>NW_020175468.1:567106-574139 GCF_003031525.2 Neophocaena asiaeorientalis asiaeorientalis
GCCCCTCCCGCGCTCAGCAAGGCTAACACACTGAGCCTTGCACTCTAACGGCGGTAGCCACGTTCCCAGCTTACTCTGGGCCCAGTCCCAGCCCAAGCACTCACTTGCACTGTCTCATTTAACTCTCACAAGCAGAGGGTTACAAGCCCTGCCCCAGAGAAGAGGAAACGGGCTCAGGGAATGAAAGTCCCTCCCAAGGGTCACACAGCTCAGACGGTGTAGAGTGGGACTGTAACCAGGACTGTTGGCTAACGGTGATAACAGAACAAACAACACTATAATGGCGGGCAGCCACCAGAAGCTTGGGGAGACAGCTCTTCTCACAGCCTCTCGAAGGAACCAACACTACTGACACCTTGATCTCAGACTTCTGGCCTCCAGAACTGAGAGAGAACACTCGTGGCTGTTTGAAGCCACCAAAGATGTGATGCTTTGCTGTGGTGACCCTCGGAATCTCACACACTCCGCTGACACACAGCGGGTCCCAGGCTCAGCCTGTTGGTGTTAGGACCGCATTTGATCCTCTCGTCCCCGGGGGCATGACTAGCCACCTTTCCACCACCGTGGAGGCGCAGAAAGCTGCCTGAGTGAGCACTGAGACCCAGCCCCAGCTGCTGCCATCTGACTGGGAAACCTCTCTTCCTGTGTCTCCATCCTGACAACAGGGCCGCTCGGCTGTGGCCGGAAGGCAGTGAGCTCGTGCGTGTGAGTGGAAGGCGACGCCCTCAAGGGTGAGTAAGTCGCGCCAGGCCAAGCAGGAATCCTCCTCCCGGAAGGAAGGAAGGAATAAGGAGGGACCAGGTCAAGGAGAGCAGCAAGGGATCCCCCAGCCTATTCTTTCCCAGGCCCCATGCAGCTGCGAACAGGTCTGCAAGTGACTGGCGTCCTGCATCCCCTCTGGTTTAAGGGGTTTAAGACTCTCTTTGGGAATCACAATGATGAGAACCTCAAGAAATGCTATGGTGGCCTCCCCTCAGAAAAACACACACACCGCACTTTTCATACCACGTCACTGGGTTTTTGGACCACCTGGGCTTGAGGTAGTCCAAGCACTCACCATCCTGGTAGTAAAAGGATCTTCAAGGCCTGCATCTTATTTTTAGCCCAAAATTAAATGTATATAAAGACAGACCTACAGAAACAGATAAATGACTAAATATGGTGAACACGAACACTCACTGAATCTGAGTGGTAAGCACACAGGTGCTCACTGGACCGGTCTAGAGGTGCGCAGACTTTCTGTAAATTGCCAGGAAGTATTTTCAGCTTTGCAGGCCACTCGGTCTCTATCTCAACCACTCAACTGTGTCTCTGCAGCACAAAAACAGCCAAAGACCCAGACAATATGTGGGCATGACTGCATTCCAATAAAACTACACCTGCAAGGCTGCGGGGCAGAATCTGGCCCACACGCTGTAGTCTTCTGGCCCTTGTACTAGTCCTTCGATGTTCTGTACGTTTGAAATTGTCCTCGAGAATGTATCAGAGTAAGTGCTGACTTAGCTGCCTGTTTCTCTGTCACCTCCAAGTTCAATCTGTGTTCTTCTCTCAGCTGGGCTACACGGAAAAGCACACGTGGCCCAGGGCACAGGATGCTGGCAGGGGACAATCACAATGACAGTAACAACAGCTGCTAGCATTTACTGACTGCTTACTATGTGCTTGGCGTGGATAACGAATACATTCACTCCTTAGAACTGTGCTCTGAGGTGGGTGCTGTTACTAGAATCCTCCCTTTCAAAGGTAAGCACGCTGATGTGCAGAGAAGCTGTCACCTGGTGGAAAGGTGCAGAGCCGTGTCCAGAAGCCAGATGCCCTGCCTCTTATTAATCTCAACATCACACTGTCATTTAGGAGAGATGCCCAGGGAACCGGCCCAGGAGAATCAGGCCAACTCTTCCATGGTGGACAGCCCCCTTCCTTCCACTGCCGTCTCTGGAGATTCTGCTTTTGGTTTTAAGAATAGCTGCTGGTTTCTTTGGCATATATGGCACCGTGAACGCTTAAGAAAGGCAGCAAGAGGGCGGGCTTTAGATACACTATCTGGGTTCAAGGCTAAGCTGCTTTTCACATTAGCTGTGGGACCTTGGGCCACTCTTCGTACCTTTTTGAGTCTCAATTTTCTCCTCTGTGAAATGCGGGACTGTAATAATACCTATCCTTTGTACTTTGTGAGTACAAAGCGACATGATACTGGGAGCAGCCTCGCACCAGAGGAAGATGAGTAATGGCAGCTATGGCAACCTTGCTCGGTTGACGGCACCCTGATTTTCGTCCACGTATCAAGGACACGAGCAGCAGCTGGCTAGCTGTCCACCGACATCTCTTTTCCCTTCTCTCACAGTGACAGAGTAATAATTACAAACATTTCCTTGGTATTCACTATGTGCCAGGCAGTGTTCTAGGTGCCAATGTTTTCACTCATTTGATCCTCACAACTGTGAGGTAAACACAGGATCACCCATTTTGGGGCAGAGAAAACAAAACCTCACACAGCTCTCAGGTGGCAAGATTTGAACCCCAGCCACTTGGCTCTGAGCCAATACCATCAATTCGTATTTCTGTTTTCTGGTGTTTTTCAGTTGGGGGGGTGCACTATGAACCCCTTAGCAGGTTTTAAATGATCACAATTTTGAAACAGAGGTGAGCATAAACAGCCCTAGAAGCACCTGCGACAGCTGAAATGAGCTCTGAAGAGTCATGATGACCCCTGGTGACAGTCATAGGTTTTGCTAACACTATTTATAATACGCTATAACATACTAGTATGTATAAATGTAATTCATAATAGAAGTTAAATTTGAGTTAGGGATTGGTGAAAATAAAGATGTTATTTTTCTCATCCAAATTCTTGGACCTGAATGCCAGATGGGCCCCAGGTTAAGAGCTCCTGCACTGGGCTATACTGCCACTCATAACCTCTGGTTTTCACCTGTGACATGAACCCTCGGCAAAGATATTTCTGAATCACCTGTGCATTTGGATATGACCATGAGACTAATGTCTGGCCAGTGGGAATGGTGTGTGTGACTCCTAGAAGTGTCCTTATGGGGAGACGGGGTCATATCCTTCATCCTTACTTCCTGTTTAGAATGGGGCTATGATGGCTGGGGCTTCAGCAGCCATCTTGGGGTCTTGAGATAACCTGAGAATGGGGAGGGCAGGATAGAGGCCAAACAGAGAACAATGTCTAAGAGCCTGGGACCCTAACACCTAGAGTGTCACACCAGCTTGGATTGCCACCAGACTTTTTGACTGTGAGTCAGAAATAAACTTCAAGCTCATTTAAGTCTCACATATTTATAGAATTTTCCTGTTATTTACAGCCAACCTTAATCCCAACTAACCCAGTCAATGACCTAGTTCTGGACACAAAGACATAAGGACAAACTGGCCAAGGAGCTTCCAGGAAAGATTTTCCTCTTTGACAAAAGGGAGGAGGACAAGAACCGGCTCCTTGCCCTAGTCGGCCCCTGCTTTCAGTGTGGTTCCACGAGGACGTAAGACAGCAGCTGATGCAGCAATCTCGTGACCACACGAAGTAGGTCAAAAGAACTGCACGCTCTAACCCAATTCTGTGATATCCTTGAGCTGCTGAACTTGTTACATGAGGCAAAAGTGAACCCTTATTTAAATGACTGTTGGTTGAGTTCTCTGGAACATTCCTGAGAGAGCAGCTATTAAAATCAATAAGAAACCTTTACCGTCCCTTCATCCAGTTGTAGCCATAAGAGTTCACTGTGCACTGTCCCCAAGCATGTCCCCACCAAGACCTACCACACTGGTCATCTATGGTTCCATGGCCACGCTTATCACCATGGGCTGGGGATGCCTGCCTCCCCAGCAGTCCTCAGGCTAGTACATGAGACACAATAAATAATAAATAAAATCTCCCTTCCCACCACTACATCCACATAGAAACACTACTCACTTTTTAAAACCCACGTCACGTTCAAGCCATAGAGCTTCCCTGACATGACCACGTACAGTATGAGCCCACAGGTAGTACACATTCCCTCCACAAGCCGAGTAAAGCCCGAAGGCCCTCCTATGGACTACAAGGCCCAACATGATGTGGTCCCTGTCCACGGATCCACTCTCACTTCCCACGCCCTCCTCTTGCTCCCTGGGTTCCTGTCACAGTGGTTCCCTTGACAGTAACTAAAATGCAAATGTATTGTTAGCCCAGGTCTTCACACTTGCTGACTTGCTGCTTCCTCAGCCTGAGACACCCTTCCCCCCAGACAGCCCAGGGCCCTCTCACTGCATTCACGCCCCTGCTTAATCCTCACCAGTGACTACCCTGGGTAAACCAGCATGCCCCCGTCCCTCTCTATACATCTTAACTCATCACTTCCGACATATGCAGCTGATCCTTGAACATGAGGGTTAGGGGTGCCCACCCTCTCCGCAGTTGAAAACCTGAGTATAACTTATAGTGGTACCTCCGTATCTGACGTTTCCCATCCGTGGATTCAACCAAGTGTAGATCACGTAGCACTGTAGTATCTACTACTGAAAACGACCCACATAAGTGGACCTGCACAGTTCAAATCCGTGTTGTTCAAGGGTCAACTGTTCTTCTTTGTTCACTGTTTATCCTTCCCCACTAGAATGTGGGCTTCACAAGGGCAGGGACTCTGTCTTCTGCACTCTGTGCCCCAAAATCCCAGGAGAGCGCCTGGCAAAGAGTAAGAGTCCAAAAGAATCTGGAGGAATATGCTCCGAACTGTTACTGTTTGGTAGAGCTGGTGGCTGATAATGAGCAGTGTGGAGGGGTCTGCAACATGGGTGCTTTAACAGTGACCCTAAGCCTGGGAAAATGCTCAGTGGGCCACACAAGTGCCTCTTTACCTCCTATCAAGTCCTAAACATCGGGACTTCCCTGGTGGCGCAGTGGTTAAGAATCCGCCTGCCAATGCAAAGGACACGGGTTCGATCCCTGGTCCGGGAAGATCCTACATGCTGCGGAGCAACTAAGCCTGTGTGCCACAACTACTGAGCCTGCGCTCTATCTAGAGGCCACGCGCCTAGAGCCCGTGCTCTGCAACGAGAAGCCAGCGCAATAAAAAGCTCATGCACCGCAACAAAGAGTAGCCCCCGCTGGCCACAACTAGAGAAAGGCTGCACGCAGCAGTGAAGACCCAACAGAGTCAAAAAAAACCAAAAGTCCTAAACATCCTTCCACCTCATTCCACGAAGAATCATGTTTTTAAATGAACATAATGTGTGTGGGTATGTGTGGGTGGATGGGTGTGAAAAGTTCTGCATCACCCAAGAGTGAAATGGGCCCCACAATCTCTCTTTCTGCAGCTTTTTTTTTTCTTTTTTAAAGTAACGAATGAGCCAGTACTCTGGTTTCACCAATCAGCTAAGGGTCTCCAGATAAATCCCAGGCACCTCAAAGCTTGAGTTTCCTCACTGTAAGACGGTTATTACAACAATGCCTGCCTCACAGGATTGCTGGGATAATCAAATAAGGAAGACACAAAGACAGAGCCCGGCACGTAGCAAGCACCCAAGTGTTAACCATTATTCTCACCGTTATTTCTCACGTATTTGTATTTCTTGAGCAGGGTAAAGAAACAGGTAAATTGAAACAGAAAAAGTAATCTCACCACCTCCTTGGAAACTGCAGCACAAACAAATACTTCCCTAGCAGTTTGCCTGGTGTTATGATTATTTATGGATGTGCCTGTTCCCCCTTTTGGAAGGTGACTTGCCTCTGGGATGAAGAAGGGACACGACTATTACCAACTGGTGATTCCTGAACCTAGTACTGGGCTGGGCACATCAAAAAGCAAAAATATAAATATTTTTCAAGTTTTTAAAAACGCAGGTTCCCCAGTGAAGGCATGGCAGAGCCTGAAACTTGAACCCATGTTCTTCACCATCACCCTATACCAACTTCTTTTTAAACTCTCAGAGGGCAGCCTTATTCCTAAGTTCTGCTTCAAATCCCCATGTACTCCTTGAAAAGAAGTCGGAGCCTGTGCTGTCATATTTCTAAGATGAGGACACAGGGGCATGCTGCCATGATGTCTTTGACCATGGTGAATACCTGCTATCTTTACATTTTATCTCACCTAATCCTCACAACAGCCCTGCCAGGTGTGTCTTCCACCCTTTTCCTCATTTAACAAGAAAATCAAGGCCCAGAAGAGTTGAGTAACTCGTAAAGTGGCCAGTCCAGGATCTGAAACCCTGGAATGCGTCCAACCATGGCACTGCCTCCTCTGTGTCTCCTCTGGGCCTACACGCTGTGCCCACAGGGGCCCAGCTCGGTGGTGAAGAGTGCTGCCCTGAAACCCAGTGCCCTTGGCTAAGTCCTAGTTTCAGTATTTACTGGGTGGTGTGACAATGACTGAGTAGCCTTATGTAAAAAATGGGAAGAGGGCTTCCCTGGTGGCGCAGTGGTTGAGAATCTGCCTGCTAATGCAGGGGACACGCGTTCGAGCCCTGGTCTGGGAAGATCCCACATGCCGCGGAGCAACTGGGCCCGTGAGCCACAATTACTGAGCCTGCGCATCTGGAGCCTGTGGTCCGCAACAAGAGAGGCTGCGATAGTGAGAGGCCCGTGCACCGCGATGAAGAGTGGCCCCCGCTTGCCACAACTAGAGAAAGCCCTCGCACAGAAATGAAGACCCAACACAGCCAAAATTAAATAAATAAGCCAAGCATTTCAAGCCCTTTTAAAAAAAAAAAAAAAAAGAGAGAAGAATTTCAGAATGAAGATTCATAGCCACATTCAGAATCTGATTTAAACAAGCTAACTGTAAAAGAACATTTCTGGAATCAGAGAAATCTGGTTATGAACCGACTACTAGATGATACCAAAGAATCACTGTAAAAACTTTGTTAGCTAACCACCACGGCACTGTGGTTATTAAATGTCTGTTGTTTTATAGGTGCATAACGAAATACGTAGGAGAAAATATCTGGGGCCTGGGATTTATTTTTAAAATTCTCAGCTAAAAAAAAAGGGGGGGGATGGGCTTCCCTGGTGGCGCAGTGGTTGAGAGTCCGCCTGCCG
>NW_020175468.1:574166-582320 GCF_003031525.2 Neophocaena asiaeorientalis asiaeorientalis
AAAAAAAAAAAAAAAAAAGGGGGGGGGGGGGAGAAGGATGAGGGACAGGTGAAAAAATGTGGTAAAACTTAAAAAAAACTGCTGAATCTGGATTTGGTACTATTTTCTCTATTGTTTGACATTTGACAATCAAAAAACATTTATGGAAAGAAAACTAGCACCTATCTCAGATGTGTTTTGTTAAGACTCAACGAATGCACACAAAACACTTAGCAGGCTGGCATACAGCAGGGTTTCTCAACCTTGGCACCACTGACCCCTGGGGCTGGGCCATCCTCTGCGGTGGGGAAGGGCCTGGGCAGCGCGGGATGTCGGACAGCATCCCTGGTCTCTCCCCCACTAGCTGCCTGTAGCACTCGCTCCACCAGTCATGACAACCAAAAATATCCCCAGACATTTGTCCCCTGGTAAGAACTGCTGCTCTAGAGTAACCATTAGAATAGCTTTTAAAATGCCTGTAGCACCTCACCTCAGACAATTGAGGCCCTTGTTATTTCACCACCACCACCGGCAGACATTTAATGAAAACTTAAAATACATCAAGCACTGTTCTAAGCGTTTTCCACGTACTAACCTATTTAATCCTCGCAACACCCCTCTAAACTGCTAAATTAAAAATTATTCCCATTTTTTTCCTTTTCTCTTTTTTTTTTGCCAAGCCGCGCAGCTTGAAGGATCCTGGTTCCCCAAGTAGGGACTGAACCCTGGACCCACAGCAGTGAAAGTGTCGAGTCCCAACCACTGGACCGACAGGGAATTCCCTATTCCCTTTTATAGATGAGAAAACTGAGGCAGAGACAGTATTAATAACATAGAAACCTGGCCTCTCAACCGGTGGACCACATTTTAAGAAACATGGTGCCCCAAACACCCCTGAGATAATGCAATCCAGCCACCGCCTCTTACTGGCTGGGGAGGTGATCTCTTTGCAGCTCACTTTCCCAAGTATAAAACCACAAGCTACCACGATAACTGAACAAGGTCATCACTTACTGAACGCCTTCTCTGAGGCAGCCACTTAACATGCCAATTCCACTGCAACTTCTCAACCAGGTAGATGCTGCTTCCTCATCATTATTCCTTATAGATGAGGAATCTGGACCCCAAAAAGGGGAAGGCACTGGTGCAGGGCATAAAGGGAGCAAACCGGTAGAGCTGGGATTCAAATCTCAGTCATCCTTGACTTCTCCTTCCACATCACTCACCACCATGCATCCAATCCATCAGCAAATCTCAACAACCCTCCTTTTCAAGATACCCCCAATCTCACCACTTCCCCCCACCTGCCTGCCAGCGCTGGTCCTGGCTGCTCTGCAATGGCATCCTGGTAAGTCTATCTGCTCCTGCCTGGCCCCTACTCGGCAGTCAGAAGTCAGAACATGTCATTTCTCTACGCAAAGCCTTGAACTGGCTCCCCCACCTCACCAGAGCCTTTGCCCTACTGGTCCACAGGCCTCACCTGATCTAGCCCGGGATTAGTCCTCACCTGCCACCACTCTGCCAGTCACTGTGCTGCGGCTACCACGCTGGCCTTATTCTCTGAACTCACTGAGCACGCTCCCATCTCAGGGAGCCAGCAGGCACCTGGCACTCCTTACGTATTTCCTGAATAAATAATTCCCCTTCAGCCTTCAGTGCAATAAAAGTAACAAATAAACAAAAAGAAAAATTAAATTACTTGAAAATGTTTAAAAAAAAAAAAGGGCACTTCACCACCATCCTCAGGCTCCTACCACTTTTCCCTCTCGATCTCTACCTTGCAACCCAGCGACTACGGTATGCAGAATAATGGCCTCCCAAAGATGTCCATATCTTGAGCCCTAGAAGCTGTATGTCACTTTACATGGCAACAGGGACTTGGCAGGTGTGATCAAGGTTAAGGACCCTGAGATGGGGAGAGAATCCTGGATTACTCAGGTGGGCCCAATCTCATCACATGGATCCTTAAAATCAGAGACCCTCTCCCGGCTGGTCAGAAGATGTGACTACAGTAGAACGGTCACAGAGACGCAACGCTGCTGGCTTTAGAGATGGACAAAGGGGCCACAAGCCAAGAAATGCAGGCAGCCTCCAGAACCTGGAAAATGGTAAGGACACAGATTCTCCTCTAGAGCCTCCAGAAAGGACTATAATCCTGACAACACTGTGACTTTAGCCCAGTGAGACCTGTGTCAGACTACTGACCTCCAGAACTGTAAGATAATAAATCTGTGTTCTTTTAAACCACTACATTTACCTCAGGACTTTCCCATAGAGGGCTTCTCGCAATCTCATCACGATGGACAGTTTGGGTGGATGATCCTTTGCTGTGGAGGCGGTCCTATGCATTGTACGTTTAGCAGATCCCTGACCTCTATCCACTAGATGCCAGTAGCACTTCCCCAGTTGTGACAAGCAAAAATGTCTCCAGATGTTGCCAATGTCCCCTCGTGGGCAAAAATCACCCTGGGTTGAGAGCTAGTGCCATTATTTGTCTCCTCTCTCTTCCTGGAAGGCTCTTCCCCATCTTCTTTTGGGAGCTGACTCCTTCTTCTGGTCTTAAACTCTGCATCCTCGGAGGGGTTTTTCCCTGACTGACCGTCTTAAAATGAATCTTCCCCACCCCACTCTGTGCTTGCTGGGTACTCTGCCCGGAAAGCCTCAAGGCTCCTTCCCCTGCCCCCTTCAGATCTTTGCTCAGACACCACCTTCTCGGCAAGGCCTTCAATGACCACTCTGAATCCGCATCCTCCACCCGCTTCCTTTATTTTTTCCGTAGTACTTATCCCCATCTAACATAATACGTCTTTTCCTTATTGTCTTGTTTATTGTCTTTTTCCCCTCACTACAAGGTAAGCTCCACAAGGCCAGATTTTGTCTGACTTTTTCCCTGTTGTATACCTGTGCCTAGAACAGTGCCCAACACAGAGCAGAGGCCCAATAATTTTTACTGACTCAGTATCACAACATCCTGCTGTTTCCTGTCCACCACGTCTCATACGTGTGAACAATGTATTCGGTTCCGATTCACATCGGTCTCTTGTACAACAACTGGCATCACCATGAATCACATCCTCAGCACCACAGCTGATATGTGGCAGGTGTCTATTGAACCAACGAATTCCTACAACAGCCCTATGAGTTAGACAATCACCTCTATTCGACAGAAGAAGAAACCGAGGCTTGGAGAGATTAACTTGCCCATGTCAATCAGCAAGAAGTGGAAGAGCCAGGAGCTCACCCTCTGCCTGTCTGACTACTGAACTAGAGTCACGGAGCCGGGACCTCAGAGGCTGGGGGCTGGGCCAGTGCAACCCGCTCAATTTTATAAACGGGGAAATTGAGGCCCAGATGCGAACTCTTCAGTCACCACTCCCCATAACTACAGCTAGCATTTACCGGACCCTTACAACAGACCAGGCGCCATTCTACGTGACTCGTATTATTAACTCGTTCAGTCCCTCACAACCACCCAATGAGACCGGGACTATTATTAGACCAGTTTACGGAAAACAGAGGCCCAGATCCGTGAGGTAATCGGCACAAGGTCACTCGGCGGGTGAGAGGCGGGGCCGGGACGGGCAAACCCTGGAACCCTACCTCTTCTCAATCCCTGAGCCCCCTCCCCCCTCACCAGAAATGTTAGCCCGTTTAGTACACTGTCCACCCCCCCCCACGCAATGGGAGGCTCCCAGAAGGGGGGCGACTTTCCACCTCGTAATTTGCTGCTGAATTTAGCTAGTTGCTCCCTTGGGAATGGGCTTCCGCCTCCCTCTCCCCTTCGGGGGTCTACACCACAAGCGGAGGCGGGTGGGAGAGCAGGAATTAGAAAGTCAGCTTTCACATCTCAGTGCCCATTTGGAGGGTATACCCCACAGCGCTGAGCCCCAACAGGGAGAAAACCTACCCGGGTCCCCATCAACCAGGCGGCCCCTCCCCAACTCGGAGCAAGTCACGCGCCCACCCCATCCCCAAGGGGCCATTCAAGGGCCGCCGCCAATCACCGAGCCCTCCCCTCGCCTCTCCCCGACCCAGTCGTCCAAGCTCCTACTGGGCCGCGGCCCCCAAGGCCCGGGACCCTCCAAGCTTGCCCTCGCCCCCGCGCGCCGCTGGGCCGACACCCAATCCCGGGCGCCGTCTCACTGAGTCCGGGGACCGAGAGAGATGAGAGTGGAATGCTGATTGGCCGCCGCCCCCTTCCGCCACTCTCGGCGAACACTGAACCCTCTCCGCGAGGGACGCCCGTGCTCCCAGGTCCCCCTTCCCGTCTTCCCCAAGTCCCCCGTTGCCTCCGGACCTGAACATCCTCGTTGCGTAGCTCGTCTATGAGCACCGCGATGGGGTAGAGCGAGTCGTCGCCGTCGGCCGCCGCCATCTTGGCTCCGTCCCGTTCCTGTCAGACTGCGGCCAGCGCCTTACTAAAACGGGGGTAGGCAGGGCCTGGGCTGTGAGGAGGAAAAGAGGGCGTGGGGACGCCCGAGCCACTTTACAGGGGCTGCCCCACAATTATTGCCCAATGACCGGGCCAAGCCTGCGTTTCTTTGGTCCGAACAAATGAAGTCCCGCCTACCGCCTATTTGCCATTGGCCGAAGGGACATTAAGTTTGCCAGAGCCTCGAAGAGGGGGAGGAGGAAACGGAAGTACGTAGTATCTTAGCGACAAAGATTGTGCCCGCCTACGTCGCCGCTAACAACGGCCTAGACGAGCAGTTGTTTCTAGCCAATGAGGGGCAGGATTGGGAGGTGGCGAAGCCCCTTCTCCGAGTCCCGGAGAAAGCTTCTGCTAGTGCGTCGCTAGGAGTGCTTGACGTCATGATCTGGGGTGGGGGGGGAACCAGTACAGTCTGCAGGTTTCGGCTTGGGAGGCAGTGGCCCCCTCCGGCTGGCAGGCGGACTCCCAGAGCCTTTGTGCGGGAGGAGGAGTGAGTCTTTCATTTCTGCCTTATTATGCCGAGGCCCAGAGAAGGGTGGCGACTTGCCTTACTCTCTGGACAAAACTCACCCCCCTCAGGTTGGTATGTGGATCTGCTTACCGAACGCACGTCTCCCACCTCCCCTTTTTACTCTTCAGCGGTTCTGGAAAATTAGCTACCTGAGCATATCATGCTTTTTCATGCCAACAAGTCTTTGCCCAAACCGTACGTTCTATTTGGAGAGCAGTTCCTAGTAAATTGTCCGATCTCTACGTAAATATCTCCCTTTCCCTTCCTCTCTTTAGGCTTGGTCCTCAAGCCCCAGAGCCACATAATCAATCTCGCTCGTTCGCTCGCTCTCTCAAAATTCCTTTCCCTTGGCTGGGGCTGTGACCATACACTGGAGTCTGTCGCCTCCCACAGCGTGAGAGCAGCGTTGGGGCTGACGAATCTCTGTTCCTTGCCTCACTCAACACAGCCCCTCACCCGCAATTTTAGAACCACGCTAACAGAGTTGGGGGATGGGGAGGCCTGGCATGCACCTTCCCCCTTATCGTGTCACTTCAAGGGCACAGCTGAGCTAGGACTCCAGGACAGGTCCAGGCATCTTTTCCAAAGACCCCTTACCCACTCCAGTTAGGAAACTACTCCCTATAAAAGGGGGTGGGGTGGGGGGAGACGTTGCCTGTTTCAATCCTTGCCCTCCTTATTCCAAGGATCTTTCCCCCAACCCAACCCTGCTAGCCCACTGAGACTACAGGTTCCTTAGCTAAGGATGCACTTTAAATACCTTAGAATTTTATTTGTCAGTTATACGTCAGTAAAGCTCCCCCCCGCAAAAAAAAAAAGTCCCAAGTGTGCTTGCAGAGATAGTCTCTGCATTGGACAGATGCAGTCAGCAGCTTGATTCTGGTCAGACTCCAAAGAGCAGGCCCTGACCGTGAGCATCTAAATGAGTGACCCAGACAGTTCTCTCAGCACTGCAATTTGTTTCTACAGTTCACATCCTAAAAGAGGGATGTCCAAGTGGCACAGTAAACACCTGTGTGCCACGTGGACACAGTGGCAGCAGTCCAGGTCCCTGGCCAGTGATGAGAACAATCACATCTGCTTTCTATTCTTGCAGAGCTCGCACTAAGACTAACCAGCCACAGGGGCCCAGGGGACACCTTTAGGTTTCAGCTTACTTAAACCATCCGTATAGTCAGACCATGCATTTAGGGAAGAGTCTCAGAGAACTGAGGGTTGGTAGTGCCAGTGGCTTTGGGTACAGTGTAGAGCTTAAAATTTCCCCCAAAGGGATAGGTACCACTTATTCTTGTAAAGCCAGGATGTTGCTGGAGCCAGTCTGGGTTCATTCTTGAATAAGTGCGTTGCATGAGATGCAGGACTTTGGGGGCCCTTCCTACCTTGCTGGTAGTGGAGTCCAAGCTGATTCATCCCCAGATTTGGAATATCAAGCCAGAGAGTCACAAGGCTTCTACAGATCAGGCTTCAGTTTTGAGGCGCATATACTAGCAAGCTAATTACTGCTTTTTAAAAGCAGTGCACCTGTTAGTAGTGTCAGAGTGGCCCTGAGTTCATAAAGCAATGGGGACTTTTAGGTGGAGGCTGCATCCCTTTGCCAGAGGCTGTAACCGACAAAATCATCAGGACATTATCTCCCATGTCCCAGGAGTCTAGTAAGGGCTGAGCCTCCTTTGGATAACGGGGAGTCAAAGACAACAGTTTTTCCTTCACTGCTGGAAGGATTGAGCATTGTAATCTGAGTCCCACTGAGTCCCATTAAACTTTCGCTGGAAAACAGGACTTGAATTTGGTCAGGTTATATCAGCTGCCCCTACTGGCAGAGACGTGATGACAAGTCAGACAGGGCTGTGGAGACTGGGGCCTCTCGCTTGCCAACAAAGAGAATATCATTTATATAATGAAAACTTTGTACATCAGAGGTTAGTGGCACTTGATTGAAATCCTCACCCACCCTCTGTTACCTCTGGTGACAAGTAAAAAGGTTGTTTGTCTCACTAACACTTGTCTACCAGCATCTCACCCTTCCTGGAATACTCACCTCTGGCCCTTGTGGGATAGGGAAACACAAGCATGTAACACAACAATTCCTGATATATTCTGATGTGGAATGTTGAATTTTTCCAAAGGATCCTGCTGTGGTCTGTTTGTATGCACTCAAAATTCAAATATTGAAACCTAACCCCCAAGGTGATGGTATGAGGAGATGGAGCCTTTGCCAGGTGATTAGGTCATTGAGGGCAGAGCCCTCATGAATGGGATTATAATGACCTTTCAAAAGAGGCCTGAGAGAGCCTTGCCCCCTTATGCCTTGTGAAGATACAACAAGAAGTCTGCAACCCAGAAGAGGGCCCTCACCTGACCATGCTGACACCTTCATCTCAGAATTCCAGCCTCCAGGAGATATAAATTAATGTTTATGAGCCACCCAGTCTGTGGACTTTTTTTTTTTAATAGCAGCCCAAACAGACTGAGATAGACCCCCAACTACCTCATCGCTTTAGCTTCCCTCTGCAATTGCGATAATGCACTAAGGTTGTTCGTTGTATGGCTCAGTCACTACCCTATCCTCATTGCCAAGACTTCCAAGAAACGTAAAGGGTGTAAGATTTTACCCCATTTGCAAACCAAGTTACTTGCCAGTTTCACAGATGCTGGCACAAGACGTGAGACGCCTGGGACTGAGACAGAATTTTATTATTTGTGGCCCAACAGGCAGCAAGAGCTTCAAGTTCACACCTGTTCCCACTGCTCCCACAAGCCCCGTGGGGGCCATGCAAAGAGGTCCCAGTGGATGCTGCACACAAAGTGGGGTTTCGTGTCACAGATGGATAACATTATGCTTAAGAAATCCTTATCTTTTAATGTGGATTATTAAGTACACCAACCAACCTTTCCCTCTGAGGAAGGCATTCTCCTTATTAGTTAGGTAATGAATCTGCCCTTGCCCCCAAGACAGACACGACTGCTATCTTCCAAGGCTGTTATACAAAAATCCTTTCAAAATAGTCCAGAACAGAAGCTGATATAAGACATGAAAAAAAAAAAAAAAAACTGAGAGGCTCATGGAGAACTGTCTCCCGATAAGGTACACCTTCCCCTTCAACTTTTGGGAAGAAGTGAGTAAAAAGATTCATTGAAGATTTCTGATACCAAGACTGACCTTGGTTGTGTGGTGCTGTGCGATTGTTAAAAGACTGGACAAGTAAAAAAAAAAAAAAAAAAAAAAAAAAAA
>NW_020175468.1:582432-585843 GCF_003031525.2 Neophocaena asiaeorientalis asiaeorientalis
AAAAAAAAAAAAAAAAAAAAAAAAAAGACTGGACAAGTAAGAAAGAGACAGATTTATCAGGAGACTTTGTGGACGAGGTGACATTAACCTGGGTGAGCAGTGAGAGGTGAGAGCAAATGAAAAGAAAGAATAATGTCACATATTCTGAATAAACTGAAATTTGCTGCCTTATCAGAAGAATGTATGATTCACTGTCCACACATACAACAAGTCAGTTCTGGATGGATTGCTGATCTAAATTTTAAAGCTAAATAAAATTTTTAAAGTAAAACAAAGGCAAACATCTCTTGTCATCTTGGAATGGGGAAATATTTCTTAAACAGAATAATAAACATTATAAAGGAGGAAATACTAAGTTACATTAAAATTAAGGCTTTCTCCTCTTTGACACACACACACACGCACACAGGAAGACAGAGAGAACATGAGATAAAGGAAATCAAGAACGTCATCGTGTCCAGCAGTTATATAGAACTACTACAAATCAATAAGAAGAAGGCAACACAATAGAAAAAAATGGATAAACTAAGCTAAAACATACATTTCAAAGAGGTTTCCCAGTAAAGAGAAATAAATATGTGAAAATATGCTCAACTTCCATAACAGTGAAGGAAATAAAATTACTACTTGATCCCATCACATACCAATCAGAAGTCCAAAATCAAAATGAAAATAAAAAATTGGAAGTGTTGACAACGATGTGGGTAAACCAAGAATCTCCTACACTGCTGGTGAGTGTGGAAATTGGGCCATTTTCCAAACCTCTTTGGCACTGTCCCTAAAAGGTAAAGATGTAAATCTGTCACCCAACAATTCTGTTATTACATATATAGCCAACAGAAATTAGTATGCGCCTCATCAAAACATGTTCTCAATTTACATAGCAGCACTATTCCTAATAGTCCCAAACTGAAAACAACCCATATGCCAACTAACGGTGGAATGATTAAAGTAATTGTTTTATATTCACATGAGAGAATCCTACACAGCAATGCAAACGAATGATCAATAACAACACCCAGCAGTAAATTCACAAACAGCATGAGAAATGACAAAAGCCAAATACAAAAAAAAGTTTATGCTTCATCACTTATTTTACATAAAATTCAAACAATCTAAAGTGATGTATACTGTTGGATGTCAGAGCAGTGGTTACCCTGAGGAATAGTGAATAGGAAGGAAGAGCAGAGAGCTTCTGGGAGCCTGACGATATTCGATTTACAGATCTAGGTACTGAGTACCAAAATGTCTTCACTCTGAATTTTCATTGAGCTCTGCACGTATAAACTGTGCATGTGTCTTTACATTTTTAAAATACATATTGCCAATCAAAAAGATAGGATACACTGTCAGAATGACTATCATCAAAAAGATCACTCCTGGGCTTCCCTGGTGGCACAGTGGTTAAGAATTCGCCTGCCAATGCAGGGGACATGGGTTCGAGTCCTAGTCCGGGAAGATCCCACATGCCGCAGAGCAACTAAGTCGTGTGCCACAATTACTGAGCCCGTGTGCTGCAACTACTGAAGCCCCCAGGCCTAGAGCCCGCACTCCACAAGGGAAGCCACCGCAGTGAGGAGCCCGCACACCACAACGAAGAGTAGCACCTGCTTGCCGTAACTAGAGAAAGCCTGTGGGCAGCAACGAAGACCCAACGCAGCCAAAAATAAATAAATAAATAAATTTATTAAAAAAAAAAAAAAATCACTCCTGGGTACGTTATCTGAGGAAAACGAAAACACTAATTCAAAAAGATATATGCACCTCAATGTTCGTAGCAGCATTATTTAAATAGCCAAGGTACGGAAGCAAATTGAATTACCAACAGATGAATGGATAAAGAATATTGTGATATATATAGAGACATATATGTACACACACACAATGGAATACTACTCAGCAGTAAAAAATAATGAAATTTTGCCATTTGCAACAACATGGATGCACTTGGAGAGTATTATGCTTAGTAAATATGTCAGACAGAGAAAAAGAAATACTACATGATATAACTTATATGTGGAATCTAAAAAACAGAACAAACTAGTGAATATAACAAAAAAAAACAGGGACTTCCCTAGTGGCGCAGTGCTTAAGAATCTGCCTGTCAATGCAAGGGACACAGGTTCGAGCCCTGGTCTGGGAAGATCCCACATGCCACGGAGCAACTAAGCCCGTGCACCACAATTACTGAGCCTGCGCTCTAGAGCCTGCAAGCCACCACTACTGAGCCCAAGTGCCACAACTACTGAAGCCCAAGCGCCACAACTACTGAAGCCCACACGCCTAGAGCCCATGCTCCACAACAAGAGAAGCCACCACAAGGAGAAGCCCGGGCACCATAACAAAGAGGAGCCCCCGCTCACCACCACTAGAGAAAGCCTATGAGCAGTAACAAAGACCCAACGCAGCCAAAAATAAAACAAACAAATAGATTAAAAAAAAAAAAAAGAAACAGACGGAAAGATACAGAGGTTACCAGTGGGGAGAGGTAAAGGGGCAGAGGGTAGGGGATTAAGAGTTGCAAACCACTATGTATAAAATAAATAAGGTACAGGGATATATTGTACAGCACAGGAAATACAGCCAATATTTTATACTAACAATAACAGGAGTATAAATTTTAAATACAGTGAATCATTATGTTGTAGATCTGAAACTTATACAATATCATAAATATTACAGAATATACCTCAATTAAAAAAAAACTAAATTAAAAAAATAAGTGGAAACAACAGTTAATAAGTAAATAAACAAGTAAACAAATAAATTCCTCTTTGGAGCCTTCTGAAAAAAAAGATGAGATACAGAAAATAGATTATTGTTGCAACATCCTCATATTGTAAAAATGGCACTGTGATTAGCTTCTAAATATATGCTGTAATTTCGGGGTAAAGCTAACAAATAATGAGTATACAACTTTTCAAAGAAAAGATACGGATTATAATGTAGAATTATATTTAAAAATTAATAGAAAAGAAGTTAGCATAGATAAACTAAGAAAATACCCTAAGGGGGACTTCCCTGGTGGTACAGTGGTAGAAAATCTGCCTTCCAATGCAGGGGACGTGGGTTCGATCCCTGGTCAGTGAACTAAGATCCCACATGCTGCAGGGCAACTAAGCCCGCGTGCCACAACTACTGAACTCGCGAGCCTCAACTAGAGCCTGTGTGCTGCAAACTACAGAGTCCACATGCCCTGGAACCTGCGTGCCACAACTAGAGAAGAGAAAACCCGCAGGCCACAACTAGAGAGAAGCTCGTGCACCGCAACAAAGGTCCCGCATGCGGCAACTGAGACCCAACACAGCCAAAAATAAATAAGATAAATTAATTTAAAAGAATACTCTAGGGCTTCCCTGGTGGCACAGTGGTTGAGAGTCCGCCTGCCAATGCAGGGGACACGGGTTCGTG
>NW_020175468.1:586016-596255 GCF_003031525.2 Neophocaena asiaeorientalis asiaeorientalis
TATACTATCAATTATAGTATTAAATTTACATAAATTAATTTTAAATTTTTATTATTTATTTTATTTATTTATTTTTGGCTGCACTGGGTCTTCGTTGCTACGTGCGGGCTTTCTCTAGTTGCGGCAAGCGGGGGCTACTCTTCGTTGCGGTGCGCAAGCTTCTCATTGTGGTGGCTTCTCTTGTTGTGGAGCTCGGGCTCTAGGCATGTGGGCTTCAGTAGTTTTGGCTCGCGGGCTCAGTAGTTGTGGCTCATGGGCTCTAGAGCGCAGGCTCAGTAGCTGTGGCGCACGGACTTAGTTGCTCCGCGGCATGTGGGATCTTCCCGGACCAGGGCTTGAACCCGTGGCCCCTGCATTGGCAGGCGGATTCTTAACCACTGTGCCACCAAGGAAGCCCAGCATAAACTAATTTTTTAATCAAAAATTAGTATTATATTCTTGAATGTTTTTTTGAGATATGGCCAAATAATAGAATTAAAGTAGGAAAATGAAAAAACATTTCCTGGAGTGTTAAGAAGCAACTAGCATGGCAATATACTCCTCAGATAACATACACTTTGAGATTTGTCATTGTAATTAGTACTATTTTAAATTTTTCTTAATGTACAACTTTCCAATATACTGACTGATGGATAACAAACATGACTGACTTTATATGTGTATATATGTGTGTGTATATATATATACACACACATACATACATATATATACGTGGATCACAGACCCATATATACACATTTGTAGGTATGTGTCTACCTATATATTTTTCTTCTTCCTTTGTGATCTAGTTTCTGGTAAATATTTAAGTGTCTCATGTGAAATAAAAATACTGATTTCTCTCTGTGATACAAGGTTCAATCTATATATCAATTTGGTCAAAATAACTCTTTTGCTTTTCAACCTGTTGAATTCTCAATACTGTCATTGGCTTCAGAATATCAATACAGAGAAAACCATATAAAAATCTCTCCTAATTTTGAGGCAATATCCACATTGCTCATTTAAAATCAAGGAGCCCCAGGGAATTCCGTGGCAGTCCCATGGTAAGGACTCTGCGTGTCCGCTGCAGGGAACCCGGGTTTGATCCCTGGTCGGGAAACTAAGATCCCACAAACTGAGTGGCGGGGCAAGAAAAAAATAATCAAGGAACCCCAAACTACAAATTCCACATACACAAAATGGATCCATGTCTTTCCCTTTCAAATGGCTCTTCCTGCAATGCTCTGAATTTAATGGAAGTCTCCAGCAGAAACTAATTTCATCGCTTTAGGGACACGAGCAATACCTATAAACCTCCTTCTTGACAACTTGCCCAAGTCATCTTCACAAAAGAGAAAAATGTGCCTTCTACAGATCCCAATTCCCTGCTATTCACATCTTTTTTAATTGTCACAATCACCTGATATTACTTCAAAATATGGTAAAATGCGATTTTATGCTCTCCTTTGCGGACTCCAGTTCAATCTGGTCATTTCTACCTGAGAATGTTTAAACATGCTCACCTCCCTATATAACGTATCATTTCAAATACATAACTGCCGTCTCTCTAAGGACATAATGGACAAAAACTCATGACCAGCTCCCAAAAGCTTGACTCAAGGACTGAATTTCCCCTCCAGCACTATTGTCTTCAGTTTCAGTAATGATCTGCCACACGCTCTTCCATTTTCACAGACGTTTTCTTAATATTCCGTGTCTACTACATTTTTCAGAAATGTGCTGTGATACATTTAAGTTACATACGCTCCTACACTTCTCCAAAAGATCCAGATTGTTTCAGGACCTGAGGTTTATTATTGCATAAATTCTGAGCTCCTCCAGTAAAAGTACCAGGAAAACTTCCATAAGTATTTACATGATAATTATATATTTAATTACAATTACTATTATAACATTGTTTACTTTGAAGAAGATGCTCCCATGTCCTGTTTACCATCCTCTGGTAAGCCACTCACAATGTCACTAAGGACTCTGAGAGAAGTGAGTGAATTACCAAATGAATACAGTCCAAACACACACAGTTTTACATTTTTCTCATAGGATTAGGAGAATTTTTATTCCTTACCCCAGCAGAGCAGAGCCTGGACATTCTGGAGTCACAGCTCATGAGCTGAAAAGGGCTGACAGCTGGGAAACATGAACTATTTATTGCAGAGGTTTTCAAAAAGAAAAACTCAATACTGTTAAAAGAAAAGACAAAATAATATTATCGATGAAGGAAAGGGTGTTGAAATAGGTAAGGTGCTCACCAGCAGAAGGACAGTTTTGGTGGCTCTGGACTCAAGGGAGGATACGGAGGAGACACTGATCCTGTGAATGTTTTGGACCCTCTGCTTATGCCTGTACAGGATGAAAACCGTGGAGCCACTGGCCAGGATCATGAGCACGAAACCTAAGACGTCAGGGAAGGATAGCAATGCTGCAAACAACGCATCTCTGGTTTGCTCGTGACAAACAGCAGAACAGTGTCTGAAACTTTTTCTGTTCGTGATGCTCTGGTTTCTCCATATCCTACTCATGTACATAGGATAAATGACATTTACCGACATGTTCAGGATCCGGCAAGGGATAACTGGAGGAACAAAGCACCTGAGAGCGTTCACTTTAAGCTTTGCCCACCTGGAGGTCCGGGTACTGATCTGATGGCCTGGAAGACACTCAAGAGGCAGGTGGTGCCCATGGACACTCCCCTGCCCGCCGCACGGACGTACGGGAAAACTCTGCAAGTAAAATCACTGTCCATGTGGTGCCACCCAAAATTTCTCACTGTGGGATCCAGCAGAAAACAGAACGAAGATGTTGGCTGTTATCACATTCCTGACAATAAAATCTATGGTCCTCAGCCTATACCCAGTGCAATAAAGCAAGAAATAATGGTAAAGAATACAGAAATTCCCCAGGATTCCAAATATAGTCTGTAATAAAAAGGTCGTTCCTACTGCCAAATCCCTCGCAGCCACGCTGTCAGGTCTCAACGACTGATGCTTGTCTTCTGAGCTAGAGGATCCTGAATGAAAATATGAGGCGTGGACCACAGGTACCAGGACAACTGAAATCCAACATTCTCCACTTACCAATAATTCTTACTTTGAAGTAATTACTTAAGTTTTCCTGTCATGTCAATGCTTCCAAGGGTTGAACGTATATCCATTAAAGAACGCTTGCAATGTACAGATCACTAGGATGAAACCACACATGCGTTAACTTCTTTATTCCTCACAAATTCACGAGTCAGATGCTATTATATTCCTTATACAGATGAGGCAAACTTCGGCACTGAAAGGTGAAGTGTGTCCTCTAAATTCACTCACTGGTTAGGGGCAGATGGTTAGTGGGGGATTTGACCCTGGCTGGGGTGCACTGAATCCAGAATACACTCAAATACTGGTCACCTGCGTTCTTCCAATAAGCCAGATATAAATTTAGCTTTGCTTTTGCGCCTTGTCATTTCAATTTATGTTGGTGGCATTTTGTTTTAAAATGTTGGTAGTGACATGTTTCCACGTATTGAAAAAGATTTACTCTATATGTAAATACAAACTCTGAAAAAAGCTTTCGAGATTCAACTAAATGTAAATGTACTGACTGCAGTGTAACTGCAGGAACCTGCCCCCATGACAAGGTGGATTTAATGAATACAAGAACGGCTCAATATTAGGATGGAAACTGAAAGACTCATTTACTTTCATTCCTGGACGAAAGTACAATGGCACAAGTCACAGGAACTATGGGAAAGGAAACACTGATACCTGATAAATAAGTGCATGGTAGAAATTAATTATCATTAATTAATTTCAGATATGTATATATATTAATTTATATTTATATTTATTAATTTGACCTGAGTCAAATTAAAATATTAGCAGTACGGCAAGATTTGTGAAAGATATGAAACTACAAGACACATGCAAAATCGAATGTTATGGTGAGCCACTTGTGTACTGGATAAATGACATACATTTTTTTGATCGGTATTATAATATTTAAAAGCAGCATAAATATCACAAGATATTTCAGAGCCTAAAACTGGTATCTGAAACATATAAAGTTCCACTTCTCTTAAATTCTGCTTCCCTAACTTTACGTGGGAAGAGCCTCTCCATAATTAACAGAGACACAATTATTAAACCTACTCAGCACTTCATACAGCAGTAGTTAGAGAAAACGTTTATAATATATTACAGCAATGGCTGCTAAACACATTGTTTTTGCAGAGGATCAGATGATTCCTACAGATTCATCCTACTCTTTGTTACAAGTCTAGAGTACTATGGCCGTACTTCTCAACCTAAAAACTATGTCTATGATTCCTGAAAAGTAGACTGAAACAGCAGATGGACTGGGGAAATACAGTCCTTAAGCACATGAAAAATCAGATGTCATTATCACTTGGATTAAACCACAAAAATCAGTTAGTGAGGATTACATACATTACATTAGGAGCCACCAGGGATTGGTGAAGGTCTAGGACACCGTCTCCTTTTACTATCTCAGTTCACACCTCAGGATTTATCCCACTTTCCTGCATGGCTTTGGTGCTGGACCAGGTTCATACACAGGACATTCCCTTTGTCCAATATGTTCACTTACCAGATTCCTGATACAAATCCTTCCTTTATAGATGCTACTTCTCATACGAGAAGTACAGAGAAAACTATCAACTTCTTCCTGCTGCCTGGATGGTGGGCTCAGTGCGAAGGTCAAAGCAATCAGTATACATGCAAGAGGGGTAGCTCCACCCTGAGATGAGTTTGTGATCCTGTGACCTCCCCTCCCCTCAGAACTGCAGTTACCACTTCACCTGGAGCAGTACTGGCAGGAACAGGCTTGGGAGCTGTGATTATTTTTGAAAACAGTTTCCCAGTTGCTAATTACCAAGGACAATTATAAGTTTCTAGCCACTATGTCTTAAGAGGCTGTTGGAGGATTTGTGACAAGCCACTTACTTTCCATGATCTCTGGAGGCAGACAGGGCGCACATGTAGGGAGCAGGAAGTACTTAGGTAAGAGACTGGCTGCAAGTATGTGTCTCAATGGAGGTTCTGCTTCACTGAGAAATTCTGCCCAAGAGAGTTCTTTCCTAATTTCATACAACTGAGCTAGCTGCACCACCAATTAACATATCAGCAAAGAAATGGAATTTGTCCAAATATCTGAGAAGGTTTTCAAAACAGATACGAGTAAAAAAAAAAAAAAAACCAGATACAAGTAACAAGAAGCGCGATGCCAACACTCTACATTAGATATCACTGCACTTATTTGCACAACTCAATATCAGTGAATATGTAAATTGTTAGGAAAATAAACTTCACTGATATTGAACTACAGTAGTTTTAGAAGCAGAAGTAGATAATATCCATAGAAGAAAGAGAGAAGGTTCCAGAAGAGACCCTTGCAAATAAAAGCACCAGCATCAGATGGTTTACCAGGGAGATTCCACTATTCCCATAACTGTCAGATAAGCCAATGCTACTCCCTTAATTC
Organism: Neophocaena asiaeorientalis asiaeorientalis; assembly: GCF_003031525.2. Classification (NCBI taxonomy): domain Eukaryota; kingdom Metazoa; phylum Chordata; class Mammalia; order Artiodactyla; family Phocoenidae; genus Neophocaena; species Neophocaena asiaeorientalis. The sequence goes on from NW_020175468.1 coordinate 591,501, forward strand.
AAGATCATTAAGAGGTCAATATGGTCCTCTACACTCACTGTTGTGCAAAATTTTCATTAGGGAATTGTGATTGCTTTTTTAATTAAGAAATACATTCCCGGACTTCCCTGGTGGTGCAGTGGTTAAGAATCCACCTGCCAATGCAGGGAACACGGGTTCGAGCCCTGGTCCGGAAGATCCCACGTGCCGCGGAGCAACTAAGCCCGCGTGCCACAACTCCTGAGCCTGCGCTCTAGAGCCTGCGAGCCACAACTACTGAAGACGGTGCGCCTAGAGCCCGTGTTCAGCAACAAGAGAAGCCACCTCAATGAAAAGCCCTCACACCTCAACGAAGAGTAACCCCCGCTCACGGCAAGTAGAGAAAGCCTGCGCGCAGCAACGAAGACACAATGCAGCCGTAAATAAATAAATAAATGTATTTTTTTTTAAGTTAAAAAAAAAAAAAAGAAATACATTCTGGAAGGATCAAGGAAAAAATATTTATATGAGTTGAATTTAATTCTTTAGGTTTTACCTACACACAAGTCAACTCTTTGATCCAGGGTCACTATACATTCACTGCCAATTGTTAAGTCAGTTGTTACAGCCGTAATGGTGGACAACCCACCCTACATGCACACGCACACAAATTCATTTACACGCACATGCAGGGTCATTCACACACTCCAACATGTAGTCACACACGTTCACACACGCACATACACAATCACTCACGTCCTCATAGTTTCAACTGCACATTCACAAGCATTAATGCACACACTGAACGCAGGAAAATTCCCTCTCACGTGTACAGATACTCATAAATATAAACACACACACAGAAACCCAGAATTATACTCTTTCACAAAAGCACAGTCAACATGCACGTGTGTGTGTGAATGACGTGATCTTACATCGAAAAATACTTGTATCTCCAAACTTCTGGATGCCTGAAAGGGGGAGCCTTCCTACAATTTACATTTCTTCCAACCCCGCAACAATCACAAGGACAATATTTACTATAATACACAGCACCTAAAATGTGCAGTGAACATTGCCACCTAATGTCAAGACACACTCCGGGAAACGTAGAGTCTTTGGGGGAGTGACTGTGTGAGGGTATGTGATAGAGTGGAGTATGAACAGGCCACAGGGAAAAGGAGCCATGAGGATAAGGGGGTGGTGAAGAGAGCCTGGGGGCAGGGGGTTATAGAGAGGGCAGGGGAAGAGAGAAAGCAGAGAGAAAAAAAAGCAGAGTTTTTAATGTTTGTTAAGTATTAAAGTGCAAGGCCAGGGATTAAAATAGAAGTGGGCAAAGTGGGCAAGGAAGTTAAGATACTGGGAATATGGGGACCTGCGGGATAAGGGGTACAGAGTCATGGGAACAAAAGTTCCAATGGGGATGAGAAGTTAATGGGCAAAAGTGAGCAAAGGTCAGTTGTGGGATGGGTTTCAAAAACACGGTGTAGGGAGATGACTTCAGATGGGGTAGGCAGGTCCTGGTAGAAGCTAACAGTCCCAGTGAGATAGAGTGTGGGAAAGGGGATGGAGCCCAGGGGAAATAAGGGGCACAGGACATGAGACAACTGGATGGACAGTGGGCATTGAGTGAACCGAGGAGTCCAGGACAAAGGGTCAGGGACTACAGGGCTGAGGACAAAGGATGCAGCATGTGAACTGGGTCCATGGGGGTGATGATGAGAGGTGAGGGCCAAGGCAAACGAGAGTGCAGGCGCACAGAATGCACAGGGCATGGGATGAGATCTCTGAACTGGCTGCAGATGGACAGCAAGAGGAGGGAGGGCATGGACGATGGACTTTGCTGGGGTGATGCAGCTGAGGAGGGTTAGACTGAGGTCCCTAGAATAGTGGTCATGGAGGGGTGGACATCGAAAAGGTCCCAGAACGTAGGTAGAGAGTGCAATACGGAACCCTAAAGGAGGAGGATGGAGGTCGGAGAGCAGGAGGAAGTTGAGTGGAGGCCTAAACGTCACAGGGTAGAGATGAAGGATGTAGCAGGGGGAAGACAGGTAGGGTGAGAGGATGGATGAGACAGGAGTGATGTAGGTGGCAGAGGGAGACTGGAGGCCTCTAACTGATCATGCCTTCCATCTAGTCCCTCATTTATGATCAAATCACAGCAGTCATCTATGGTTCCTTTTTTGTTTTTTTAATTTATTTTTGGCTGTGTTGGGTCTTCATTGCTGCGCACGGGCTTTCTCTAGTTGCGGTGAGCAGAGGCTACTCTTTGTTGCAGTGTGCAGGCTTCTCGTTGTGGTGGCTTCTCTTGTGGCGGAGCACGGGTTCTAGGCACACAGGCTTCAGTAGTTGTGGCTCTTGGGCTCAGTAGTTGTGGCACGTGGGCTTAGTTACTCAGCAGCATGTGGGATCTTCCCGGACCAGGGCTCGAACCCGTGTCCCCTGCATTGGCAGGCGGATCCTTAACCACTGCGTCACCAGGGAAGTCCTGGTTCCTTGTTTTAGTGACCTATATTTGACACATAACACTGTGTAAAGTTAAGGTGTACAATGTGTTGACTTCATGTCTTTATAAATTGTAATCTAATCCCCACTGAGCGACAGCACCTGTATCACATCATGATCACTTCCTTTAGGTCGTTAGAATGATTACATTGGATGAGTAAGACACAAGATTGCGGACTAGGCTCACTATGCTGTGTGCTGGATCTCCAGGCCCTAGTCGCCTACTAATTTCAACTTTGTACCCTTAGACAACAACTCCCCTATTCTCCCACCTCCCACCCCTGGTAGCCACCATTTTACTGTTTTTATGAGTGTGGCTTCTTTAGATTCCACATATAAATGACATCACACAGTGTTTGTCTTTCTCTGTCTGAATAATCTCACTTAGCGTGTCCTCAAGATCCATCCTTGTTGTCTTGAACGGCAGGTTTTCCTTGTCATGACTGAATACTCCATTCTGTGTGTATATTATACAAATATATACTCAGTCATTCATTGCCAGACATTTAGGTTGTTTCCACATCTTGGAGGTGGTGAAAATGATGTAATAAACAAGGGCTTGCAGATACCTCTTCAATAAGCTGTTTTCGTTTCTTATGGTTTTTAATTTCAGCTCATGGGCAAAAACCTTGCTCAGATAAAATGCCCCTCAGTACCCTTCAATGGAATCTACAAGAGAGGACAGCATCTAAAATTGTGGGTGAAAAACACTCAACAGTATTTTCTCTTTTCTTTCAGGGCACCGTGTATCAGATCAAACACGGTGGGTCTGACAGGACAGGCAGGGTGACGGAGGAAACGGGGGCGTGCATGGCTCAAGGGAACTAGATATCCTTTTGAGGTTATGACAACGTTCTGGAACGAGGCAGTGGTGATGGTTGTGCAATACTGCCAATGTGCGCTAGGTCACTGAATTGTACCCCTGGGAATGGTGAACTGCACGGTGTGTGTATTTTAACTCAATAATAATTTTTACAAAAATATCCTGACAGGGTACAGCCAGGCTGAAGAATCTCCCAGTGGAAAAACCTGGGAAAATCTGAGCACCAAAAAGGAAAATTACAGTAATATGATATCACTTCAAATGAAAAGGAATCCCTGAATCCACTATCAAAAGGTAAAAGAAAAACCTCTTCATTACCGAGCAGTGGCAATTAATATACATATGAGATGGGAGAATGTTAAAAAATGATTGGCAATCATCGTCTGACGATGCATTCAGATGAAGTCTCTACAGTGGATGCTACAATAATCTGGTCAAAGTATTTAAGCTGTTCAGGCAACTTCAAGGTACCACTCCAGGGATCATTCTCACTTACACAGGGAAAAGTCACCTCTAAAAAAAGTAAACCTAGTAGGCAGTCATAACCAAATAATCGAACCCATCACCAATAACAGAAAATATTCCTAATCTGTGCCTCCAAGGTGATGCAACAAGAAGGTTCCACCGTCATCTGGGTGTAGAAGTTTTACTCAAATGTTAAACCTGAGTCTCAAGAGGAGGCACACGATCAGAGAAATCTACACTGAAGGATGTTCTGCAAAACAGTGAGCGTGTATCCTTCAAAAGTGTGTCACCGAAGAAAAAAAGAGCTGCAAGTATTCTAGAATAAAGAAACTAAAGAATCAAGACAATGGAATGCAATCCTCGTACCATGACTGGATCCCAGATTTATGAGAGCGGATAGAAGACACACCATTGTCTCCCTGCGGGAAATCTGTTTATGGACTAGCTATTCAATGATGGTGTCACAATAGCGTTGATTTGTTAAGCATGATGGTTCTATTGTGTTAGATAAGAGAATGACCTCGAAATAAGGAGGTAAATATTCAGATATCAAGAGGCAAATTGTCAAAATGTGTACAAATTATCCGCACACGAAACAGCAAAAACAAACAGGTGAAAAAACTTGTGATAACAGTTATGTTTGCAAACAATAGTAATGTCTGGTGAATCTAGATTGAGTATGCGGTAGGTTCAACGTTCTGTAGGTCTGTATTTCCTGCTGTATTTTTTAATTTCCACATGTTTAAATTTTTCAAAATGAAAAGTGATAATTAAATGAAAGGTGGGGGCTTCCCTGGTGGCACGGTGGTTGAGAGTCCACCAGCTGACGCAGGGGACACGAGTTCGTGCCCCGGTCCGGGAAGATCCCACGTGCCGCGGAGCGGCTGCGCCCGTGAGCCATGGCCGCTGAGCCTGCGCTTCCGGAACCTGTGCTCCGCAACGGGAGAGGCCACAACAGTGCGAGGCCCGCGTACCGCAAAAAGAAAAGAAAAAAAAAAAAAAAA
>NW_020175468.1:596278-665747 GCF_003031525.2 Neophocaena asiaeorientalis asiaeorientalis
AAAAAAAAAAAAAAAAAAAAAAAAAGAAAGGTGCGAGTATGTGGGTAAACAGATGGTAGGGTATTACATTTTACAGCCAGTTGCAAGAGCAGTTCAGCAATTATGCACCCACAGTGAGACTGTGAATCATGGTGGTGAAGCAGTCCCATCCCTCAGAACCACTGAGATGATCCACGTGTGTACAAGGCAACAGGGCCAACTATCCACATCCCATGATGTGTCAGCTGACATTCAGCTCTTTAAACGTATAAACAGGGAGTGTTTTGACAGAGATGTCTCATTAATAATCTCCACTGAGAAAAGAGGAATCTCCAACACCGTTGGTGGGAATGTAAACTGGTGCAGCCACTATGGAAGACAGTATGGATGAGCCTTAAAAAATTAAAAATAGAGCTACCATAGGATCCAGCAAGACCACTCATAAGCGTATATCCAGAAAAAATGAAAACTCTAATTAGAAAGGATACATGCACCCAAATGTACACAGCAGCACTATTTGTAACAGCCAAGACATGGAAGCAACCCAAGTTTCCATCAACAGACGACCAGCTTAAGAAGATGTGGTGGGCTTCCGTGGTGGCACAGTGGTTAAGAATCCGCCTGCCAACGCAGGGGACACGGGTTTGAGCCCTGGTCCAGGAAGATCCCACATGCCGCAGAGCAACTAAGCCCGTGCGCCACAACTACTGAGCCTGTGAGCCACAACTACTGAAGCCCGTGCGTCTAGAGCCTGTGCTCTGCCAACAAGAGAAGCCATCGCAATGAGAAGCCTGCGTACTGCAACAAAGAGTAGCCCCCACTTGTCGCAGCTAGAGAAAGCCCATGTGCAGCAATGAAGACCCAACACAGCCAAAAATAAATTAAAAAAAATTTTTTTTTTAAAGATGTGGCATATATACAATGGAACATTACTCAGGCATAAAAAAGAGTGAATTATTGCCATTTGCAGCAACACGGATGGACTCACAGAATATCATACTAAGTGAAGTAAGTCGGACAGAGGAAGACAAATATTATATGATATCACTTATATGTGGAATCTAAAAATAATACAAATGAATCTATATATTAAACAAAAAGACTCACAGACTTAGAAAACAGATTTATGATTACCAAAGGGGAAAGTGGGGAGATGGATAAATTAGGAGTATGGGATTAACAGACAAACTATTATACATAAAATAGATAAGCAACAACGATTTACTGTATGGCACAGGGAACTAAATCCAATATCTTGTAATAAATGACAATGACAAATAATCTGAAAAAATATACCTATATACGTAACTGAATCACTTTGCTGTACACCTGAAACTAACACATTTTAAATCAACCAAACTTCAATTAAAAATTAAATTGAAAAATAATCTCCATTGAGTAAATCGTGATGTTTCAGACAATATTGTAGATCTACTTATATTGGACTAAAAATATCTTCATCATAGATCAGTGACTGAGGAGAGCAATTGGAAAATAAGTCCAGTGTGACAATATATGTGTAAACACTGATCAAAACAGAATACTTTAAAAAATTCATTTTTATGCCATTTGAGATATAATATTAAGTATACTCTAAAACTACATTTAAAAAAAAGTAAACATAAAACTGAAGAAAACTGTTACACTTGAAGATCAAAATGGCATCAGTTGTGGGAGAATAAATGGGAATTTTACTTAACTTTATTTATTTATTTTTTATTTATATATATATATTTTGGTACGTGGGCCTCTCACTGTTGTGGCCTCTCCCGTTGCGGAGCACAGGCTCCGGACGCGCAGGCTCAGAGGCCATGGCTCACGAGCCCAGCCGCTCCGCGGCATGTGGGATCTTCCCGGACCGGGGCACGAACCCGTGTCCCCTGCATCGGCAGGCGGACTCTCAACCACTGCGCCACCAGGGAAGCCCTATTGTTTATTTTATTATTGCGTTGCTATGCGGACTGGATTTCTACTGTTGCTGAAACAAATTCCCATGATATTAGCAGCCCCAAACAACACTCATTCATTTTCTCACAGGTCAGTAAGACAGAAGGCCAAAATCAAGTTGTCCGCTCTCCTGGGCTCTTAACGGGAGCCTCTGGGGGAGAATTCCTTCCAGGCTGATTCACGACTTTGGCAGAATTCTTCACAATCTCTATGCGGCTCCCTCTGTCTTGAAAGCCAGCGTCCGCACACTGACTCCCCCTCCTGTTTTCGATCTGTTCCTCTTCAGGTGCATCTAACGGGCCTTTCTCTTCTTTAGGGTCATGTGACTACGCATGGCCTACCCAGATAATGCTCCCTATTTTTTTTTTTTTTTTTGCGGTACGCGGGCCTCTCACTGCTGTGGCCTCTCCCGTTGCGGAGCACAGGCTCCGGACGCGCAGGCTCAGCGGCCATGGCTCACGGGCCCAGCCGCTCCGCGGCACGCGGGATCCTCCCGGACCGGGGCACGAACCCACGTCCCCTGTATCGGCAGGCGGACTCTCAACCACTGCGCCACCAGGGAAGCCCAATGCTCCCTATTTTAAAGTCAGTTGACTAGTAACCTTAGGTACATCTGCAAAGTCCCTTCTGCCTGTAATGTAATATAAACCACTAAGGGGTAACACCAGGGGATGCAGATCTGCCTACACCACTAGGATTTTTTTCAATGAAAAGCATTTTTCATTGTGATCATATCCATAAAACTATTGCCAGCGGTTTCACTTTAAGCTCTGCCCACCTAGAAGTCCTGGGACTGAACGTGATGGCCTGGAAGATACTCAAGAAGCAGGTGGTGGCAGTGGACACACCCCTGCCCACTCTGCGAACATAGGGGAACATTTTGCATGCAAAAATCACTGTCCGTGTGGTGCCACCCATAATTTCTCACTGTACTGTGAAATCCATCAGAGAACAGAACCAAGATTTTGGCTACAATCAGGTTCTTGACAATCAAACCTATGGTCCTCAGCCTATACCCAGTGCAATAAGGGAAGAGATAACAGTAAAAAAGAGAAATTCTCTCCAAGGAAGATATACAGACTGCCAACAAACAAATGAAAGGATGCTCAACACCACTAATCATTAGAGAAATGCAAATCAAAACTGCAGTGAGGAATCACCTCACACTGGTCAGAATGGCCATCATCAAAAAATCTACAAACAATAAATGCTGGAGAGGGTGTGGAGAAAAGGGAACCTTCTTGCACTGTTGGTGGGAATGTAACTTGATACAGCCACTATGGAGAACAGTATGGAGGTTCCTTAAAACACTAAAAATAGAACTACCATATGATCCAGCAATCCCATTACTGGGCATATACCCTGAGCAAACCATAATTCAAAAACAGTCATGTACCACAATGTTCATTGCAGCACTATTTACAATAGTCAGGACATGGAGGCAACCTAAGTGTCCATCGACAGATGAATGGATAAAGAAGATGTGGTACATATATACAATGGAATATTACTCAGACATAAAAAGAAATGAAATTGAGTTATTTGTAATGAGGTGGATAGACCTAGAGTCTGTCATACAGAGTGAAGTAAGTCAGAAAGAGAAAAACAAATACCATATGCTAACACATATATATGGAATCTAAAAAAAAAAAAAGGTCTGAAGAACCTAGCGGCAGGACAGGAATAAAGACGTAGATGTAGAGAATGGACTTGAGTACACAGGGAGGGGGAAGGGTAAGCTGGGACAAACTGAGAGAGTGGCATTGACATATATACACTACCAAATGTAAAATAGATAGCTAGTGGGAAGCAGCCATGCTTTATGACCACCTAGAGGGGTGGGATAGGGAGGGTGGGAGGGAGACGCAAGAGGGAGGGGATATGGGGATTATATGTATACGTATAGCTGATTCATTTTGTTATACAGCAGAAACTAACACAATAATGTAAAGCAATTATACTCCAATAAAGATGTTTAAAAAAGAGAGAGCGAGAGAGAGAGAGAGAGAGGGAAATTCCCCAGCATTCCAAATACTGTCGGTAATAATAAGATCGATCCTGCTGCCAAATCCCTGGCAGCCATGTTATCAGGTCTCACTGACTGACGCTTGTCTTCTGAGCTAGAAGATCCTGCATGCGAATATGAAGCATGGACCACATGTACCAGGTCAACTGAAATCCAACATTCGGCACTTAACCATAGCCTTACTTTGAAATATAGTCTTCCTGTCATGTCAAGGCATCCAAGGGTTGAACGTATAACCATTAAAGAACACTTAGAATGTATGACTCACTGCTATGAAAGCCACACATGTGGTAACATCTTTATTCCTCACAAATTCCTGAAGCAAACACTTATCTTCCTTATAAAGATGAGGCAAACACTGACATAGAGGTTAAGTGTTTCCTAATATTGAGCCATTCTTGCATTTATTAAATCCAAATTGTCATGAGTGGGTACCTGCAGTTTTATACTGCAGTCGGTGCATTTACTTTTTTTTTTTTTTAAGATTTTTTTTTAAGGTCTAAATTGACTCACTGGTTGGGAGAAGGTGGATAGTGGGATTTGACCCTGACTGGGCTGGTTACAAGGACAGTGCATTCAATCCAGAATATACTCAAATACTAGTCACCTGTGTTCTTCAAATAAACCAGATCTAGATTTAGTTTTGCTTTTACACCTTGTCATTTCAATTTAGGTTGTTGATATTTTATTTAAAAATGTAGTTAATAAATAAGTGGAAACTTGTCATTAAGACTTATCCTATTGCCAAATACAAAACTTTGAATAAAGCTGTAGAGATCTTACTTAAATGTAAATGCACCGGGGGCTTCCCTGGTGGCACAGTGGTTAAGAATCCACCTGCCAATGCAGGTGACACGGGTTCAAGCCCTGGTCCGGGAAGATCCCACACGCCTCGGAGCAACGAAGCCCACGTGCCACAACTACTGAGCCTGTGCTCTAGAACCCGCAAGCCACAACTACTGAGCCTGCATGCCACAACTACTGAAGCCCACACGCCTAGAGCCCGTGCTCCGCAACAAGAGAAACCACCGCAATGAGAAACCCGCGGACCGCAACGAAGAGTAGCCCCCGCTTGCCGCAACTAGAGAAAGCCCATGCGCAGCAACAAAGACCCAACGCAGCCAAAAAATAGATAAAGAAAATAAAAATCTTAAAAAAAAAAAAAGTAACTGCACTGACTGCAGTATACAACTGCAGGTACCCACCCATGACAATTTGGATTTAATACATGCAAGAATGGCTCAATATTAGAATGGAAACAAAAAGATTCATTTACTTCCATTCCAGGACAAAAGTACAATGTCATAAGTCACTGGAACTATGGGACAGAAAACACCAATGCCTGATCAATGGTGCACAGGAGAAACAAATTATTACTGATTTCAGGTCACATGCATAACTATTTATTAATACCCAAGTCAAATAAAAGTATTAGCAGTAAGGCAAGATTTGTGAAAGGTATGAAAATACAAGACACATGCAAAATCGAATGCTAAGGCGAGCAACTTGTGTACTGTATAAATGCCATACATTTTTGGGATCAGTATCATAATATTTAAAAGCAGCAGAGATATCACAGGATACATTTGAGCCTAAAAACGGTATCTGAAACTTACAAAGTTCTATTTTTCTTAAATGCTACTTCCCTAACCTTTTAGTGAGAAGACTCTCTCCGTAATCAATAAAGACACAATTATTAAATCCTCTGGGAGGGAGGCTCAAGAGGGAGGGGATATGGGGACACGTGTATGCACATGGCTGATTCACTGTGTTAGGACAACAGACACGAACACAGTATCGTGAAGCAATTATACTCCAATAAAGATTTTTTTAAATAAATAAATAAATAAATCTGCTAAGCAACTCATACGGCCAGAGTTAGAGAACGCATTCACATTCCAACAATGGCTGCTAGACACACTGTTTCTGCACAGCATCAGCTGAGTCCTGTAGATTCATCCCAGTGTTTGTGACAAGTGTGGAGGTATTACGGGCTCACCTCTGAAACCTGAAATTTATGTCTGCAATTTTTGTAAAGTAGACTGAACAGCAGACTGAATTGGGAAATATAGTCCTTAAGCACATGAAAAATCAGACTTCATCATCACTTGCATTAAACCACAACCATCACTGTCAGCGAGAAATACATACATTACGTTAGGAGCCATCGGGGATTGGTGAAAGGTCTAGGACCCCATCTCTCTCGACTATCTCAGTTCATGCCTTAGGATTTATCCCACCGTCCTGTATGGTTTTGGTGCTGGACCAGGTTCATACACGGGAGATTCCCTTTATCCAATATGCTCACTTCCCAATTTCCTGCACAAATCCTTCCCTTATAGATTCCGCCTCCCTAATGAATATAAAGAAAACCCACCGCCTTTTTCCTGCTGCCTGGATGGTGGGCTCAACGCGAAGGTCAAAGCAATCAGTGCAAGAGGGGTAGCTCCACCCTAAGATATGAGTTTGTGATCCTGTGACCTCCCCTCCCCTCAGAACTGCAATTATCACTTCACCTGGAGCAGTACCGGCAGGAACAGGCTCGGGAGCTGTGATTATTTTTTAAAACATTTTCCCAGTTGCTAATTACCAAGACCAATTATCACTTTCTAGCTAATATGTCTTAAGAGACTATTGGTGCGTTTGTCACAGATGCTTACTTTTCTATGATCCCTGGAGGCAGACAGGGCTCATATGTAGGGAGCAGGAAGTACTTAGGTTTGACACGTAAGGGACTGGCTGCAAGTACATGTCTCAATGCAGGTTCTGCTTCACTGAGAAATTCTACCCAGGACAGTTCTTTACTAATTTCATACACTGAGCTGGACCATCAATTAAGGTATGAGCAATGAAATGGAATTTGTCCAAGTATATGAGAAGGATCTAAAAAGAGATACAAGTAACAAAAACATGATGCCAATGTCTATATTAGATATCATTGCACTCATTTGTACAACTCAATATCAATGAATCTGTAAATTGTTAGGGAAATAAATTTTACTGACATTGACCCTCACTAACGATAGGAAGCAGAAGCAGACTAATATCCATAGAAGAAAGAGAGAAGGTTCTAAAAGAGACCCTTGGGGAGTGGGGTGGGTTGGGGGAAAAAAAGTAATAAAAGAGACTCTTGCAAATAACCGCACCAGGATCAGATGGTTTAAGAGGGAGATTTTACTATTCCTGTTACTGCCAGATAAGTCAATGCTACTCACTTAATTCAAGACCATCAAATGGTCAACAAAGTCCTCCACACTTTTTTTGTGCAAAACTTTGAGTAAGGAATTATGGTTACCCCTTAAATTAAGAAATATATATCTGATGAGTCAAGAAGGGAAAAAAATATATATTATGGTTGAAATTAATTCTTCAGGTTTTCCTACACACAAATCAACTCTGATCAAGGTTCACTATGCAGTGATTCTCCAACGTCAGGTCAGTTGCTAGAGCCAAAACAGTGGACAACCCATCCCCCCCAGCTCATTTACACAGATGCAAACACACATGCATGCATACTCACACACTCTAACATACAGTCACGCATTCGCACACATAGGCACACACACACAACAATCACGCACACACTCATGTAATTTCAGCTGTACACTCACAGGCATTAATGCACACACCGAACACAGGAAAATTCCCTCTCACATATAAAACACCCTCCCAGAGCCATAACAGGGAAGATCAAACCTGACTCCATATTAGATCTGTTCTTTTTTCACTTTAACCTTTGCGCTCTGTTGCCTGTCCTTAGTCATGCTGGCTCTGCACTTTTTGTAAAAGCATGTTACATATAGCCTGAAATATACAAGATAGCCTATTCTCAAGACTCTGACCTTCAAGAGTCCATTCATTTAGAGATAAAAAGCTGTCTTGTTGGAGGTTTCAGAAACATCTTGACCTGACCTACGCGGACAGTGGACAGCTACAAGAACCTACGTGGATTCTGACACCAAGAAGTTTGCAACAACTAACCATGCCCCTCCCTCACCTTGCCTTTAAAAGGGCTTTGCTGAAACTTTGAGGAATTGGGGGGTTTGGGGGCATGAGCCATACGTCTCCTTGCATGGCCCTGCAATAAACCTTTCTCTGCTCTGAACTCCGACGTTTCAGTTTGTTTGGCCTCACTGTGTGTTGGGCACATGAACTTGTGTTCAATAAGAGAACCAGACCTTGCTGTGGGCCCTGATGGAACTCCCTTGAACCACGGTGTTGAGCCCATGCATGAAGAAGGATGGGCAAGTAAAGAGTTATCAAATGCCCCAAAGGGGAGAAACAGGGTCTTGGATATTATTACCTAGACACAATTGCTGGCCCTGCCTGTTTCAAGCCCCAGAAAGGGACATTTAAGGAATTCAGAGTTGGTGTTTCCAATGACCAAGACCTATGCAGAACCTGGTCTGCATGCAGAGCAGCCTCTCCCCACGGCATTGCTGATCTCAAGGAATCTTCTCCAAGATATAGGAGAGGGTAGCAGGAGTGAAAAGTTTGAGGTCCAGGGAAAGTCAGCTTGCTGAAGTGTAAGGCTGGTACTGTACATACACAAAACATACAACGTACAACATAAATGAACAAATTTCTGTCATGGAAGCTGTGATACATTTGGTCTTTGTCCCTGGTTTCTGACACAGAGCTGCTAAAACCCTTGTTATGTTTTGAGTGATAGAGGTGAAAGGAGCCTCTTTTGTTATTTCTAACAAACCCCTTTCAACCACGTCTGAGGTTCTGTTAATGAGGTGACTCTTGGTGGGCCCCTAGAGAGCTTCAGGGTGGGAGCTGGTTGCCAGAGGAACTGACCAGGAGACTAGAGGGTTGCAGCTTTCAGGCTTAGCCCTGTGCTCCTGAAAGGCAAGAGGGGCTGGAGATTGAGCTTATTCACCAACTGCCAATGATTTCATCAATGATGCCCACAGGATGAAGCCTCCATAAAAACCTCTGAACAATGGGGCACAGAGAGCTTCAGGCAACACATCCACCTGCAGGTCCAACTCCATGGACACAGAAGCTCCTGTGCTTGGGCTCCTTCCAGAACGCACCCAATGTACTCCTTCATCTGGCCATTCCTTTGTACCCTTTATAATAAACTGGTGGTTTAAGGAAAATGTTTTCGGGCATTGGTGAGCATGCTAGCAAATTATTGAACTTCAAGTGTGTGGGGGGAGGAGTGAGTGGAGGAATCCCTGATGTAACAGCAAAGTCAGACAGAAGAGTTGTTAGCCCGGGCACCCAATGCTTGAGACTCACATTTGAACTGAGGGCAGTCTTGTGGAGTCTGAACTTGACAATACGAAAGACAATCTACAGAATGAGAGAAAATATTTGCTAATGATATCACTGACGAGGGGTTAATATCCAAAATATATAAATAGCTCATATAAATCAATATCAAAAAACAAACAATCTAATCAAAACGTGGGCAGAGGACCTGAAGAGACATTTTTCCAAAGAAGACATACAAATGGCTAACCGGCACATAAAAAGATGCTCAACATCGCTAATTATTAAAGAAATGCAAATCAACACAACAATGAGATATCATCTCACACCTGTTAGAACGGCCATCATCAAAAAACCTACAAACAACAAATGTTGGAGAGGGTGTAGAAAAAAGTGAACACTTGTACACTGTTGGTGGGAATGTAAATTGGTGCAGCCACTATGGAAAACAGTATAAAGTTTCTCACAAAACTAAAAATAGAACTACCATATGATCCAGCAATTCCACTCCTGGGTATATATCCGGAAAAAAATGAAAACCCTAATTCAGAAAGACACGTGGACCCCAACGTTCATAGCAGCACTATTTACCACAGCCAAGATATGGAAGCAACCTGAGGGTCTGTCAACAGACATATTACATATATATATTATGTACATAATGGAATATTAGTCAGCCATAAAATAAGAATGAAATTCTGCCATTTGCAGCAACGTGGATGGACCTAGAGAATATTATGCTTAGTGAAATAAGTCAGAGAAAGACAAATACTGTATGATATCACTTATACGTAAATCTAAAAAATACAAACAAACGAATGTATAATAACAAAACAGAAAGAGACTCACAGATATAGAAAACAAACTAGTGGTTACCAGTGGGGAGTGGGGAGGGGCACATTAGGGATATGGGATTAAGAGATACAAACTGTTATGTATAAAATAAATAAGCAACAAGGATATATTGTAGAGCATAGGGAATCATAGCCATTATCTTATAATAATTTTTAATGGAGTACAACCTGTAAAAATACTGAATCACAATGTTGTACACCTGAAACAAAAATAATATTGTTAATCAACTATACTTCCAATTTTTTAAATAAATTGTCCAGAAAGTTTAAAATATTTTAAAAATATTTTAAAAATAAATTGTCCAGAAAAAGAAAACCACCAAGGTGATGATGAATGCCACAGAAGAAACAAGGAGATGGAATTGAGAGAAGCTGAGGGAAGTCAACTTTAGATAAACTGATCACCTCTGAAAGTGAAACATTTGAGCTAAGACCCATAAAAAGGTAGAGGGTGGGGCAGCAGTGTAAGAACTTGGGGGAAGGAAACTCCAGGCACAGGGAACAGCAAATGCAAAGGCCCTGAGTCAGGAATGGATTTGGCATATGGCGAAATGGAAAAAATACTTGTAAGAATGGAGGGGAAGACAAGTGATTGGGGTTTGGCTTAAGCACCCAGGGAGACTGCAGCGCTGTTTCAAACCTGGGGGATACTCAGAGAGGAACAGGTCTAGGGGAAGACGAGTGGAATCAAGAGCTTAACTTTGTACCTATCAAGATTGAGATATCTGTAGACATTCAAGTGAAGATGTAAAGAGAACAGTCTTTCAAATAAGACTAGAGATGAGCACAAAGTTCTAGGTTGGAAATGAACATTTGGGAGTCATTAGCCTACAATATTACTTCAAGCCTAGAACAGAAAAAGGATGTTAGGTAAGAACTACAATATGGCCTTTGGTTAAAGATAACGTATCAGGGCTTCCCCTGGTGGTGCAGTGGTTGAGAGTCCGCCTGCCGATGCAGGGGACGCGGGTTCGTGCCCTGGTCCGGGAAGATCCCACATGCCGCAGAGCGGCTGGGCCCGTGAGCCATGGCCGCTGAGCCTGCACGTCCCGAGCCTGTGCTCCGCAACAGGAGAGGCCACAACACTGAGAGGCCCAAGTACCGCAAAAAAAAAAAAAAGAGGAAGAAAAAAAGGAGCTATTTGGGAGAGAAGATAATTTCCATTTCCATTTCTATTTCTGACATTTATACTGAAAGCAGAACATCACAGAGGAGGTATTCTGGAGGCAAGCAAATCTAGGGCTAGAGGTCAAATGTGAGAATATTTGCCAATCTGAGAAACACCAGCATAGAACCAATAGCTTAAGCTTTCAAATTACTGAAGGAGTTACAATAAAAGAACAGAAAGTAGAGAACAGAAACGTTGAAGATTCTTGGAGCATGAAGATCCAGAAACCGGGCAAGTAAAAAGTGAATCAGCGCAGAAGGATGTAGGTTAGTTAGGGTGGTGTTACCTGGACCCAGACAGGATTGGTTGTCAGGAAAGAAAAGGGACACTGTTAACAGGCAGGAAGGTGCTCTAGTCCATACAGAGAATGAAGTTATCAGCCTGGGCAGAGGCATGGAAGGAATGGAATTTTATACCAAGCAGGACATCAGCTGTGGAGAGGAAAAGGAGTAAGAGGTAGGCCTGCTGCCTGTTTTTGTAAATAAAGCTTTATTGGAACACACACACACACACACACACACACACACACACACACACACACGAAATAATTTCTAGTAATAGGCTAATGATGTGTAAGTTAATAAGCTAAACAAACAATATACATTATTTCCATCCTCCCCAATTATTCCTATTTTAAAACTGAGGTAGCTAGAATAGAAAGTAGAAAGATCACATATAAAACAATAGACCAAAAAAATATAAACAAAAAAATAAAACAAAATAAAATAGACCTATTATCTTTGTTAGCCACTTTGCTAATTAGGATAACATAAATTCAACAGTATTTCTGGAAAACTTAAAGGGAACTTCCAGTAGATAAATATAAACAAGGTGTGCCTTCTAAACCACGGCATAAAAGCTAAAAAATACATAATCTATGTAAGAGGAACTATAAAGCAAATTAAACTACAAGGAAACAAAGAGAATTAAAAAAGAGTGAAACAGGAGTGAGAGACACACAGGACAGGGTTGAGGCAGCAAAGGCAAAAGTAAAACTCTCCAAGACAAGACAAAGCTGACTGGAATGAATAAAACGAAAACAAAATCCAGCGATTGGCTGGTTCTCAGAGACACCCACATCCTCAAACACCAGCCAGGGAAGACAAAACGTAAGAAACAAAGTATATCAGGACCAGGCAAATGTAGATAACGGAATCAGGAAGAGTAATAGTAACAGTAGCAGGTAAAAGAAGTTAAGATGAGAGCCATTAAATGGGGTAAAGTAGAAATTTATAGAGTAACATGAGTTAGAAGTTATAGTGTGGCTGCTTTACATAGCATATAGTAGGGAACTAAATCACATAAAACAAACGCTGTTTAAAAAGAAAGACAAAAACAAGGATGTGTGACAGAAACACCACTGAGAAGATATTAAAATACCACTAATTTTGTGACAAATAATATAGGAAAATATTATATATATGGCCTAAATATTAAAACTAATATTGACATCAGCAATATATCAAAGTAGATAAAAGATGTACATATTGAAAATATACATGGTTTTCAATTATTCATATTTGTCTTAAAAGAAAAGACCACATATGGTACCACAGTGAAAAGCAGGATAAATTCCTCAAAATACAATTAGGAATAACAAGAAAGATAGCAACCAAAAAATTCCAAACAAATCATAAAATTAAAAATTATCCTAAATGTCTCTTACGTGAAGAATAGAATTGGCAATCACTGCATATTTGTAAAATGACAGTAAATCTTTAAATGTGAAAAATTATGGTAAAGAACCATGAATATAATCAGAATAACTGTGATTATTTCTATGATTACCAGGTGGAAACAAGAGAAGGATCACACCAAAGATATCACTTGCCTACATGAAAACTAAAAACATGTTCTGAGAAAGGATAATTGAATGTTTGATATATGTCTTATCTTCAGCAAGTAACATACAGTTTTAATGTAACATCAGACAAACTCTCTAGGCATACCAGTTGAAAGTATTTTGTAAAACAACTAATAGTTCGCATGATTCAACATTCGCAAGGTACAGCTGAGGTCCTTCCACCACCCAGTTCCTCTGTTCCTAATTTTGTGAATCCTCACAGTGCTTTTCTACGAATATACAAGCAAATATCAGTTTAGATTTCCTTAGGCTCTGATCATTTAAAAACACTTTAAATTTTTGTAGGGATGAGGTCAAAGCAAAGGAGGACGTGAGGGACTTCCCTGGTGGCGCAGTGGTTAAGAATCCGCCTGCCAATGCAGGGGACATGGGTTCGAGCCCTGGTCCAGGAAGATCCCACATGCTGTGCAGCAACTAAGCCCGTGCGCCACAACTACTGAGCCTGCACCCTAGAGCTCGCAAGCCACGACTACTGAAGCCCACGCGCCACAACTACTGAAGCCTGTGTGCCTAGAGCCCGTGCTCTGCAACAAGAGAAGCCACTGCAGTGAGAAAGCCACGCACTGAAACGAAGAGTAGCCTCCGCTCGCTGCAACTAGAGAAAGCCCGCGTGCAGCAACGAAGACCCAAAGCAGCCAAAACTAAATAAATTTATTTTTTAAAAAAGGGACGTGAAGAGAAGAATGGGTTTGAGGAGTGGCTTGATGGGAACAGCTGGTAAGCTGTTGAGGAACTGGGAGGAATGTCACAATATGAAGCTCCATCTGGTTATAAAGGTTGGAAATAAAGGTTGGAAACTCAAATCAGGGATCTCCAGGGAGTCCCTCCCCAATTACTAACTCCACAGGTTTCCCAAATCAACAACTTCCATGAGCTCACCAGTCACAGACACCAACTCCATTCCACGACCTGCCCCAATAATGGTCATAAACATTGACTCCTGTACCCATCAGTGACCCCTCCAAGCTCCTAATGTCCCCCAACGACTCCATCACTGCCCCCAATACCTCATCCTTGATTCCCCAAACCTCCACATTATTAATGCCCACAGACTCTCCCATAATTGACCTCAAGACGCCCCATTACTAACCCTACAGTCCTATCAATAACCACACAGTCTCCGCCAATTACCAGTTCTCACAGGCTTCCCAATCAGCGACCTCACAAACCTTCATCTCTTATTCTCCAGGCCATGAATTCTGAACCCACAGATTCATCATGCCATAGCGGACCCCCCATTCCTTCCGTCACTGAACCATAGATTCGCCCAATTAAAAACTGCTCAGATCCCCGATTTCACAGACTCTCCGATTATGGACTAAACAAACGGCCTATCAACCCAATACACCTGCTTCCTTGACCCTCACAGACTCCTGCCACTGACCGCACCGACCCTAATCACTGATCCAACACTGCACCCCACAGAAGTCTCTCCTCTTACCGGGTCTTCTCACGACGTGGCTGGAACAACCACAGGCTTCCAAAGGCTACTTTCCAAAGCAGGTCGCCTGGCAACGCCACAGCGCCTCTGCTGCGCCTACTCAGTACTACCTGTGAGCGGACAATGGCCACCGGTCACGTGAAGCACCTCCAGGGGCCTGGATTCTGCACGTGGGGTGGGCGGGAGTGGAATGGCTCTGCGGGGCAATATGGCGGCAGCTGTGGAGCAGCCGTTTTCCAAGTCGTGCTCTACACAGAAGTAGCCTCTTCCACCGGACATCTCAGCTCTGGAGCGTCCGTCTCCCCAAATGCCATCAAAAGTGTGGCACACGTGCCGACTCTTGACAGTGCAGCTTGGTCTTCTTCCCTGTCAGTTATGTGGGACCAAGACTTCAAACGGCCGTGGCCACTGAGTCTCTCGTCACAGGAGGTGGTGGCCGTCTTGAAGGAGGTGTACGTGTCCAACAGACTTTTATCCTTAGCAGAGAGAAGCCTGGTCGAGGAGGGGCAGACCGTGGGAATATTTTTGGCTGGAGAAAGCTCTAGAGAAAAGTACAGGGTTATGGAGGAGCTAAGGTGGTGAAACTGGGTCCCCCTAAAACTGATGTCCTCTACTGAAGCCGAATCCAGCCTCTGTACCCAGACACCGAATTAATCTCGGAGACAGAGTTCCTGGTGAAGTAGAAAATAGCTCTACTGCTTTGCCAGGCAAAGGGGGCTAGAGCAAGGTAACACCCTCAAAACTGTGAGTCCCTACGTGGAAGGGGTAGTGAGGACTTTTATAGGAATGGTTCTGAGAGGGCGTGGACCTTCTTCTGATTGGTCGGTGGTGAGGTAAGTGGGAATCAATTTCCGCAACCTGAATTCAACAGGTGGGGGGCCCCCGTGCCTGTGAGCAGCTTGCCTTAACTTCTCCCACCTGGAGGGGGTTTCGGTCTCTGCAAAACAGCTCAAAGACACTGCTAGGTGTAGCCCTTGAAGGGGAACAGGACTCTGCCCCAAGGCAGCACTATTGTTTCTAGGCTATTCCTCCCTTGTCTCTGCATCCCCTCCCTTCCCTAATTAGCATCTGTTTAAACCTGTCCCTTCGAACTAAGGGAAGGTCCTGAAGTCTAAATGAAGCCTATTTTCTGTAAGCGAGAAGTGGGGGACGCGGTTGGTTGTGCAGTGGTTAAGAATCCACCTGCCAGTGCAGGGAATACGGGTTCGAGCCCTGGTCGGGGAAGATCCCACGTGCCGCGGAGCAACTAAGCCCATGCCCCATAACTACTGAGCCTGTGCCCCAGAGCCCACAAGCCAGAACTACTGAAGCCCGCAAGCCCGTGCTCCACAACAAGAGAAGCCACCGCAACGAGAAGCTTGTGCGCAGCAACGAAGACGGCCAGAAATAAATATTTTTTAATTAAAAAAAAAAAGTGGGGGACACGGAAAGGCTTTTGTGCCCAGGAGCCCCGTCCTGCTTGGTGTGATACTGAGTTTATGATTAAGCTCTCTGTCCAGAACTTGATTCCCTTTCTTATACCCTCTGACCTCAGTCCTGAGCTACGATAACACTAATCCACCAGAGTCAAATGACTGAGATTGCTGTTGTCAATAACATCCTTAATGTAATAAAATTGCTGTTGTAGATATCATAATTAACATTAACTGAGGTTGTTGCTTCAGGGCAAAATGAGCTCAAAGACCCTCGGGCCATGGACCACCTGGCCAGAGAATCATAAACACATTCTGACTCCCAAAACCATGATTAAGAAATGTCACAGATATGTTACAAAATGATGATTAATCCTAGTTTCTTTGTTCTTCACCTTTACAACATCCCAAACACAAAGACCAAGATAGAGTGGATCTGAGACTCATCTCTGCCTCCCTTGCTTGGCGCCCTGCAAATAAACCATTACTTTGCTACAAACACCTGCTGTCAGAGTTTGGCTTTCAGCGCCTCAGGCACACAAGCCCTTGCTCAATTACAATGTGGCAACCCAAAGGTTCCTCTGAGACTAGTGCCTGTGGTCGGCTGACCCTCTGCCAGCGCAGGACTTTCCTTTTGAGGATCCAGCAGCTGCCCAGCCACTTTGGCTGGGGAATTCCCTTCTCAACCGCGCATCAGCAACCCTAGGCAATATTTCAGGCTTGCAATAAAGGAATGGTTTCTCGATTGGAAGACGTAAGCAACCGCACGATAGTACCAGCCTAAAACTTTTATCCTTGTATACTGGTGCTCTCCTAGGCCCATTGCCCATATTGCCGGGATTGGGTTTAATAAAAGAGCCTAAGGTTGCTTTTGGAATTGGTTTGGCTTTAAACCTTTTGAAACTGGTTTGACTTTAAATCTTTTGGAATTGATTTGGCTTCTGTCTTGTGTGTGCATGTGAGTGTATATTTGTGTTAAACAAGGCGCACTATTTTAATTGGTGGATATGGGGGGGGTTCAGTTTCTAAAAATAGCCCTTTAGGATGCATCCTACAAAACTGGACCACCTTTAAGTTCTGGTTCCATGACTAAAGCCAAAGTTCTGTTTGTTTGTTTGTTGTTTTGGTAACACTGTGTAGCCACATTCTTTAGACTCTGAAGAAAAATGCCCATGACAAGCCTCATTTGACAATCCAAAACTGGTTTTGCCAGTCTAAAACATTTTTTTTTAGAATTCGGACCCTAAGGGAGCAAGTCCTTCTAGAACTTGCTTTTCTTTCCCTGTGAGATGTCAATGTCTTCCCAGGGCTCTCAGGAGGTCGTATCTTATCTAGACCATCTCCAGTTCTTGAGATTGAGGGGAAAAAAGGGAAAAGAGGCCTTTTAAATTTAAATTATTCCAACTGTTAGTTATAAAGTAGTGAATTTTATATTATAATGCCTGATTCATGACTAAGTTTTAAAATGAAGCTAAGAGATCTCTGTCTGTTTGGATGTATGTGTGTATGTAACATGTGCATTATAAATATGTCTTTACCCTTACCAAAATTAATTGATAAATGAGCTCTATTTAATTGGCTTAAAGGAGGTTAAGTGCTTATATAAATTCTCAGAAATGTAAAAGAAACTAACCCAAATGAATTTCAGGTTTGTGTGATCTGGGAAACAGTCAATATTAAATTAATATCTGGTATTAAAGTTAGCTTAAGCTTGTTGGGTTAATATAGACATGTCTTTATTTTTATTTTTTAATTAAAAAATATTAATTAAAAATGTAACCATGATCGGAGCTTTCAGTAAGTTGTACTCTTTCTGCTGATGGAGGGTTTGAAATATTGTGAGAATGGCTAAAGCGCGATAGACACAAAATGAGCAAATGCTGTTGAAAACATCGTGCCAATAGACTTGCTCAACAGTGTTGCCACAAACCTTCAATGCGTAAAAAACGCAATTTCTGCCAAATGCAATACAGTGAAGCACAACGATATGAGGTAGGCCTGTGTTTGATTTCACAGCAATAGTGTGCTGTATATATTATCTGCACTTTGCAGATGGAGAAACTGAATCTCAGTGCAGTTAGACAACTCAATCGAAGATAATTTTTTTAAACAGAAAGCAGTAAGTTGAAACAAATATAGAGAAAAACATTTAAACTTGCCCTGATAATTAAAGAAATGTAAGCTAAAACCTCAAGCTACCATTTTTCACTTAAACATTTTTTTAAATTGAATTATAGTTGATTTACAATATTGTATTAGTTTCAGGTGTACGGCATCGTGATTCAGTATTTTTAGATTATACTCCACTTACAGTTATTACAAAATCATGGCTATAATTCCCTGTGCTATACAATATATCCTTTGAGCTTATCTATTTTATACGTAGTAGTTTGTATCTATTAATACCCCTAATTTGTCCCTCCCCTCTTCCCTCTCCCCTTTGGTAACCACTAGTTTGTTTTCTATATCTGTGAGTCTGTTTCTGTTTTGCATGTACATTCATTTGTGTTATTTTTTAGATTCCACATATAAGTGATATCATATTGTGTCTTTCTCTGACTTAATTCACTAAGCATAAATATTCTCTAGCTCCATCCACATTGCTGCAAATGGCAGAACTTCATTCTTTTTATGGCTGAGTAATATTCCATTGTATATATATACCACATCTTCTTTATCCATTTGTCTGTGGATGGCACTTGGGTTGCATCCATGTCTTAGCTATTGTAAATAGTGTTGCTATGAACATTGGGGTGCATGTATCATTTCAAATGAGTGTTTTCGTTTTTGTCTGTATATATACCCAGGATCATATGGTAGTTCTGTTTTCAGATTTTGAGGAACCTCCATACTATTTCCCATAATGGCTACACCAATTTACATTCCCACCAACAGTGTACAAGGGTTCCCATTTCTCCACATCCTCTCCGATATTTGTTATTTGTAGACTTTTTCATGATAACCATTCTGACAGGTGTGCAGCTCTAGATTCTTTAGCTAGAATCGTACGAGACAATACAGTTGCTTTAGATCATATTGTATGTGTAGTGGCCAATAGCTCCTGTTATATGTTAATACCACATCAGAAGTTAAAACCTGCTTCGATAAAATTAAGCAACTGGCTACCTGGCTACACATCTCCCCAGAAGTGCCAGGTCCAGACTGGTTTTCAGGCTTATTCTCCTGAATTCCTCAGGGAATAAGATATATTTTCCAAGGTTTATTAAAGCTTGGGTTTCACTCCATCCCCTACATCTAATTGGGTCTGCTGCACCAGAACGATGGACCAAGGGACTAAGCTTTTAGTCATGCAAGATTCGGGTCCAAGACCTGGAACTTGGGAATGTTCCCAGCTCAATATGCAACATTTCCACTCCCCAAATTGAGGTGGGAAATAACCAGAGCAGTCACTGCCCTGTTCTCGCAGAGATTTGGGGAAAGTTAAAACAGGAGTGAGGACTGAAACCAAGTCCCCCTAAAACTGAGTTCCCTTAGTGCGTTTATGATTCATCTCTGTCCAAAACTTTATTCCCTTTCTTGCCCACTCTGACCTCCATCCTGAGCCAGCTGAACACTCACCAGCCAGTCAGATTGTTGTCAGTAACATCCTTAATGTAATAAAACTGCTGTTGTAGACATCATCATTAACGGACAAACTCAGCTTGTTTCTCCAGGACAAGACGAACTTCAAGACCCCGAGCCATGGACCACCTGGCCAGAAAAACCATAAACCAGAGATATTCTGACTCCTGAAACCATGCTTAAGAAATGTGAGAAGACGACGATTAATCCCAGCCTCTTTTTTATTCCCCCTTAAAACTTGTCTCCCACTCCCCCCGCGTGGCACCCTGCAAATAAACCATTACTTTGCTGCAAACACCCGCTTTCTGTGCCGTGAGCACAGAAGACCCTGCTCGGTTACAGTGGTACAGAGGATGGGGAACAGGGGAAAAGAGGGGGCATGGTCTAGGTAGGAGTGTCAAAGGGAGCTGGGCCAAGAAAGATGAGGTAGGAGGAACGCTCCGTGGGAGGGTCCGTGTTGAGGGCAGGCCTTCTCATCTATATGGGCGGGGCCTCTGGCAGAGGCAGGGCTTTTCTGCCTCCAAGACTGGGAAATACCAGCAGCATCAGAAGCCAAAAGAGGTGGAGTGGAAGTTGGAGGATAAACTTTTCTCTACGTTCCATCCTGTAACTCTCTTGTATTACGACAAGCCTGCGCCCTTTGTTTACACGGCTTATGAAGCGAAGGTGCAGAGGGGTAAGGGACCCATATAAGTCACACAATGAGTCAAAAAAAGAAAAATGGCTCATCCGCTGGGAGCCTCCTGCCCAGCGAGCAGTTGCCCAAGAAGCAGCTGATTTAATTTCCTCAGCCAATGACAGAGGGGAGCCCTAGGCGAGGAAGCACTTTCACCAACTGCTCCCACCCTTTCTTCAACATCCGGCCAGATGCTCTCTAGTGCTGACCCCTCCCCTCCACACCTTCACATGACTGCTACTCGGCCGCAGTCCCACCTGCTGAAATTAGTGTGTCCTTTACCCACACTCACCTCCAGCTCTCCAATGAAGACTGTGGAACCAAGAGGAAACCAGCTGCCGACCTGAAGACTGAAATTCCTTTCGTTCACCACCTGGCGGAGCTGGCTGTCAGTCAGTGGATGGGAAGGTTTGAGGAATCGATGAAATGGAAGGTCAGTACACGAAGGTCCCCGGGTAGCCTAGGATTGGTAGGCCTTTGTGTGTGTGTGGCGGGGGCGGGGGGTCAGTCAAGAATAATCTGTAGAGGCCAGTGATGGGAAGGTCCTCGTGGACCACGACGGGTGCCATTCCAAGAGTCAATTATTCGGAGTATGAGGATGTCATGGTTGAAAGCCAGTGGAAAGAGGGCTTTTGAAATGATCAGAATCCAACTATCTCCCCCAGATTATGTTCTTTAAATATTACCCTTCGAATTTAGGTCTTTGATCTATTGAGAATGGATATTGATATATAATGTGAGGCAGGGATCTAATTTCATCTTTTTCCATATCAATAATCAGTAATTCCAGCATCTTAAAGGGTTTTCCCTCTCCCCTCTTTACATGATTTCAGACTGTGTATTTGTCCCTAAAATAAGAATACAAAAAAACCGTACAAAACATACAAAACAGGTTATAGATTCTAGGGGCATAAACCATACTGGTGTTTTGGGTCATAAATCCCATCAAAGTTACTAATGAACCCACCCCCCACCCCAACACACACACATAATGACTAGTAACTTTACTAACAGGTTGTCTTATACAGAGAAAATATTCAAGGACTGTTTAAATAAGTATCATTTTATTCACAAGTATATTTTCAATCCGCACTTGTCTATACGTGGACTGTAAGATTTGTAAATTGCAGGGGCCAGGGGCACGCACCACAGCTAATCGCAATTGAAGTAGGTTGCTGGCCTGATTATTTAGCTATTGTCTCTCACCTCTCAACCTACTCTTCCACTGTCTGCTTTGTGATAGTGCAAACCAGATTCTCTTTTGCCAGCTTCACGTTAAGTTCTGCCAACATGGGCCACTAGAGAGAACGGGTAGGCAGAAGGAAAATGGAGATGGGACTTGCTTTTTCCTGTTTGCTTTCTCTTCTTGCTGCAGAGGAAACAGTTGGTTGCTGTTTTAAGATTTCGTCCACAGTCTTAGAATCATCTTCATTCCACGCCCTCAGGCATTCTAGCATCAGCCAGCCATGTTCTCTCCTCAGAGACTGGAGGAAGAGTTCCATGGCTGAAGCTCCTAATTCCTTGCACCAGTCAGTCATTTGTCCTGTTCATGCCAGCACAAAGCTTCAAGTGAATGACTGAGGAGCAGTGACTTCTAGCTAAATCACTTCTACATAAAAAACAGGGTGACATTTGTGAGATTTTCTTACCAACCAAGGGCCCTCTTACCATGAGACTGGGTATTCTCAATGGCACTGGAATGCTAGTATAACCTGGGGTCTTTACGAGTCTGTCATTTTTTTTTTAAATCTGGGTACCAAGTTTGAAGGAATAGTACAAATTAAAAAAACTTAAGTGGATGCTTTAGTACAACTTACAGAAAAGGTAAAGGAAAACCCAAAATGGATGCATTGAATGGTAACCAGGGAAGTCACCCCCAGGGCCACTGGGAAGCCAGCCTGATGCTTAGCTCTCATCATCAGGGTGAGCCTGTCAGAGACACTCTGCCGTGCCAGATTCAGGGGCCCTCATCACGCACAAGTGGGTTATGTGGTCACCCAATTCTCTGACGTATTTCACCGGCTCATTCAGGTTGTCACACGAGCAGGGGTCATTTTTCACAGTCGGCAATTTGTGCAGTTCCAGTAGTGACTGATTCGTGCCCTTTTCTGAGTGGAACACACATGCCTTGCCTTGAGTCCACTCTCCGAGTCATCCTGTTCTGGTTTCAGGATACACCAAAGATTCGGCCACCTAGCAGGTTCTGCATCTTCATCAGCTTCTCAGCATGTCCCCTCCCCTCACGAGACTGGTGAAGAGAACAACTGGCAAAGTTCTCCAAAGCCACATCGTGGCCATCAAAGTAGTGGGATACGGGCAGGTAAACGTCAGAGGCTCCCGGTGGATCTGGAAGTTATTTGTGGCCTCCAAGTCCTGGTGGTAGTGCTGCGGCACCTGTGAGGGGGACGTGGTAGTCACAGCAGTCACACTACTCCCACTCGCCTTGAGAGTGGTCCAAGGGTGCTGTGAGGAGGAGGCAGAAGGCTGGCTCTGCACGGCCAGGTTGAGGGGGTGGGGTGGTGAGCGCCAGCTTCTGTTCAAGCACTGTTTAAGCAGGAAACCATGGCAAATCTCGGCAAAGAATGTCTTTTTCCCTGAAAATCATTATTCTGGTAGGCTGGCTCTAAGAAGGCCCTCAAAGATTCTCAACTCTCCCCTTGAGTGTGGGCTGGCCTAGGAACTTGCTTCTAAGAGAATACGGCAAAGATGATAGAAGATTTAGATATAATAGGTACAATGTGACATGGACTATAAACCATCTTCAAATGAGTTATGGAGTCATTCCCTAGCAATGAGAAAGAGTTCAAGACATTCTCTATCAAAATACACATTAAGGGGGCTTCCCTGGTGGCGCAGTGGTTGAGAGTCCACTTGCCGATGCAGGGGACACGGGTTCGTTCCCCGGTCGGGGCAGATCCCATATGCCGTGGAGCGGCTGGGCCCGTGAGCCGTGGCCGCTGAGCCTGCGCGTCCAGAGCCTGTGCTCCGCAATGGGAGAGGCCACAACAGTGAGAGGCCCACGTACAGCCAAAAAAAAAAAAAAAAATACACATTAAGGGTGTTAATCTGATGCAAAACGAGGGTAGACTTACGTCAACAAGTTTCCAAATTTCCATTGCAATCACCAGCTTATCTCCTTTGTGAGATCTCTGCCATTCTGCTAAAGGTTCAACACATTTGGTGTATCCATAACCATTCCTTATTTCTGACACATGATGAGGAACCATGTTACTGAAAACCTTGTCCTATTCACTGCTGTGCAAATTAGGGGCTGACTTGGCAAGTTTGGGGTGTTCAGACCCTGCATGTTCCAATGAAAGGAATGACCCTTGACTGGCACCTGAGAAGGAACCTCTAAGCCCTTGGAATATCCTGCCTGCCAAGAGCGTCTTTGTACACCTGGGGTTTCGGCCATGCCACATAGTTTACATTAGCAATATGATTTTTGGTGAACACCTGCTTTTGTTTGCCTGGGGCTCTGGGCCATTCTGTATCAGTTTGATCCTTAGGAGGCTGGAGTTTGAGAAGTTAAGGTCAGTCATGTGGTTTCTCCATGCCTCCATAACTAACCCCTTTACTGCCCCTCCCACCCCCTGGCACTAAGGCTCAGGTGAGTTTCTCTGGTTGGCACTATGCCATATGTGTTGTCAGGTCATTGCTGGAAGAATTAAACACTGTCCATACAACTCCACTGGGAGTACAACTGGATGCACCTGGTTTCTCCTAAAGTCTGCCTCATGCACCTTTTACATTTGCTAATTTTAATTTGTAACTCTTCACTGTCATAAACTGTAACAGTAAGTATAGCAGCTTTTATGAGTTTAGTGACTGCTTTTAGAGAATAATCAAATGTGAGGGTGGTCTTAGGGACTTGATACAACTGCCTTCCTAAAATTTCTTTCTGATGTGAATTTACTGATGATCTTGAAGTCAAGCTCGTTACAATTCAACCTACTTAGAGCCGTTGATACTTAACGAGGTGCATCTTCCCATTATCACTACATTCATTAGCGTTCTCTCAGTGAAAGTTTCCAACTATATAAAAAGCTAAAACTTTGATCTACAAGCTTTTCCACACTGAATGTACCAAATCTTCCCTACACGTTTCCTGTGACATAAAATAAGACATAATTGGTAACTGAAGGCACTACCACATTTACTGCATTCAGGAGGTTTCTCTCCTGTACAAATTCTCTGTTATTACCTGAGGGTACACATCTGGCAACAGGCTGTCCCACAAGGACTACATTCCCTTGGGCTAGGAACCCACTGATATTTAATGATGTCTGCATGGCCACAGAAGGCCCTTGCAGTGTCATTGTTTCAACAGAGTTTTTCTCCTGTACGGGTTCTGTGGTGCATAATGAGCTGTGGTTCCCAAGAAAATCATTCTCCGTCTTGACTGAATCCACATATTTCTCTTTCATATGAGTTTTCTTATGTTTAGTGAGGGAGGACTTGTGGCAGAAGGCTTTCCCACAATTGCTGCATCCATGGGGTTTCTCTCCTGTATGAACTCTCTGATGTCTACTGAGTATTGACTTTGTGGAGTAGCCTTTCCCACATACGTTGCATTTATAGCGTTTCTCTTCTGTATGACCTCTTTGATGTCTAATGAGACTCGACTTTTGAAAGTAAGCTCTTCCACATTCACTGCATACATAGGGAGGATTTCCAGTGTGAAATACCTGATGTGCAACGAGACATGGCTTATGACTGAAGGCTTTACCACATTCCTTGCATCCATAGGGCTTCTCTCCAGTATGAATTCGCTGATGTATAAGAAAATTACCCTTCTGGATGAAGCCTCTTCCACATTCACTGCATGTATAGGGTTTCTCTCCCGTATGAGTTTTCTGATGTACAAGGAGCTGAGATTTCCTGGAGAAGGTTTTCCCACACTCACTACATGCATGGGGTTTTATTCCTCTTTCCACTTGCATATGTATATTGAGCTCTGCTTTCCTACAGAAGGCTTTACCACATTTAAGGCATTTATATGGTTTCTCTCCTGTATGAGTTCTCTGATGTACAGTGAGTTGAGACTTTTTGATGAAGGTTTTACCACATTCAATACACTCATGTTTCTTTCGTTTTTCAGTTTGTTGTATACTGAGTTTCGAATTGGTGCAGATGGTGTTTCCATATTTATTGCGTTTAACTCCAGTGTAACGTTTTTCATGCTTAGTACGAAGAAACGATTTCTCATATTTATTAAACTTGTCAGGATTCTTCGCTACACAGCTTTTATTCTGGTTAACTAAATCTAAATTAGAGTTCAGTACATCAAACTTATCATGGCTTTGCCTTAAAGTAACAAGATTTCCGCGCAGATGAAACACGTTTCCCGATGAACTGTGTTCATGGCCTCTTTCCATATTTTTACGCTTGTTTTGGATTTCCAAAGACCACTGCATATGATCACCAATTTCTCCAGCTTCTAGAAAGAAAATTAATTCTTTCATAATCAGGTTATGGTAGTAAAACTGCTTCTAAATCAGGTAATAAAACTGCTTCTAAAATGCCACGGTTTGGCTGGCTCTTTGTGACAATTCTGTCATATGAAGGAAACCATCAAGTGTAAATTTACTTCTTGAATATGAGAGGAAACACAATGAAATAAAGCCATAATATCTTTAAAAAAACCCAGCTGATTCAGAATCAATGGTAGACAATTCTCAATTAGTAAAGTTTTTGCTGCTCTCCAAATAGATCCTCACAAAATGGGCAGAGGATGAAGTAGAAATGTGTCTCATTAACATAAGATAAAGTATGTTGGAGAGACATCTGATCTAGCATGATGGAGGATATAGCCATTCATTCTCCCAATGCTTATTGAATGTCTACTATGTATCATTCACTGTCCTAGCACTTGAATACAAATGCATCCCACTAGGCAGAAGAGAACAAAATGGAAGCAAAGAAATAAGACAACTTCAGACTGAAAACTGGTTCCTGGCATATGAAAAAGAACAGTGGGAGTTGGTCAACTTTAAATAGGTAAACACCTGTGAGAAAATAAAAGTTGAGGCAAGAAACCAGGAATAAAGAATAAGCAACCTCATGTAAAGAATTGCAAGTTTTCATTCAAGTACAACAGCAATGCAAAAGCCCTGAGACAGGAAAGGTTTTGGCCAGGTCAAGAAATAGAAAGGTAGCCAGTAGGCCCTGAGTGGAATAGCTATATAGGGAGAAGGAAGTGTTGAAGTTCAAAAGGGAGACAGAAGGCATATCACGTAGATCTGGTAGGAAGAATCTGAATTTGACGCTAAGACTAGTGGCAAGCCACTGGAAGTTTTGAGAAGGTGGGGGGTTCTGATTTATATTTCCAAGAGGTTGCCAACTGCTACATGGATAGTGGTGGGAGAGGAAGGAGTGTAGGAGAGAGGAAGTTAATGAAGTAATCCAGGGAAGAGATAATGGTGGCTTGGTGTGGAGCAACAATAGTGTACGTGTGGAGAAGCGGATGAACTCAAGGTACATCTAGGAGAAGGAAAAAACAACATTCAGTGTTGAATTCAATGTAAGTAAAAGGGAGGAATCAAGGGTTTTCCCTAGGTGTTTGGCTTAAATGACTAGACGTACCAGCTAAGTTGTTGAGGAACATCAGGGAGACAGGTTTTGAATGTGGGAAAATCAGGTGTGTATTTTGACATAAACATTTTGAGATGGATATCTTGGTGCAGACATGAAGAACTCAACTGGAGAGAGGAATTTGGAGAAGACTTAGGCTAGAGGACAAATTTGGGATTATCTGTACAGGCATACCTTGGAGATATTCCAGGTTCAGTTCCAGACCACCACGATAAAGCAAATAGTGCAATAAAGCTAGTTACGTGAATTTTTTTGTTTCCCAGTGCATATAAAAGTTATATTTAGGGCTTCCCTGGTGGCGCAGTGGTTGAGAGTCCGCCTACCAATGCAGGGGACACGGGTTCGTGTCCCGGTCTGGGAAGATCCCACGTGCCGCGGAGCGGCTAGGCCCGTGAGCCATGGGCACTGAGGCTGCACGTCTGGAGCCTCTGCTCTGCAACGGGAGAGGCCACAACAGTGAGAGGCCCACGTACCGCAAAAAAAAAAAAAAAAAAAGTTATGTTTACACAATACTGTAGTCTATTAAGTGTGCAATAGCATTGTGTCTAAAACAGTGTACATAGCGTACACTTAATTTAAAAAAACTTTCTCACTAAAAAATGCTAACCATCATCTGAGCCTTCAGCAAGTCACAGAAGTAACATCCAAGCTCACTGATTACAAATCACCATAACAAATATAATAACAATAAAAGTTTGAAATATAGAGAGAATTACGAAAATGTGACGCAGACACAAAGTGAGCAAACGCTGTTGGGAAAAATGGTGCTGATAGACTTGCTTGACACGGGGCTGCCACAAACCTTCAATTTGTTTGGTTTGGTTTGGTTGCGGGACCTTACTTCCCCGACCAGGGATCGAACCCGTGCCCCCTGTGGTGGAAGTGCAAAGTCCTAACCTCTGGACCACCAAGGAATTCCCCACAAACCTTCAGTTGCAAAAAACACACTATCTGCAAAGTACAATAAAGCAAAGCACAATAAAATGAGCTGTGCCTGTATAGAAATTCCCAGACAGGGAACTACCAGGCAGTCCAGTGGTTAGGACTCGGCACTTCCACTGCCAGGGCTGGGTTCAGTCCCTGGTCGGGGGACTGAACCCGCAAGCTGTGCGGCATGGCCAAAACAAACAAACAAAAACCCAACAACATAAGCCGGATCATGTCACTCTTCTGCCCCAAACCATTCAATAACTGTCATTCTGGAAAAAAATCCTAAGTCCTTAAAATGGCCTGCAGCGCCCTGCATCGTGTGGGCCCCTTTCTCACCTCATGAGTATCATTTCCGCTCTTGATCGCTCTGCTCTCCCCACACAGGCTTCCTGGACAGTCCTCAAACACGCCAGGTACACCTCTGCCTCAGGACCACCACTGCTGGTACACTTTTCCCAGGCCTACCCATGGATCATCCCTCACTCCACTCAGCCACCCTAGCAGAGCAGAGAGGCGTTCCCTGTCCCTTGTGTATAAAACATCATGCCCTCCTATTGCTTGACATTCACTACCCCTTACATTGTTCTCCATGGTTCTAATTACCACCAGAAAAATCTGTATATTTCTTGTGTACCTCCCCCACTTAGAATGCAAGTTCTGTGAGAGTAATAACTTAGTCCCTTTTATTCTCTGCTGTAGCCACATAATATAAAGCACACTACAGAGCAGCACGTATTAGGCATTAAAAATACTTGTTGAGGGAATGAATCAATGAAACGATCATACGTGTAGCGGGCATTGTAGAGACTGGTTTAAATGAAGCTGACTTTGAATTTAGGGCATGGAAAGAAAATTCTATGTAAGCATCACATTGTATCTTGCAGTCCCTTGATCACAGAGGGATTTAAATATCCCATAGTTGGTAGTAGGGTTATAACTAGAATTGTTTAGACTCGGGAAATTAAACTGAGAGTAACTAAGATGAATCAAGATAAATACCTCATCCAGCAAATATACAGAGAAATCAGCAAAGTATGCATGAGGTTTATGGTTTGATTTCAGGTGGGGTCTAAGATTGTGAATTTTCTGTTTTTGTTTTTTTATTTGAGTGAATTCCTATATTTCAGTGTATGTGGGAGGCATAATTCACTCTGAAAATTAGAATACTTATAGCTCTTCCCTTACCATTTTACTATAAAAAATTTCAAACAGACAAACAAATTGAAAGAATTACACAGTGAACAGCCATATATCCGCCTCTTTTGATTCTATAGTTAATGTTTTGCTACATTTGCTTTAGCTCATATTTGCCCAGTCAGAATAAGGAAACAGACAGATACACATTAAAAGACCGGGTTACCATGGGAACACAGCACCCTGGGTGGGGCTGAATATTAGGAAGGAAATCACTATTACCCAAGGTTCGGTAGTCAGAAGACGATGGTGAATCTGAAGTTCTCTCTTTGCACAGAGGCGTGGAAGACTGAACTTTCAAAGCAAGGGAAGAGGAAGGAACAAGCAGTGATACTATGGCAGTCAATGAAGAAGGGAAACATTTGAGAATCCTAAGAAAAATATCTAAGCAAAACAAATCAAGATCCTAGATGAAATAAATCAGTATCAAATCCAGGGGTGAGAACACAGGAGTATTTTCCTCTAAATGCTTAAGCAATGAGTATTAACATAGGAGAGTAACACTCAGAGGCTCTGTTTAGATGCTGTCAAAAGGTTAGAAACCAGGAGATGAGTCACCTCAGCACTATTTCAAAGGTGTGAGGCCTCCACAAATCTAGGAATTTACTTCTTTTCTACCTGGATGTTTCTCATTCACTCACCTGGAAAGTTCTGACCGTGGATATTTTCCTTTTCTAACCATGGTTTGTCTCTTTGCTTCAACCTGAAGATTTGAATTGGTTTGGGACTTTGATACCCTATTCATGAAAAATAACAGAATATTTAGGAAAATATCTTTGGGCATGAGATCTAAACATTGTTAAATGATACCTTTTATAGATTGTGTGACTGTACCTTGGAAAAGAGTTTTCCCCTTGGAGTAGGGAAAACATACTCCTCTCTCTATCTGAGGCCTGAGAGGAGACTGAGAATCTGTCACTTATAAAATTCAAGTCTTATGTAGGGGCCAGCAAACTATGGTCCGTGGCTGTAACTAAGGCATTTTTTTTACATTTTAAAAGCATTATTAATTCAGAATAAGGTGCTCTTACAAAACAGAGTATTCGAAAAGTGAGGGCAAACTTCTAACACATGATAGCAAAAGTGTTTTGTACCATTAAATTTGAAAAATTAAAACCATTTAAAAATATTTATCTCACTGATGTTTCATCCTTTTGACGTTTCTATTTTTAAGTATATTTTATAGTGCATATAATAAATTTAGTAGAATACTTATGTAATTGATAATAAATAAAAATATGTGTGTGCTGAAAAAACAAATAAAATAAAATAGAAGTGTTATTTAAGAGAAACCAGAATATAATTACAGAGACAGTAAGTAGCCCGAACAGCCTGCAGTATTTACTATCTGGCCCTTTGCAGAAAAAGTTTGACAATCTCTCTTACATTATTCACACTTCAGATACCTGCCCCCAAATCACTGCACAACTGAGAAAGGAAGGACTGCTGATTGGGTACCCTGAGTGGCACAGGGAAGCAGTTCTTACCCACGGACAGCAGGTTGCTATAGTTTTCTAGCATCACATTCTGGTACAGGTCCTTCTGAGCAGGGTCTAGTAGCCTCCACTCCTCCCGGGTGAACTCCACAGCTACATCTTCAAATAATAATGATTCCTGTAGTAATGAATCCTTCTTTAATCTGGGGTGATCATTTGATGGTTTGGAAGAGAAGTATAGAAGTCTACTCTAATCATTTCTACTGTGTAGGTTGTATCTATATAGGTGATTTACATTATATAGTGTGGAAGAATGGAAGGTCTTATACAGATATCCTGCTGCTGTGATTCAGCCACCCACCCCCTCAATAATTCAGAAGGTTTTCTGAAATGCGGTCATTAAAACCTCTTGTTAACCTTGATAGATTTGCCATCTGTGGGCATATGTGCATGCACTGAACTACATGCAGGTGATATCAAAACAAACACATGTATTCTTGCTCTCAAGAAGCCTTCACTGTGCACAGGTTAAACAGAAACAATAAGCACTAGAATTAAACCTGAAAAACCTGACGGTGCCATTGTAAGACACAGAATATAAACAATGTTTAATATATGCAAAGGCATAACACAGTCTTAAAGATGAGTGAGCTAACTTGAAGAAACAAAGATGAATTCTCAAAACGAGAAATACAGTAATTGAAATTAGGAATTTCAATTTATAGATTGACTACCAATTTGATACGACATAGAGAGAATGGTGAACTGGACAACAGATCTGAAGTGCAAAAGACAATGATGGAAAATACAAAAGCGAGGTTGAGAGATATGAAGGGTAGCGTGAGAATGTTGAATTTACACTGATTCTGAGTCTGAGGGAAGAACAGAAAATATGAGGGAAGGTAATAACCAAAGATGTAAGGGCAGAGAACATTTTAGAGCTGGTAAAAGGCACACAACCTCAGGATGAGAGAACACCACAATTTCAAGCAGGATCAGGAAAAAGAGATCCACTCCTAGACACATGGAAGTAAAACTGCAGAACACCAAAACTCAAAGGGAAAATTCAAAAATATCCAAAGGGAAATGACATATACCTAACAAAAGAACAAATATGATTTATAGCCTCTAAGTTCTCAACAGCAGTGATGGAAGCCTGAAAAGGAATGAAATAGTATTTTCAAAGTGCCAAGTGAAATAACTTTCAATCAAGAATGTGATACTGGGAGTTGCCCCGTGAGCTGCTGCTGCCGCAGACGCTGAGGTCACACAGCGTGGAGTTGGAGGTCTGGAGGTCCCGGGCCGCAAGGATGTCGCCACGCCTAAAGCACCAAAGGGAAAAAGTGTAGGACAAGAAAAAAAAAGTCATCCATCCATAGAGTAGAAAAGCAGCTCAAATTACGAGAGAGGCCCACAAACTAGAAAAAAAGGAAAAACTGAAGAATGAAAAGGCGTTGCATCTCAACCTTATCTGTGAAAAACTGCAGCGGTTTCAAAATTATCTTGATCCCCAAAACGTAGAATATTCAAAGAGAGACGCTTGTGAATTAACTGAAAGCTATTTAAATCAGTCCAGCAGTGAGCTGGAGCAGACTGAGTCCCACAGCAGCACCAAGGTCAGGCAGGGCAGGCAGCACTTCTCCCGAGGCGGTCATCAAGCAGACCACGGAGCGAAAGCGGCAGCAGTACGGGGGCTGCGGCCTTGAGATTCCAGACATTTTATTTTATTTTATTTTATTATTTATTTATTTGCGGTACGAGGGCCTCTCACTATTGTGGCCTCTCCCGTTGCGGAGCACAGGCTCCAGACGCGCAGGCTCAGCGGTCATGGCTCACGGGCCCAGCCGCTCCGCGGCATGTGGGATCCTCCCGGACCGGGGCACGAACCCGTGTCCCCTGCATCGGCAGGCGGACTCTTAACCACTGTGCCACTAGGGAAGCCTGAGATCCCAGACATTTTAAATGCAGGGAATGGGATTTTGATCTGAAGAAATTGCCAAACATTACAATGAGAAAAATCTGTGCTAATGATGCAGTGCCTATGAAGTGTAAGAAGAAAACTGTGACAGCTGTAGACAGAGATTTAGGAGAATTGGACCTGAAAGTTGAATCAACGGACACAGACGAGGAACTGACTGCAGTGGCCTAATTGTCTTTACTTGAGTTGAAAATAAATAATTTGAGAACTTCAAGTTACACTTGAATTGATTATGGTAAATAACTGTCTCTACACAAGAATTTGCTGTTTAGCTTATTCTCTTATATGATGAGAATCCCATTTTCAGTTTCAAAAACAGTGTTATGATTTTTACTTAAAAATGAATGTTGCTTTTTGTTTACATTAAGTTGTTAGACTAGGTAGAAATGCTGTCCAAAATCCATTTAATCTGAATTTCTGGGGCTGGGAGAGCAGTATGAATGGGGACAAAAAATGTTGTAATTTTTTTCCTCATGCTTACTTAGAATCACCTAATCTCACGTTTTGGGGAATGGGCAGCAGCTGTTTGCTAGAAGGTTACTGTGGTACTTCTTGAGCAGTGACAATGGCAAAATTGCCTTTTAGTAATATGTTTTACTATTCTTCCTCTTACACATTAAAACTATTTTCTTTCCTTACAAAACAGGGAAAATATGATAGGAATTTATATACATTTATGGGTTGTACATTGCTGTTATTTATTAACTTTGAGCCAGAGTTAGTTAAATGGTTAAAAAAAAACAGTAACTATTCTTGTTTTGTTGATCTCCTGTACTTAACCTATTATCTTGATAAAGGGGATAAATGATTTCAGGTTAGCTCTTTTGGTTTGTATATTATTTTTTGCTTTCTCATTGTGAAATGTGATAGGTTTTATTTGTGGAAACAGAACTAAAGATTAGAAAACTAGTTATTTCAATTGTCTTAGTTTTTCTTCTAAGAGATAGGTTAAATTGACATATCATATAACAGTATTTCCAGTATCATGAAAAACATGGATGTGGTTGAATGTTCTTCACAGAACTTGTTAAATGCAAGTATCTTCTGGTCTGTTTTCTAAAGAATGCAATGCAAGAGCATTTGAGTATTTTAAAGGAAAAAAAAAAAGCTGTGAGGTAACTAGGTTATCAACTAAGTCTTGTTAACAGTTTTTTTACTTCAGAAAATTAAAAGTAAAACTTATTTCTATGAAAAAAAGAATGTTATACTTATTAGTATATCTTAATATTATATATGGATTTCTCCTATTGTTTCTAATAAGCTTGTAGTGATTCTCAGATTTTTCCAAGTATGCAGCCAAATTATCTGTATGGAAAATTTTAAATCCTCTTCTCCAAATTTATATCTCTTTTATCTCTTTTCTTGACTAATATTTCCAAAGAGTGTGGTGTCACTGGACATCCTTGTCTTGTTCCAACTTTAGATGTCATATCAAAGACAGATACGGGACTTCTCTGGTTAAGAATCTGCCTGCCAATGCAGGGG
This sequence comes from Neophocaena asiaeorientalis asiaeorientalis, assembly GCF_003031525.2. Classification (NCBI taxonomy): domain Eukaryota; kingdom Metazoa; phylum Chordata; class Mammalia; order Artiodactyla; family Phocoenidae; genus Neophocaena; species Neophocaena asiaeorientalis. Next base: position 630,068 of record NW_020175468.1, read on the forward strand.
ACACAGGTATGAGCCCTGGTTGGGGAAGGTCTCACATGCTGCAGAGCAACTAAGCCCACGTGCCACAACTATTGAACCCCGCACACCTAGAGCCCATGCTCCACAACAAAGAGTAGTTCCCTCTTGCTGCAACTAGAGAAAGCCCTCATGCAGCAACAAAGACCCAATGCAGCCAAAATTAATTAATTAATTTTTAAAAAACCAAAGAGGCATATGAAAATTTGTGAGAATGTTTCAGATTGTCACACTGACCAGGTGCCTACTGTATTTAATGGTCAGGGACCAAGGGGGCTATATATCCTGTAAAGCATATGACAGTCCTACACAGGAAGAATTGTCAAGCTCAAAATGTTAATAGTACCCAAAGCCTCCCTCTCATTGAAAAACATAGGTATAGTAAATTATACTGTATCCCAGAATAAAACTGAAAAATATTTAAAGGAATAAAAGTCTATCACTCAACAATGAAAAATTTATAATGCTTGGTACTCAATCAAAATTACCAGATATGCAAAGACAGAAAATATGACTCATACAAGAGAAAAGATCATCAACAGAAACAAAACCAGAAATGACATACATAATAAAATTAGTAGATAAGGATAGTAAAATACATATTATACATACATATGTTTAAAAAGGTGGAGGAAAGCATGAATGTGATATGGAGTAATATGGAAGATATCAAATAGACCCAATTCCAACTCTAGAAATGTCTGAGATGAACAATATACTCGTTGGATGTGATCAATAGCAGACTAGACACTGCAGAAGAAAAGATTAGTGAACTTGAAGATACAGGAATAGAAACTATTCATCATGAAACAGAAAAAAGACCTAAAGAGAAACATTTTAAAACAGCCAGAGAGGGGCTCCCCTCGTGGCACAGTGGTTGAGAGTCTGCCTGCCAATGCAGTGGACACGGGTTCATGCCCTGGTCTGGGAGGATCCCGCATGCCGCGGAGCAGCTGGGCCCGTGAGCCATGGCCACTGAGCCTGTGCGTCCGGAGCCTGTGCTTCGCAACAGGAGAGGCCACAGCAGTGAGAGGCCCGCGTACCGCAAAAAAAGAAGGCAAAATGGAACCACCTTCAGGTATGCAAAAGCTAAAGCAAGTCAGCAGCGGCATACGTGTACTAGCAAAAATGTTAAAGGATGTCCTTCAGATAGAAATCTAGATCTACCCAAATGAACGAAGGGCTGCAGAAATGAAAGACCTATGAGTAATATAAAATCTTATTTTTTTTATATACCTTTAGAAGATAACTGATTGTTTAAAGCAATGATAATAATGTATTGTGGGGATTTCTAAAATACAAAAAAGTATAATATAGGACAACAATAGCACAAAGGCTGGTAGAGAAGAAATGGAAGCACACTCTTTTAAGGTTCTTATACCATGAATGAAGTGGTATAATATTACTTGAAGATAGACTGTGATAGATCAATAGGTAGAAATGAGTAGTTTACTACTCACACGAACTAGCATACTGACAATACCGACTAGAAAATGTCTTGCAAAAAACAGATGAAGGTTAATATCCCTGAAACCTATTTTTTTTTTTTAGAGATCAGAGAAAACAAAATCAGCACAAAGGATTTGATTAGGCAATTCACAGAATACAAACAGTTAATAAATACATTAAAATATGTTCAAAGTCACTGATAATAATGCAAGTAAAAATAATAGTAAAACTAATTCTGATAGCACTTTTTTTTTTTTTTTTTTTGCGGTCCGCCAGCCTCTCACTGTTGTGGCCTCTCCCGTTGTGGAGCACAGGCTCCGGACACACAGGCTTAGTGGCCATGGCTCACGGGCCCAGCCACTCTGTGGCATGTGGGATCTTCCCGGACCGGGGCACGAACCCGTGTCCCCTGTATGGGCAGGCGGACTCTCAACCACTGCGCCACCAGGGAAGCCCTGATAGCACTTATTAAACAGCAGGCAATGTTCTAAGATATGTCCTACATATCTATATACATATATACATAGATCAGTGGTTCTCAACTGGCCAACAATTATTTTACAACAGCAGACATATGACATTTTAGGTTATCACAACTTGGGGGTGGGAGGGTGCTACTGACATCCAATGGGTACTGACCAGGGAAACTGCTAAATATTCTATAATCCTGTGGTATCCCCTCAACAAAGAATTTGTTGTTCCGCCAAAAAAGTCAATAGTGCTGAGGTTGAAAAACTCTGATATATATTAACCTATTTAATCTTCAGAATAATCCTTTTATGTAAATTCTATTACAATTCCCATTTTTCAGATGAAGAAAGGATTGCAGAGAGGTTAAATAAACAGAATAAGATCAAGCAGGTAATTATAGACCAAGGCAAGATATGAATGAGTGAATCTGACCACAGAATTTGTGCTCTTAAACTAAACACTAGGGGCTTCACGTGGTGGTGCAGTCATTAAGAATCCGCCTGCCAGTGCAGGGGACACGGGTTCAAGCCCTGGTCCGGGAAGATCCCACATTGCCATGAAGCAGTTAAGCCCATGCACCACAACTACTGAGCCTGTGCTCTAGAGCCCACAAGTCACAACTACTGAGCCCACGTGCCACAACTAGTGAAGTCCATGCGCCTAGAGCCCGTGCTCCGCAATGAGAAGCCACCGCAATGAGAAGCACACAAACCACAACAAAGAGTAGCCCCCGCTCGCCGCAACCAGAGAAAAGCCCACGTGCAGCAATGAAGACCCAACACAGCCAGAAACAATAAATAAATAAAATAAAATAACAAAATAAAATTAATTAATTAAAAAAAACTAAACACTAGGCTCTACAACCTTCAAAAACTTATATAGCTTTTATATTTCAGATTTGTAAGATTTAAAAACGGATACAATATTAAATAATAGCAAGAATGTGGGAAAAATAGAAACTTTCCTAAACTCTGAGAGGAAGTGCTGAAGACTTTAAAAAAGGGCAATTTTGTAGCAACCATGAAAAATTTAAGTCCAGTTACCATTTGACTCATAGATTTCCCTTTTAGGAATCTAACCTAAAAAAAATTTCACACATATTCAGAGTGTGTATTGTGAAGAAATTTTATGGCTAAAATGTACTTTTAGGGACTTCCCTGGCAATCCAGTGGTTAAGACTCCATGCTTCCACTGCAGGGAATGAAGATCCCACATGCTGCACGGCGGGCCAAAAAAAAAAAAAGTACCTTTATATAAACAGAGTACATAAATTAAGGCATATACATGCTAGAAAATATCATGCAAACCTAAATGCAATGAAATAGATACATAAATACTTGAATGGAACGTTCTCCAGGACAGGTTGCTATAGGAATAAAGCAAGTAATGTGTTTATTATGATCTCAGTAATGCAAAAATATTTTCACAAAAAATATGTGTATATGCACCTAAGTGTACATAATGTATGTATATCTACGTGCATATAAGCGTTAATAAAAACAGAATTATTTCTCTCCTAAGTGATGAGTAGAGAAGGGTTTGACAGGGCCACTTTCTTTTTTTGCTCTATTTATTTCCATATTGTTTCTGTATATTTCACAAACAAATGATTTGTATATGACTCATTTGATAACAACAAAAGATGATGAAAGTGAAGGTAGCAGGTTGGATGGTGGCCTCCTAAAAGATATGTCTACTTCCTAATCCCCAACCTGTAAATTTTACCTTGTCTGGATAAAGGGTCGTTGCAGATATAGTAATTAAGGATCTTAAAATGAGAAGACAGTCCCAGATAGTCTGGGTGGGCCCTAAACCCAATGACAAGTGTTTTTATAAGAGACAGACAGAAGGAGACAGACAAACAGAAGAGGGGGAGGTAACGTGAAGACAGAGACAGAGATTGGAACGATAAGGCCACAAACCACAGAATGCAGACAGCCACCAAAAGCTGGACGAGGCAAGGGACAGGAGGTCTGGAGGGAGCACAGCCTCACTGACAACCTGATTTCAGACTTCTGGGCTCCAGAACTGTGAGGACATACACTTCTGTCGTTCTAGCCTCCTACTTTGTGGTAATGTATTATGGCACCCACAGGAAACTAATACAAGGAGGTAGATAAAAACTGACAATGAATAATTCGGGAAGAATACTACATTTCTAAGGCTGCGATGCAGTGACAAAGACAACATCATGGATCCCTACATCCCAAGTCTTTAGCAGAGAATGTGATTTTAAACTCTGCTGGTAGGTCTGTACCTGGAATCCAATTCAGCAAAAATGGCTTGAAAGACCACTTAAACCATCCATTTGTCTAGATAAATCTAGATTTTTATATCTGAAGAAAGCCAGAATACCAGAAGGGTATTGAAGGAACCCTATAAGAAACAACCACAGGTGTACAACTGTGTAAAAATTCACTTTACTATATGTATGTTATGCCCCCATAAGAAAGTGTAAAAACACACACACACATGAAACAGAGAAATGGGAACCTCTTCTTGCATATACCAGAAGGCTGCCGTTGAGGCCACTGTGCCCTGCAGGAAAAGTCATCAAGAAATTTATTAAAACTTCAGTACCAGGAAATACTTACTTTTCTGAGGAAATGATCTACTTTCTCTGTACAAAAACATGAATCATGTAATGTTTTGTGTTTCCCTTGCTGGCACTGGCTACCAAAATTATTGGAGATAATCTGGTAGCTCAACATAAATAACCCCTCAGGTCTTAGAGTTTTTTATTAATATTCTGACTTCAAAATTCTGAGCAGAATCTCTGACCTGCATTCCCACCATTCCTAGTTTACCGTGACATCAACATTATGGTTGATATTTATTTGTCTTCAGATTCAGGCTCTTATCAATGTGTCATTTTCCAATTAATCAAGTCAATTTTTATAAGCCTCTACAAATACAACAGAAAAGGAGGGAATAAATAAATATGTAAAACTCACCTGGACCTTGGTCATTTTCTTCTGTTCTTAGAAAATGACTGGAACTGGGATTCTTCTTTTTTTACTTTTCTAGATTGTCACTCAAATTCTGGTCATAGTTCTCACATCTCAAATTAATGGCATCCCCAGAAGTGATGCTTTCCTGGGTCTGGAACTTCCTTCTCCTTACTTCACTTGATTCTAAGGACTCAAAAGAAAATTCGCTTTAATTTGTGCATTCCTCTCAGCCATACACCCTGTCGGTTGGGATTTGATGTTAGAGGACGCCTATATTAGTTTTTTTTTAATAAATTTATTTATTTATTGCGGTGGCATCCTGCAGTAAAGGTGCTGCATTAGGCGGAATCACGGCCCTCACAAAGATATCTACGTTCTAATCCCTGGAAGCTGTGAATATGTTACATCACAAGGCAAAGGGGAATTGAGGCTGCTAATGAAATTACAGTTGCTAATCAGATGAGCTAAAAATAGATTTCCTGGATTATTCAGGTAGGCCCAACGTAATCACAAGGATCCTTATACATGGAAGAAAGCAGAAGAGACCAGAGAGAGATGTGATGTGACAAGAACTCTACACACCATTGTTGGCTTTGGAGATGGGGGGAAAGGGAAACAGGAGCCAAGGAGTGTGGGCAGCTCTAGAAGCTGGAAAACACAAACAGATTCTCCCCCTAGAGCCTCTAGAAAATAACACACTCCTGCTGAGACCTTGATTTTAGCCCCGTAAGATCCATGTTGAACTTCTAACCTATAGAACTGTAAGGTAATAGGCTTGTGTTGTTTAAGCCACTAATTTATGTTACTTTATCACAGAACTAACAGAAAACTAATATGGGGCTTCCCTGGTGGCGCAGTGGTTAAGAATCCGCCTGCCAACACAGGGGACATGGGTTCAAGCCCTGGTCTGGAAAGATCCCACATGCCGTGGAGCAACGAAGCCCATGCGCCACAACTACTGAGCCTGTGCTCTACAGCCCATGAGCTACAACTACTGAGCCCACATGACTAGAGCCTGTGCTTCGCAACAACAAGAGCCACCGCAATGAGAAGCTCGCGCACCGCAACGAAGAGTAGCCCTCACTCACCGCAACTAGAGAAAGCCCTCACGCAGCAACAAAGACCCATCACAGCCAAAAATAAATAAATAAATATATATAATATAGGCATCCACTAACATCAAATCCCAATACTTAAGAGTTTTCTTTAGTAGAGCCTGTGCTTCGCAACAAGAAGAGCCACCGCAATGAGAAGCTCGCGCACCGCAACGTAGAGTAGCCCTCACTCACCGCAACTAGAGAAAGCCCTCACGCAGCAACAAAGACCCATCACAGCCAAAAATAAATAAATAAATATATATAATATAGGCATCCACTAACATCAAATCCCAATACTTAAGAGTTTTCTTTTGTTTAAAAAACCACAACATAGGGCTTCCCTGGTGGCGCAGTGATTGAGAGCCCGCCTGCCGATGCAGGGGACACGGGTTCGTGTCCCAGTCCGGGAAGATCCCACATGCCGCGGAGTGGCTAGGCCCGTGAGCCATGGCCCCTGAGCCTGTGCGTCCGGAGCCTGTGCTCTGCAACGGGAGAGGCCACAACAGTGAGAGGCCCACGTACCACAAAAAAAATAAAATAAAAAAATTTAAAAATAAAAATAAAACCCCACAACATCTAGACCTCAAGGCAGAGCAAACATTATGAAGAGTAATGTGTTAAGCAAATCCTAAGCACTTTCTTATTTAATCCTCACCACCAATCTAGAAGTATCAAATCACTAGAATGAAGGAAGTCAAGGCTTAAAACCCAGAGATAAGTATCTTGTCCAGAGTCACATACTTTCTAAGAGGCAGGGCTAGAATTCAAGCCCAGGCCTTTTCTCTCCAAAGCTCATCACCTTAACCATTGTACCTTCTTAACCAGACAACCTCTAAAAGTTTAGTTCTCTGTAGAACTGCCTGCAAAGTTTACTACTTTTCAGACAGTTTCATATCACACCAGAAGGTAGCACATAACCACAATGCACAAACTGGACTTCTGAAACAGCTCTTAGAACACTCAATGCATACACACAGACAGCAACCTTCTTCCACAAACAGAGAAATGGAAAAGGAGCAAGTTCCAATACTCACTCCAAAGCAGCAAATCAGAGAGACAAGGAGTCAGAAAGGCTCACATTATAAGGTCATTGATTCAGTGGGATTACCGTGAGTTTTTGTTTCCATTCCTTCTGGCCACAAATTTTTCTAAGATAATTTCCCGGTAGCTTTTCTAAACCCCCAAACACACCGACACCGCCCTGCCCCTACTGCAACTGTTCTTTGACCTCTGAGTCTCCAGCCTAGAATCACTTTAGGCACCAGGACTAGAGATCTGCACAAGAGAAACGGTATAAAACTATAGGACTATCTAGGACTATAAAACTATAGCTATAAAACTTCATGGGGGAGGAGAACATGAATGCAACATCTTGGCCACATCCCAATTTCATGACTCCTTGTCCATGAGCCCTCATGTCCCTGCTGATGATTTCTTGGCATTGCACCCATTCACTTTATGGAATCACTTGTGTTCCCTAGAAGGGCCACCTGCCTTTCCAGAAATACACCTATGTGTAAATATAAAAAAAATAAAGCTTTACAGAGCAAAGTAGGCCATAGAAAGAAATTTTCATAAGTTTCACAAGTCAATATCAAAGAGGCTTATTCCTTGACCACAATGCAACATAACTAGAAATCAACAGTAACGAGAAATTCAACACATTAATCAAAATAGAAACAAAATGTAAGGCCAACTGGCCCAAAGCAGGGGAACACAATCAGATTCACAGGTTGCATCTGACCGAAATTCTCCGGACCACCCAGTTCCAGAAAGTGCCCTGGAGACATTCCAGACCACCTAGTTCCAGGAACTGACCTGGGGACTTTGAACCCAGCCCAGCCTTCCCGCCTTTCGAGGGGCGGGACTAACGGTCCCCCAGGATACCCGAAAAGACCACCAAATAAGGAATACCCTGCGCCCTCCCAGATTCACCACACCCCTTTCCCTTCATCCCCTATAAAATCTTGCCCAACCCTCGCCAGGGTGCGACTTCTCTGGCCCCTTTCTCTCGGACCAGTGAACCTCGCCCGGGAGCGCTACCTAATAAAGCTCACTTGAAGCTTTCCTCTGTTTCGTGGTGCCGTTTGTTAAGATCCGACCTTACACAAAACCCTGCACATCCAGGAAAAAAACCCAAGAAAATCCTTCAAACTAAAAAGGCAATATAAATGAACACCCTGAATTATTCAGTGGTAAATGGCAACAAATCCTATGGGTGGGTGAGAGAACCTGGATAAGCATAGAATCATAACATGTTGCAGAAAAGTATAGATATATGTCAAGCCTATTCAAATTAATGTATACGTACATTTAATGGGACTCTAGTAAACTCGTCACTGGTTCACCCACCTGATGTGACACTACTGCAGCCATTAAGAAAATCTGTAATCCTTTTATACTATGGAAGTGTTTATAATTAGAAATGAAGTGATAAAACCAAATTATATCTGTTATACAGGTCATTCCAAATGCAAAGGTAACAAAAAAATATTAAACATACACAATGGTTTGCACTGGAGATCAGCGTTTCGGGTAACAGATGTTTTCACTTGTGTAGCATGAACCTGAAAGGAAATATCCAAGAAAACTGTGGAGTAAAGTTGGAGGCAAGAATAATAAAACGTATCTTTTATAACACATCACTAGATCATATCTAACTACATTTTTGGTTGGGAAGACAATGACAAGAGTGTTTATGTGGCAAGACAAAAGAGTTGGGTTTTTTTTTTTTGCGGTACGCAGGCCTCGCACTGTTGTGGCCTCTCCCGTTGCGGAGCACAGGCTCTAGACGCACAGGTTCAGCGGCCATGGCTCACGGGCCCAGCCGCTCCGCGGCATGTGGGATCTTCCCGGACCAGGACATGAACCTGCGTCCCCTGCATCGGCAGGTGTACTCTCAACCACCGCGCCACCAGGGAAGCCTGACAAGAGAATTTTTAATTAGCGCCTTGATGAAGGTATGGACTTGAAGGAGCGAACTGGATTTGGATCAGCTGAATGAATCTATCATCAAGTCTGTGCCCCGGAATCGCCATCTGAACCTCAACCTACCTACTCTCCAGGGACCCTGGGTCTCCAAAGCGCCAGCCTCATGCCCCTCCACATACACTAGCCTCCCCCACAAAACAACAACAACAAAAAATGACTCCAAGTTAAATCCGAAATCTGAACCAGAAACCCCCATTCATTAGCACCCGTCCCCCATCCCAGGCTTCTCCACGTCTGAACCACACAGTGAATCGCAGACCTGCATGAGACATCGAATTCACTGATCTACACCTACCACTCCAGGTCTTAATCACTGAGCTTCATGAGCAGAAGTTGCTACCAAACCAAACTTGGGTCGGCTCACCCGCTGAGCGGCAAAGCCAATTTACTGACACCGCGTTGGTGTGAAGGAAAGTCTAGAGTTTACTACAGGGCCCAGCAAGGAGAGACAACTCCCTGATGGCTTTCAGGAAAGGATTTTTTTTTTTTTGCGGTACGCAGGCCTCTCACTGTTGCGGCCTCTCCCGCTGCGGAGCACAGGCTCAGCAGCCATGGCTCACGGGCCCAGCCACACCGTGGCATGTGGGATCTTCCTAGACCGGGGCACGAACTCGTGTCCCCTGCATCGGCAGGCGGACTCTCAACCACTGCGCCACCAGGGAAGCCCTCAGGGGACGGTTTTTAAAGGCAACATCTGTGGTGAGGGATGCAGGTGAGGGATGACTTTCTTCCGATTGGTTGTTGGTGAGGTAACAGAGTGTTTCAGGAACCTTAATCAACTTTCTGGTTCCACCCAGTCTGAGGCCTACATGCTTATGCTCAGCAAGTAGTCACCACCCTCCACCCTGGAAGGTGTCTTAGTTTCTGCAGAACAACTTAAAGGTATGCATCAGCTCGTTATGCACATCCTTTGAGAAGGAACTAGGACTCTGTGAACTATTGTTTCTTGTCTGCTTTTTCCTGTTTCTATATTGCCTCACTTCCCTAATTAGTCTGATCTTTGGAACTCAGGGATACCCCAAGAGACCAAAGCCTTTTTCTACAAGCTAGAAATGGGGTGACACAGAAGAGCTTTTGTACCCAAGAGGTACTTCAGGGTCCTGCTCAGTTTCAATCTCCCCCTTTCTTTGATACTCCTCAATCCTGAGGGGAACAAGGGTGAGACAAAAAAAGAATAAAGTTTGGGATAGAGAGGTTAAATATAAAGTCAGCGGGGGAACTCAAATTTTAGGAGGGCTGGGTTTCAAAATACCCACATCGACAAAAACCCTCAGTCAGAGCCTCGGTCGTTTCTCTCTTCATACATTTAATAACACTGACCGCCAAAGGGCCTATTACTGAAGCGAAGCCTCCCCAGTGACTGAACCTAAAGACACCCCCAGGCCTTTCACTGGCCTCACAGGCCCCTCACTCCGGACCCACGTGCAGACCCCGACCCACCTGCTGCTGAGATTCTCAAGGTTCCCGCCAGCTGCCAAAAACTGAATTCACTTCCAAAATGATTCCCACTCCTCCGCTGTCGCGCCCAGATCCCCTCGCTGGCTGTCGCTAGGGACGCCTCCGGCCCTGCCCGACCTCAGAGCCTTTCGGCGTGTTGGAATTCGGGCCCCACAACCAGCTCTATGACGTAACGTGGCCACGCCCATCTCAGCGATCGGGGAGGAAACGGTCATGATTGAGGCTACGGCTCAGAGAGGGAAGAATTGAAATCACTTTTGGACACCTCCTTCCCTTTCCCTCCTCGTTGTCGGTCAGAAGCACTAGGCTGAATAATTTTTGAGAGGCTGGGTCCTATCCAAGGCCGTGGCGGCGCGAGCTGGATTCTATTTTGTCTTTTGGGCAAAACGAGAGAGATGGCGGCGCCCGTGAGCCACGACGGAGGAGCACCAAGGGGGCGGCCATCTTACAGGAAGTGCAGTTCCGTTCGGCAGAGACCCGAGGAGGTAGTGTTAGGAGGAAACTTGGGACTGTCGACGAAGTTTGTAGGAGTTGAGACACGTTGTAAAGGCGGCGGTCAGGTCATGGACAAAACACGGAAACTTCGAGTGCTGGTGAAATTTGGGAAACAGTTAAAGCGGGGATGGGAATGAGTACGGCTGGTCTGAGACCTGTTGAAGGGGCGGGGCCGATGCTGAGAGCGGGGCTCTGTGAACACCGATGCCCATAGGGGCCTGGGAATGTGGCTGCCTCTGGTAGGGAAGGGTGAGGGGTGAGGCTTCAAATGTATGCAAATGTTTCCTTAAAAAACGAAGGGCATTTCAGAGTAATTAAATGGTGAGCTGTGCTGTTACATTGTTTGGCATCATTCCCAAATAAAATAAACACACTTAAGAAATATTAGCCACTATTTTATGCAGGCAAAGGAGTAGTAGAGGATATTATCTATATATTCTTTCTAGAGGGCAATTTATTAGACTTATCTATATAATTTAAATTTTTCATTCTCGTTGATGTAGAAATTCCAATGCTAAGAATCTTTGTTAAAAACTTTACATTAACCACGGAAATTTTGGTAAATTTTTTAAAAACTAGGAATAACTTGAATGTACAATCAGCAGGTGAATAGTTTGGTAAATTAAACACATTCCTTCAACAGAACGGTTTATAGCCATTAAAAAGCCAATTATAGAATTACCAGTATTTTTTTTAAGTGACTTCAAAAGGATGAACAGTATTTATAATATGATCCTCACATGGCAAACATTAATAAATATATGCATTTCAAATTTTTGAATGGATTAAGTAAAACTTACAATTTCGATTATATTTGGGGTTTGGGCTTGGAGATGGACTCTTCACTAAGTAACCACTAAACTCAAAAGATTTTATTAACACAGCATCAAAACATACTGCCTGCTCCAGTCTCACAGCTCCTCAAACTACACAACTCTAAAATGGAAGTCCTTCTCCCTTCCAGACTGAATTTTCCCTTATTCTGTTTCTCATCTAGCAGTCACTATTACACAATAAATTAAGAATAGAGATGTTACCTGGATTGTAGGTTACTGGAGGTTGCTGTGAAAAGGTCAGAGGACGAAGCCAAAACAAAACTTATATGTCGTCACACTGGCCACCAATTCCTGTTATGCTGTCATGGAAATAACTTCTGAATCACTCCCTGTACTCGCCCTCATTGCTTTAGTCCATTTATCTGAATTACTACTGAATTTGCCACCGCACTGGTCCCTTCTAAGAAGGTGTCTCTCCAGCCACCTCCTTTTTTTCCGTACCACACCATGTTTATTACCATACCCTCCATGAAGCTCTGAATTAGTATACTGATTACAGACTAAAGCAAGATCTCAAGAGAATTCTTTTAAGACTGTATACAAGCAAACATCAAACGGATTCTCCATTATCATCTTCCATTACACCCTACCTTCCACTTCCCAATGCCCTGTGGTCTCATATGCTACCAGGAATTTGCAAATACTTTCCCTCCATTGAAGTCTTTGGCACACAGGAAGCAATGAGAGAATATTATTTACTATGGCTGTTCTTTCATGAGTCATCTTAGATGTCACTTCTTCGGATAGCATTCTTGGACACCTTCCAGGTCAGTCTCAAAAACAATAATACAGTTATTAAATATAAAATTGCAGCTGTATCGTGGTGCTAACGATAGGAAGTATAAAAAGGCATCCAATAGAGAAAACATGTCTATACAAGGGATGGCTGAAGATCATTTATCTTTCTAGACCATCATAATATGCTAATTTGACTGCCCTCCAAAATGTACTATGAGTTCCTCAGACAGAAACTCTGTAATATTTTTGTATCCACAGTGCTCAGAACAAAAAGTTGAACAGAAGTTTTCAATAACGGACTATTAAATGAATAACTGAATTTGGCTTGCAAGATACACTATTCTCTTCGTCAAGGTTCTATGCTGCTCAGTGAAAATTAAATACAGCAAAGGTGCAAGAGAATGTATATATGTGCTGCTTTTTGAAAAGAAAAGGGACAAAAAGTAGTATCTACTTGCTTGTACTGCCAAACACACACACACACACACACTGGAGGGAGACACAATAAAACTTACCTGTGGGAGCCAGAAGGTCAAGGGAAAACAAACTGAGAACAGGGTAAAAGTGAGACTCATAAATGCACCTTTTTATATAGTTTTAAGTTTTGAACCACATGACTCTGTGACCTATTCAAACAATTTCAATCCAATCTTGATGGGGAATACACATCTAAATCCAGGAAAAATAAAACTGCAAGTCTATAAAGGGCTTATAAGGAGAGGAACATAGTTCTATGGAGGGCCAGAAATTGGGGAACCTGGCCAAGTGAGGGAAAGCTTCACTGAAGAAGTGATTGTTGAAGATGATGAAGAATGAAAGAGGGACCCAGAAGATAAGAGGAAAGAAAGGAAAGTCCTCCCTCACTAGGACTAATGATAATACTGTTATTCATCGCATTTGGCAGGCACTATTTTAACTACATCTACTTCTCACAATAAACCTACCCAGGCAGATATTAAAGATAAACTGAGGTGAGTTGAGTAACTTGCTCAGAGGAACACAGCTCACGGCTGGCACGGCAGGATTCAAATCAGGCAGTATGGGACTTCCCTGGTGGTGCAGTGGTTAAGAATCCGCCTGCCAATGCAGGGAACACAGGTTCAAGTCCTGGGCCGGGAAGATCCCACATGCCACGGAGCAATGAAGCCTGTGCACCACAACTACTGAGCCTGCGCTCTAGAGCCTGGAGCCACAACTACTGAGCCCGCATGCCTGAAGCCTGTGCCCTGCAACAAGAGAAGCCACTGCAATGAGAAGCTCACACACCGCAACGAAGAGTAGCCCCGATCTCCGCAACTAGAGAAAGCCCGGGCACAGCAACAAAGACCCAGTGCAGTCAAAAATAAATAAATAAATTTATTTTTAAAAAATCAGGCAGTATGACTTCATTGCCCACTCCTAACCACTGTTTGAGGTGAAGGATGATCTTTATTGAAATCATAAGGATCCTGGGTGTGGAAGCAGGCTTAGGCATGTACTGGGCCTCCTTTACCTGGGGATGCCAAGTTCTGAAAGGTAAGCTCAGCACGTGGCCCTCAGAGCTCAGGGCAGCCCAGCCAGCCCGTCCCAGGCCCCAACTGATCAGTTCCAGGAGTGAGCCCGCCTGACCATGCCTTGGCTGGAAGTGGAGAGTCACAGGACAGGAAGTGGAGGGGAGCTGAGGGTCAGGTTGCTGGAGCCCTCGTGACTGATTCTTTGCTGGAGACTCTCTGTCCTGAATCCATCCCATTATAATGTGAGGGTGGTGATGGGGACCGTAGCCCAGGATTTAGGACAAATATGTTCAAAATTAGGTGTGCATCAGGCCCTTGTTAAAAATGCAGAGTCCGGGACTCCAGCCCCAGAGGTTCTGGGTGTGACTCAGGAATTGCATTAATGGTTGAATTCTGAGTGGGCCACAGCACGGCAAATTTCCATGTCTTTTATGAGTAGGACTGTTTGTAATTGGGATCTTATATCCTCATGGGATCATGGGAGAGAAATCTGGATAAAGGAGAAAGCAAAGACCCCACTTTGAGGACAGCCGGAAGGAATGAGGGAGATAGAAGACACCTGTCTCAATTCAGCAGGTCACAGAGGAGCCAGGATCTTTAAATGGCAACTCTTCACAGGTGTTAGACCTGTGGACAAATCTCAGGATTCATTTCCAAGACATTCCAAGAAGATCTCACCTCCTCCCACTCCCTATACACTCCACCATTCTTAAAGACTAAGGCTCTCATTTTGCATTTATTCTATTTATTCTAGGAATCATTTTCCTTTTCTGCTTTGTCCCTTTATAATCAGTTAAGTCTCTCTAACCTCAAACAGTTTGGGGTGTCAATTTTGGTCTTTAGAACTGTCTTTCCCTTGAGTGACAGAATACATTTTGATTAGCTCATTAGTTTATTCATTCACTTTCCAAATCTAGAGCTGATAAGAATTATTTTTCCCCCCTCTGTGCTGGGAAACCGAAAATCATGGAAACCAGCACTCTCCAATATAACTTTCTGGTACAATGGAAGTGACGGTAGAGCATCTTCCTATTGTCTCACCACTTTGCTGTCTGTGCTGTTCAATTCTACTGCCACGAGTCACATGACTGTTGAGCACTTGAAATGTGACTAGGGTAACTGAAGAACTGATTTTTCATCTTATTGGTTTTCAATTTTTTTAAACATTAAAATTTAAAGAAAGCCACTAAAATTAAGGAATTTGTAATTTCCTCGTGGAGATAACAAATAGGCATTAAAAAGAAATAACTTATTTGGGGAATTCCCTGGTGATCCAGTGGTTAGGACTCCGCACTTTCACAGCTTAGGGCCCTGGTTTAATCCCTGTTCAGGGAACTAAGATCCCACAAGCCGTGTGATGTGGCCAAATAAATACATAAATAAAAATAAAAAATAACTTACTTGAAACAACGAGGTCCTACTGTATAGCACAGGGGACTATACTCATTATTCTGTGATAAACCATAATGAAAAAAATATATATACATACATATAACTGAGTCACTTTGCTGTACAGCAGAAATTAACATTGTACATCAACTATACTTCAATAAAAAAATTTTAAAAAAACTTATTTGTGTTCTATGGTGCTTAAATACCATTATTAACTCCTTCCCCAACCCCCAAATGATATGCTCCTTCAACAACAAATTGTCATATTCCCTTGAGCCAATTACTCCAGGTCCATTTCACTTACTATGGATACTTACATCCTCTCACTAAATTAGCTTGAGTGTAGAGATGCCACTTAAAGATAATCCGACTACCTCAATGGTCTCTCTAGGGGACCATGAGCTTTCTCTATTCTGATCACCACAATATCCTCAGCTTTTGGAACAGAACCATATACCAAGGACGTATTTGACAAATACTCTGTGAAAGACCAAACTGATTCAGTCTAAGGTAAGGCTGTTGTTTCATTAGTCCCTCTGCATAATATAAACTTCTGAAAGTTTAAGGAAGACATCCCAGTTTCAGATTCATTGTTCACCTTGGCCTGGGGAAACTGAATTGATATATACACGCCCCATATCCCACGAATCCAATATTAGCCCTCCTGTGATTTTTCCCTCCATAGCAACCTTCCAGAAACAAATTATATGTTTAAAAAATTCACCTCCTTATTTCCTCCACTTAGTTGAACACAGGCTTCCTTCATTTATTTAACTGACACAACAGAGCAACTGACGTTTGTGTGTTCGGGTTAACATCAGATTATGCCTCTGTATCAAGGCATATACGTAATTGGATGAGTAGGTCACGTGCTCCCAGTCTCAGCATTTATACAGTTTCTCTCAGTGTATACTTTTCAGCCACCATATGAACAAGAAATTTTCACTCAACCCTTTTCCTGAGAGAATGTCTTAATTTTTTCTCTACTGGTTTTCTGTGACATAAAATAAAATATAATTGACCACTGAAGGCACAACCACATTCACTGCATTCATAAGGGTTCTCTCCTGTGCCAACCCTCTGCTTTCTCCTGCGGGTGCACATCTGGCCACAGGCTGTCCCACTATGACTACATTCCTGTTTGCTAGGAGCCCACTGATGTTGACTGATGTCTGAGGGACCACAGAAGGTACTTGCATTGTCACTGTATTCAGGTTTTTCTCTTGGAGGACAACACTGCTCTGTGAGGACCTGTGACCCTCTGAGGGAGGATTTTCCACCTTGACTGAGTGAGTTTTCTGATGTTTATTGAGGACTGACTTCCCTCTGAATGATTTCCCACATTCACTACATCTATAGGGTTTCTCCCCTGTATGGATTCTCTGATGGATAACGAGCTGCGGCTTCTCGATAAAGCCTTTCCCACAATCGCTGCATTCAAAGGGTTTCTCTCCTGTGTGAGTCCTTTGGTGTTTAATGAGACCTGTCTTCTGGGAAAGGGTTTTTCCACATTCCCCGCACACAAAGGGAGTCGTTCCTGTGTGAAATCTCTGGTGTGCTGTGAGGCACGTCTTTTGGCTGAAGCCTTTTCCACATTCATTGCATATATAAGGTTTCTCGCCTGTGTGAATCCGTTGATGCACCATAAGATTTCCCTTCTGGATGAAGCCCTTTCCGCATTCACTGCATATAAATGGTTTCTCCCCGGTATGGGTTTTCTGATGGACACTGAGCCCTGATTTCTTGAGGAAGGCTTTGCCACATTCAGCGCATTCATAAGGTTTCTCTCCTGTATGCGTTCTCTGATGTTCAGTGAGCTTGAACTTTCTGAAGAAGGCTTTCCCACATAGATTACATCGATGGGGCTTCTCTCCTGTATGAAGATTCTGGTGATCAGTGAGCCAAGACTTTTTGATGAAAGCTTTCCCACATTCACCACATACATGAGATTTCTTTATTTTTTGAGTCTTCTGATGCTTGATGAATTGGGACTTAGTGCTGATGAGTTTTTGGCTTTTGGGGAATTTAATTTCAGTATGAAACTGTTCATTGTCAGCATGGAGACAGGATCTGACTTCTCCAGTAAACTCAGCAGGGCTCTTTATTTCATAGCTCCTGCTCTTGGAAAGTAAAGTTAAATTTGATTTCATACTTCTTCCATGTAAGTCAAACATACCATGATTTTGCCTGAACAGAAAATGAGCTCTGCTCTGATGAACAGAATATTCCAGTGGGTTCTGTTCATGCCATTGTTCTAGTCTCTTCTCCATGCTCTCATTTTGTAAGTGCTCCAGCAGGTGATCATCAACTTTCCAGACTTCTAGGAAAGAGAAGAAGAATGAATTCCTCCATCTTTCAGATTTGGAATAAAGGCATTTTTAAAAATACTTTGATGTGAGGTGTCTTTTTAGTGATGACCCTATGGTATGAATGTTAATAAAACTCCATGTTTAATGTTCTTTATACATTGGAAAAAAACGGTCATAATGAATAAATACAGATTTGGTTACTTTCTAAATACTGTAAAATACGAGCAATTTCCTGTGAGCAGGAGACCACAGGTTGCAGGGCCACCTCATCCAAACTGGGGAGGGATGGACTCATTCATTCCACAGATTCTTACTGATCACCTCTGTGTACCAGGAATGGTGCTAGTGTTGGAGATTCGCAAACATACTCCTTGTGTTCAAGGAGCCTATACTGTAGGTGGGTAAAACCACTTTACAGGGCAGAGATAGACACAAGGAAAACAGCTGCAGGTTGGAAAACCTGGCGGGAAGGAAAAATGGAGAGGAAGAGAGGTGGAGGAAACCAGGGCTCATTCTGGAGGAAGACAGGCCTCCCCAAGGATCCATTGTTCTGGTCTGCATGAGGGGAATGAAGAATATGACACAGCAGAAAAAGAAAAAACTAGAAGACAAAAAGAAAAAAAAAAAAAGAAAAGAAAGTGATGCAGTAGAGAACTCCAATCACATTTAAATTACAAGGCGCACCTCAGAGAGATCCATTATGCAACTTAATTCCATCATGGCACTTTTCACCCCCTAGACATATTATTTATTTTAAATTTCTATTAAATTGATGTCTCGTCCTCTTAGAATGAAAGCTCTTGGTCTATTTGTTTTTTCAACTGCCGTTACCTTCCAGCTTACACTAGACTATCAAAAAAATAATTCATAGAGGAATGAATCAAGGAAGCAATCACGTGTATGGAACAGATTGGGAGGTTTAGGAAAGAAGATGGAAATCTCCGTGTGAACAAGATGATATGTCATGGTGATCACTAAAAGAAGAATTTTTGTGTCATGTGACAGGTAACATGGTTATCTAGGACTTTTTTTTTTGGCTGTGCCACATGGCACATGGGATCTTAGCTCCCCAAACAGGGATTGAACCCACGCGCCCTGCAGTAGAAGCGTGGAGTCTTAACCAGTGGGCTGCCAGGGAAGTCCCTACCTGGGACTTAATGTTTTCAGAAGATGAGGAGAAAGAAATGAAAGCTTTCAGGAAGTGAATACAATGGTAAGGTCTACAGTGAACGAGAAGAAAGTTCAAAATCAGAAAATACACAAAGGAATTAATTCGAAGTAGCCAAGAGTTATGGTCTGGTTGAGGCTGGAACTGAGAATGTAGGATGTTAAAATAACTTTCCTAGTTAAAAATTCATCATGAACAGCAGACCCCTTAACAGAAAAGAGCTCTGCAGGTGGGGGCCATTTGAGGTAATGCCTGAATGGCCAGGATGCACAGGAGTAAGGCAAAACCTAAACTTCTAGGGTTTCCTGGGAGGGAAGATGATCTTAGGTCCTTGCAGTTACTGGGAACTCAGGAGAGCTGCCATCAAGATAAGTTATATAGAAGCCAAGTCTGTGGTGGAGCACACTGGGGAGAGATCAATTTGGGAGTCTTCTCCAGTGACCCTAAGGAGCTTAGCTTATTACGATGAAGAAAACTTTGAAGGTTAAAAGATCATCGGAGAAAATGGAAAACAAAACCTTCGGAGAACCTCAGAGCGGGAATAAGGCACAGTGAAGACCCGTCTACTTTGGGGCCCGGCATCCAAGATGGGGTGGATGTGACAAAGGAAATCAACATTACTCGTGGAGCAGAAAGGCGCAGTAGTCAGAAGACAGTGAGGAATTCAAAGTTTTCTCTTTGGAGAGAGGCCTTGGAAGGTGGAATTTCATAGAAAACGAGGTAGAAGTGTACGAAGAAGAAGGAAAAGATATGAGAATACAGGGAAAAGAAAACTATGTAAACAAAAATCAAGATGGGGGTAAAATAAAGAAGAAACAGATCCCAGAAAAGAGTCTTCCCTAAGAAGGGATATATTTTTCTCTAAACTCCTACAAAGAAAAAGAGGTCTGACATCGGGAGAGAGATGCATGGAGGCACTGCTTACCCAGCGTCCAACCCCCTCACAGCTGTGACTCTTTTCTGATCAACTACAGTGTGATTTCCACGCCTGTCACCTTGCTGGTCTCTCACTCACCTGAATGGGTTCGACAGCGGATTTCATCTTCCATCGTCCATGGTTCTCCTTGATCCAACTTGGAGAGTATGTCTGGTTTGCTGGCTTGAAAACCTATTCGTGGGAAATGACAGCAGATTTAGACCCACTGAACTGGGCTTGGGATCTGTGAAGACAGCAGAGTGTTACATTTGAGGACAAAACAATGTTACAACCTACAAGGTAAAGGCTTTTCTCTCAGAAGGGAGAATATACCCACGTATCTGGGTAAGGGGCTAAGAATCTATTGCTTCAGAGCATCACAGACACTCCAGAGCTTTCAGAAGCTGAGAAAGGAAAGGCCACTGATTGGGGACCCTCTAAGGGACCCAGGGGAGCCGTCCTCACCTACAGATAGCAGGTTGCTATAGTTCTCCAGCATCACGTCCCGGTACAGGTCCTTCTGAGGAGGGGCCAGGAACTGCCACTCCTCCCACGTGAAGTCCACGGCCACATCGTCAAATGTCAGGGTTTCCTGGAATAACAGTGGTGTTTAATGAAGTGATGTCCTTTTGATGATATGGAAGAAATGTTAAAGTTTTTCTGCTCATTTCCACTTTATAGGCTGCATCGAGATATCTAGCAGGGTTTTTATTTTAATAAACTATTGAAGAAGCAAATGTCTAATAAAATATTCTCTAATTGTGTAGTCAGCCACCGACCCATTTATCCAATTAGAAGTTTCTATAATGTGTAGAAGTTAAATCTTCTTGTTAAGCTAGAAACGTCACATTCTCATATATATATATATGAAAAGAAAGGGAAAAGAAAACTCTGCAAATAAAAACTAGATGGGGGTAAAATAAAGAAGAAACAGATGCCAGAAAAGAGTCTTCCCTAAGAAAGGATATATTTTTCTCTAAACTCCTACAAAGAAAAAGAGGTCTGACATATATATATATATGAACGACAGACTAAAGATACACATATTTATACTCTACAGAATAATGGAAGTGATTTTTTACAGGCCTCTACAAATCCATCAGGGAACAAAGGAAAGAATAAAACCAAACAAAAGTCACCTGGGCCTTGATCATTTTCTTCTGTTTTCTGAAAACAGCTGGCAACAGGGAGGTTCTGTCGCTGTGTCTTCTGGATCTGCTCTAAATTCTGTTCTGTCTTCAATCAAGTGTGTCCCAAGAAATGCTGATACCAAGTCGTGTAACTTCTTCCTCCTTCTACTGATTCTTTTGCTCCTGGAGAGTCAGGACCTGTGGGTTGAGGAGAAAATTCAAACTGAGGGTACATTTCTTCTGGGCTCAGGTGCTAACGCTGCTCCTGGGCGCTCACCTTAGCCCAATGCCCACAGCATTGCTGAGTGTCCCCAGAAGATTGTTGCCCCAGAAGACTTTATTCCTCTGGCCAAAAAGCCTAAGCTTCTGACTGTGGTGGGGGTATTCCTTTATTCCATGAAGCTGAAGTGCCGTGACTGTCAAAGGAGATGAGGGAAACAAGATCCATCCCAGCAGCAGCCCTCAGGAGCAGGAGAATCTCAGGCAGCTCAATTATACACAACAGACCGTATGGGAGGAGAGGCACTGGGCACTGCTTTCCTTTAAACCGTGTGCGCTCAGGAACCTCCTCAAGCGTTTTTATACACCCTGTGAGTACACACACTTCAGTTTGAAAACCAATGTACTGGGCAAACCAGAAACAATGTCTTGTAAGCAATAATGGTAATATCTTAGGAGGTTTTAAATACATAAAAAACTAAAATACAAAATAACAGTACATAAATTAGAAGGCGGTAAATGAAGTTGAGGTGCTCTAAGACTACTGTATTGTCAGAGGAAAGTGCAGAAGTACTAATTAACGTAAGAATTTGACAAAGAATAATTACATGTGATGTGTAATCTCTAGTGTCATAATGAACATTAATAATTTTCTTAAAGTACGTAATTTGCAGTGCTACCAGGAGAGGGAAATGTAATAAAAGGAAACTCATCCAGAAGAAGGTACGATTCTGACACCAATTTGAATATGTGTGTTTTTTGAACACACCACCAAGCAATGCTACAACACTGGCTGGGTGTCCTACAGTTCATCTCAGTTCGGTCGCTATGTACCTGGAGATAATATCATATCTCACCGGTTGAAGGCTCAGTCCTATGAGACTGGCTTCTACCTCCTACTTCATGTGCAAACACAAGTCCAGGTTGTCACGTGTACTTCTAAGCAACCAGCCACAGATGGCAGGTTCCAATGACCCCCCTCCTTGGGTTGATTAATTTGCTAGAGCAGGGAATTCCCTGGTGGTCCAGTGGTTAGGACTCCGTGCTTCCATTGCAGGGGGCATGGATTTGATCCCTGGTCGGGGAACTAAGATCCCACATGCCGCGCAGCATGACCTAAAAAACAAACAAAAAAAACGAAACACAAAACAAAAACCAAAAATTTTCCAGAACGGTTCACAGAACTCAGAGAAACATTTTAGTTATTATATTTACTTATTATAAAAGGATGTAACTCAGGAACAGCCAGATGGAAGAGATGCCTAGGGCAGGGTATGTGTGTAAGGGCAAGGAGTGACCCCTATAGGAGCGTCACTCTCCCTGCATCTCCACATGTTCACCAAGCCAGAAGCAATTTCACTGAGAATACATCTAAGAAATACATCCCTCCAAAAATATGGGCATATTTGAACCAGCAGACACGCTCAGTAATTTCCATAGCACCATTACTCATAATAAACCAAAATGCAAACAACACAAGTTTAATAAATACTAGGAAAAACCAAATATTCAAACAATGGAATGCTGTGGAAAAACTACAGTCTTTGCACAGCTTTCAAGCTAAGAATGACTTTTTTGTTTTTAAAGGACGTAAAACAAAAATAAAGAAGTATATGTGAGAGAACTGTGGCTTACAAATCCTAAAATATTTACTGTGTGGATATTTATATATTTGACCCTTGTTACAGAGGGGAAAAAAAAAGTACACCTATGTGCAAAAACGTGAATAATTCTCAGGAATACTGAGCCTGACATAAAAAATGCATGATGTGGAGAAAACTCTAATTTGAAAAGATACATGCACCCCAATGTTCCTAGCAGCACTATTTACAATAGCCAAGATGTGGATGCAACCCAAGTGTCCATCAATAGATGAATGGAGGGCTCCCCTGGTGGCACAGCGGTTGAGAGTCTGCCTGCCGATGCAGGGGACACGGGTTCGTGCCCCGGTCTGGGAAGATCCCACATGTCGTGGAGCGGCTGGGCCCGTGAGCCATGGCCGCTGAGCCTGCACGTCCAGAGCCTGTGCTCCGCAACGGGAGAGGCCACAACAGTGAGAGGCCCATGTACCGCAAAAAAAACCAAAAAAAGATGAATGGATAAAGAAGATGTGGTATGTATACATACAATGGAATATTACTCAGCCATAAAAAAGAAGGAAATAACGCCATCTGCAGCAACATGGATGGACTTAGAGATTATCATATTAAGTGAAGTAAGTCAGAAAAAGACAACTATCATATGATATCACTTATATGTGTAATATAAAAAACTGATATAAATGAACTTATTTACAAAACAGAAATAGACTCACAGACATAGAAAACAAACTTATGGTTACCAGAGAGGATGGGAGGTGGGTAGATAAATTAACAGTTTGGGATGAACATGTACACACTACTGTGTATAAAAGAGACAAACAATAAGGACCTACTGCATAGCACAGGGAATTATACTCAATGTCTTATAACATATAATGGAAAAGAATCTGAAAAAGATTATATATCTGTATAACTGAATCACTTTGCTGTACACCTGAGGCTAACACACAATGTAAATCAACTACACTTCAGTTTTTCTTTTTCTCTCTCTCTCTTTTTTTTTTTTTTGCGGTACACGGGCCTCTCACTGTTGTGGCCTCTCCCGTTGCGGAGCACAGGCTCTGGACGTGCAGGCTCAGCAGCCATGGCTCACGGGCCCAGCCGCTCCGCGGCATGTGGGATCTTCCCAGGCCGGGGCACGAACCCGTGTCCCCTGCATCGGCAGGCGGGCTCTCAACCACTGCGCCACCAGGGAGGCCCTACACTTCAGTTTTTAAAAATGGTTTTAAAAATGCATGATGTATAATTACATTGAAACACAGTTGAAAATACGCAAAACTAAATAAACCATAATGATGAGGAATGAGTGATTATGTTATAACACCATAAAGAAAAGCCTGAAAGTGCTTGCTAATAGAGAAGATGGTATTCACCTTCGGGTGTGAGGATGTAATATAATTGGGAAGAGGTTCACAGAACACCACTGGGGTGCTGGCAATGCTCTGTTTTCGATGTAGGTAATGTCTGTATATATTCCTCTTTTTTTTTTTTTTTTTTTTTTTTTTTTGGCCATGCTGTGTGGCATGTGAGATCTTAGTTCCATGACCAGGGATTGAACCTTCACGTCCTGCAGTAGAAGCGCACAGTCTTAACCACTGGAGCGCCAGGAAAGTCCCTATATGTATATATTCCTTTTATACTGACTCACTTGTAGAGCTTTTAATTTAACAAAGAAATGGAAGAGCTCAAAAATACTAAAAGCCTGTTGTTTGAAAAGACCAATAATATATAAATATTTAGAGTCAAAACAGAAAGTGCAAATAAAGGACAGAAGGAATTAATGGGAGGGACTTCCATGGTGGTCCAGTGGTTAAGACTCTGTACTTCCACTGCAGGGGGCACGGGTTTGATCCCTGGTCGGGGAACTAAGATCCCACATGCTACACGTGGGCAAAAAAAAAAAAAAGAAAGAAAAGAAAAAGAAAAAGGAATTAATGGGAGTTATGACTCAGATAAAATACAGATTTTTTTTTGCCTGAAAGAATACTATGAATACCTTCATGTCATTAAATTTGAAATACTAGATTTACCCTCTTGAAAACATGTTGACTTCAGACAATATAGCAAGTGAATTTATAAGTAAGCAACAAGACAAAAATGTCCATTACCACCCCACTTTTCAATTTTGTATTGCAGAGTTGAGCCAATGCATTGAAATAAGGTAACATTAGAAAATAGGGCAGAAAATTTTCAGCAGTATCATTATCAACACGAAAAAAGAGATTCAAGGCATTACTTATTTAAAAGAGAAAATGGTCCCCCAGAAACCCCAAAGCAGACTTTTACATACACAGTTGGCTAGAAATGCCCCATATACCTAAGCTCATTTCTTAGTACTAATTCAATCACTAGCAATGGGAACTCGAACCACATGACTGACTAAGACCAACCGGGACTTACTAATAAACTGGGATATAGGTCACCATGCCATAGGGATATATAATTAAACAAAATGGAGATTCTGTTAGCAAACAACAAAGTGTTCATGTATGTCAGGGAAGCAAGTAACGGTGCCATTACAATATATCAATATTAGAAGGTGAGTGCAGGTGTTGGCAAACATTTTCTGCAAAGAGAACAGACACAGATTTTCAAATTTGCAGGCCAAAATGTCTCTGTCACGACTATATTCTGTCTTTGCTGTGCGAAAGCATCAGAGACGATGCAAAACAGATTGAAATTGCTGGTTTAGTCTCTCAGTCTGTAATCAACTCCTTGATTAAAAGCTAAAAGCCCAGGATAAACAACAAGGCCCTACTGTATAGCACAGGGATGTTCAATATCCTGTGATAAATCATAATGGAAAAGAATACGAAAAGGAATGTACATATATGTATAACTGAATCACTTTGCTGTACAGTAGAAATTAACACAACATTGTAAATCAACTATACTTCAATAAAATGTATTAAAAAAGAAAAAACCCACACACAAAAAAGCTGAAAACCAGATGGTTTCGGACTACTGCCCTGGGCTGTACCGTCTTCCGTCCCAGCAGCCGAAGTTGGAACCTCAACAAAAAAACTACAGCCAGGGGTCCTCGGCGTCCAAAGCCTCAGCCCTCACAGCCTCTCTGTACCACAGACACTGACTACACACTTCCTTATTAATCTGAAACCTGGGCCAGACACCCTCATATGATGACCATCCAGCCAGGCCCCAACACCACTGAGCCCCAAATTAAATCCCCAGCCTGAACCCGACACTGCGATCATCGTCAATGCCACTCGTAAGCCCTGCAAGCGGAGTGATCTGCAGAACCGCAAGCCCTGACAGCTGGAAGAGCAATGATCTCTACAGAATCTAATCATACTGACTCCCAGGACACTCCCCAACATAAACCATAGACAAAACCCGCGTCCGGTTCCCTTCAAATACCTCAAAGCAGGTACTCTCCTGGTTCGCATTAAATACATCCACCTCCGCACTTCTACCCTCCCCCTCTGCCATCCGGCAAAAATCTCATGGGTCCAGATTGCACCAAGTTCACGCGTCACCCTTGGGCGAAACAAAACCACCACTGTGACAAAGAAAAAAAAAAAAATCCAGGGGCAAAACCACACACTAACCTGATTTCCCCAACCTACGAGGAGCCTAAACGTCGTACTTCTGTGAACTGCTTTGACGTCCAGACCTGGCCGGCTCCGTCTACGGCAGCCGAAGTGGATATGCGGTGTTTGAGGAAAGGAGGACGACCGGATTTCCGGGATTTCCTAGAGAGGCAATATGTCCGCGCCCAGCTGTCCGCGGCCCCAGGGGGAGGCCATGTTGGGACACCAGACGTACAGAAAGCCAAGGGGCGGGTTTGGGTACCAGGAGCCAGGGATGGCCGGGAAGGTGAGAAGCCAGTGAAATTATCTAATTTCCTGGTACTTCGACTCCTGCAGAAAATAGGTAAATTTTCAGTCTCAAGCTTCGCGAGGCAAAAATGATGCAGGCTAAGTTGCTTTCAGCAGGCTAGGCAGACAAGTAATACGGCCGCGGCGTATATTATCTACCTTGTATTTAAAAAAAAAAAAAGTTTCCAAACGGACAAGTATGAGTTGTTGGCATGGCAGCGGAGGACGCACTCCTAGGAAGGGAAAAGATAATAACCTCCGGTAAATGGACGCCACGGAAAGCTTCTGACCGGAAAATAGTTTGTAGAAAGCTGTTTTTAATAACAGAAAAAGGGCTTCCCTGGTGGCGCAGTGGTTGGGAGTCCGCCTGCTGATGCAGGGGACACGGGTTCGTGGCCCGGTCCGGGAAGATCCCACATGCCGCGGAGCGGCTGGGCCCGTGAGCCATGGCCGCTGAGCCTGTGCTCCGCAGCGGGAGAGGCCACAACAGTGAGAGGCCCACGTACCGCAAAAAAGAAAAAAAAAACAAACGGAAAAAGATTCCCAGAAGCTGGTACAGTACCGGGCTGGCTAGTAACCAGAGAAAAGAGCGGCTGGGGCTAATGTAAGTTGTGATGGGGGGCGGCGGGGGCGGGGGGAACTTAGGAAAAGGCCACTAGCAGTGAGGCCATTCAAGGTCTCGAGTCGCTGGGAAAAGCACAACCTGCGGGTGGTGATGAGGACAGTAATCCAAGATTTAGGGCAAAGAATGTCAAAATTAGGTGTGCATAAGGCCATAGTTAAAAATGCAGTCCTGGATTCCAGCCTTATTAGGAGGTCGGGGACTTGGCTGGGAAATTTGCAATAAGTTTCTCAGGGAATCTGAGATAGAAAGCCTGTCATATACAATCATTAGAAACAGTCCTGGAATGTTCTCTGGTTACCAATATTATGATGGGTGACTCCCCTCAGTACTTCAGTCTTGGCTCAAATTATATAGAGAAAAGCTTGGGGGGAGGGCATCCCCCATTATTACCAATACATTACTATAAATTACCATTACTAGGCTCTATTTTTCTTCATAGGACTTATCACTTGCTGACATATAATCCATTGACTCTCTCCCTCATATTGTAAGGTCCCTAAAGGCTGTTCCCTTGCCTCTGTTGTTCATTGATTTATCTTCAGTGTGGAATACAGCATCTCACACAGTGTTGGTGCTTTAAAATACATCTGAAGGAGGGAATTACCCAATAATCCAGCGTTTCAGATTGAATTCTGAGCCGGCCACAACATGGCAAATTTCCATTTCCTTTCCTATTAACAAGACCCAACTATTTATAACTAGAATAGTTAGGATAACTACAGGATAGTTAGGAGATTAAGGAAAAGTACTCTGGCTAGTGAGAGGCCAAGAGCCCCACTCCCAGAAGAGGGAGAAAGAATAATGAAAACACATCTCAATTCAGCAGGTAACAGTGCAGCTGGAATTTTTTTAATGGTGGCAGCTCTCAAGAGTGATAGTCCTGTGGACAAAGGTTCTTCTCCACAACATCCTATAAGAATGTCACCTCCCGGGCTTCCCTGGTGGCGCAGTGGTTGAGAGTCCGCTTGCGATGGGGGGGACGCGGGTTCGTGCCCGGTCCGGGAAGATCCCACATGGCACGGAGTGGCTAGACCCGTGAGCCATGGCCGCTGAGCCTGCGCGTCCGGAGCCTGTGCTCCGCAACGGGAGAGGCCACAACAGTGAGAGGCCCGCGTACCGCAAAAAAAAAAAAAAGAATGTCACCTCCCATCTCCTATTTTCTCCTCCATTCTTAGAGACTAAGATTCCTATCCTTTGTATTCTATGTATTCTGAGGAACCTTTTTCCTTTTTTGCTTTGCCCAGTTTATATTGTTATTGGGTCTCTAATCACATACAACTTGGGGAAGACAGCTGTGTTCTTTAGGACTGCCTTCCAATGGCTCATTCCTTTCAATGACAGAACACTCTGATTAGTCCACTAGCTCATTCATTCACTTTCCAAATCAATAGATAATTGGTTTTTATTTTTCTGTGCTGGGAAATATAAAATCATGTAAACCAGGGCTCTCCAGTATAACTTTCTAGGATGATGGAAATTATGACAGATTTCTCAGTATATACTTTTCGGCCACATAGTCAGCTACAAAGTTTTGCTCATTGTGCTGTCCAATGTGGTACCCACTAGTCACATTGTGACCACCTGAAATGTGGTTTAGTGCAACTGAGGAACAGACTGTTGTTAAAACTTTAACATTTAAATAGCAAAATCAAGGGATTTTTAATCTACTGGGGGGATAAGACTTGGGCATTAAAAAAATAACTTGTATCCTGAAGTGCTTAAAGTCCGTTAAGAGTAGCCCTTGCCGTCCCTCAAAATAATATACAACTTAAACAAGAAATTATCATAACCCCTTGAACCAGTACTCCATATCTGCTAAGGACTGAATGTTTATGCCTCCCAAAATTCATATTTGGAGGCCTAATCCAAAATATGATGGTATTCAAAGGGGAAATGTGGGGGGGTGGGAGGGATAAATCAGGAGCTTGGGATGAACATACACA
This sequence comes from Neophocaena asiaeorientalis asiaeorientalis, assembly GCF_003031525.2. NCBI lineage: Eukaryota > Metazoa > Chordata > Mammalia > Artiodactyla > Phocoenidae > Neophocaena > Neophocaena asiaeorientalis. The sequence goes on from NW_020175468.1 coordinate 659,204, forward strand.
CACTACTATAAATAAGATAGATAACCAACAAGGACCTATTGTATAGCACAGGGAACTCTACTCAATATTCTGTGACAACTTATAGAAGAAAAGAATCTAAAAAAGAATGAATATATGTATAACTGAATCACTTTGCTGTACACCTGAAACTAACACAGCATTGTAAATCAACTATACTCCAATAAAATTAAAATATTAAAAACAAAACCCAAAATACGATGGTATTAAGAAGTGGGGCCTTTGAGAGGTGACTGGTTCAAGAGGGTGGAGCCCTCATGACTGGATTAGTGCCTTTATAAAAGACATCCCAGACAGCTCCTTTGCCCTTTCCCCTATGTGAGGATACAGTGGGATGACTGTCTTCTATGAACCAGGAACCCTCATTAGATACCGAATCTGCTGGCACCTTAATCTGGGACTTTGTAGCTTCCAGAACTGTGAGAAATAAATTTCTGTTTTTATAAGCTACCCAGGCTATGGTATTCTCTTATAGTAACCAGAAGGGACTAAGAAAATGTCTATTTCACCTTGTGTACCTATTTACATCCTCTTACTAGATTACCTGGTGTGTAAAGGTACCACTTAAAGACAATCCAGTTACCTCAAAGCTCTCTCCAGGAGACCATGGGCTTTTTCTGGTTTGGTCACCACTGTATCCTCAGCTCCTAGAGCAGGACCCAGTAAAAAGGAAGTATTCGACAAATACTCAGTAAATGAACAAAATGACTCAATCAAACTGGCTCAATCTATTTGCACAATGTAAATTTCTCGGGGTTTAAGATAGACATCCCAGTTTTCAAGTAATGCTTCACCTTGGCCTTCCAGAAACTGAATTGATATATACACGCCCAGTATCCCACCAGTCCAATATTAGCCCTGTTGTTTTTTATTTTTCATAGCAACCTTCCACATACAAATTATGTGTTTAAAAACAACTATTTTCTCCACTTAGTTGAACTCAGCCTTCCTTCATTCATTCGACTGACACAACAGAGCAATTGATGTGTATGTGTTTGGGTTAACATCAGATTATGTCTCTGTATCAATGCATGTATCTAATTAGATGAGTACATCATGCGTTCCCAGTCTCAGCATTTATACAATTTCTCTCAGTATATACTTTATCAGCCACCATATAAGCTAAAATTTTTAGCTCAATAATTTATATCTTTTTCACATAGTATGTCTCTGAGTTTTTTTCCCTACTGGTTTTCTGTGACATAAAATAAGATGTAATTGACAACTGAAGGCACAACTACATTCAATGCATTCATAAGGGTTCTCTCCTGTGCAAGACCTCTGTTATCTCCTGTGGGTGCACATCTGGCCACAGGTTGTCCCACTATGACTACATTCCTATTTGCTAGGAGTTCACTTATGTTTACTGATGTCTGAGGGGCCACTGAAGGCACCTGCATAGTCACTGAATTTACAGGGGTTTTCTCCTGCATAACATCACTAGTCTGTGAGGAGCTGTGACTCTCTGAGGGATGATTTTCCACCTTGGCTGAAGCTCCACGTTTCTCTCTTGTGTGTATTATCTTATGTTTAACAAGGCAAGACATGTAGGCAAAAGCTTTCCCACACTCATTGCAGATATAGGGTCTCTCTCCTGTATGAGTTCTTTGATGAACAATGAGCTTTTGCTTTGTAGTGAAGGCTTTCCCACATTCACTGCATTCAAAGGGTTTCTCTCCTGTGTGAATTCTTTGATGTTTAATGAGACCCGACTTCTGGGAACAGGACTTTCCACATTCATTGCACACAAAAGGAGTCTTTCCTGTGTGAAATCTCTGATGTGCAATGAGGCAAGTCTTCTGGATGAAGCCTTTTCCACATTCATTGCATATGTAAGGTTTCTCGCCTGTGTGAATTCGCTGATGTACAATGAGATTTCCCTTCTGGATGAAGCCTTTCCCACAGTCACTGCATATATACGGTTTCTCTCCGGTATGGGTTTTCTGATGTATATTGAGCCGTGATTTCTTGAGGAAGGCTTTGCCACATTCAGTGCATTCATAAGGTTTCTCTCCTGTATGTGTTCTCTGATGTTCAGTGAGCATGAACTTTCTAGAGAATGCTTTCCCACACATGTTACATCGATGGGGCTTCTCTCCTGTATGAATTATCTGGTGATCAGTGAGCCAAGACTTTTTGATAAAAGCTTTCCCACATTCACCACATACATGAGGCTTCTGTATTTTTTGGGTTTTCTGATGCTTGCTGAATTGGGTCTTAGAGCTGATGGGTTTTTGGCTTTTGGGAGATTTAATTTCAGTATGAAATTGTTCATTGTCAGCATGGAGATAGGATTTCCCATCGCCAGTAAACTCAGCAGGGATCTTTATTTCATAGCTCCTGCTCTGGGGAAGTAAAGTTAAATCTGATTTCATACTTTTGCCATGTAAGTCAAACACATCATGATTTTGCCTGAACAGAAAATGAGTTCTGCTCTGATGAACAAAATATTCCAGTGGGTTCTGTTCATGCCATTTTTCTAGTCTCTTCTCCATGCTCTCATTTTGTAAGTGCTCCAGCAGGTGATCATCAACTTTCCAGATTTCTAGGAAAGAGAAGAACAATGAATTTCTTAAAAATACCTTGATGCAGGGCTTCCCTGGTGGTGCAGTGGTTAAGAATCCTCCTGCCAACGCAGGAGACACAGGTTCAATTCCTGGTCTGGGAAAATCCCATATGCCACAGAGCAGCTAAGCCCATGCGCCACAACTACCAAGCCTGCACTCTGGAGCCTGCGAGCCACAACTACTGAGCCCATGGGCCACAACTGCTGAAGGCTGTGCACCTATAGCCCATGCTCTGCAGCAAGAGAAGACACTGTAAATGAACAAAAACCAAATATAAGAAGCCCTCACACTGCAATGAAGAGTAGCCCCCGCTAGCCGCAACTAGAGAAAGCCCACACACAGCAACGAAGACCCAACACAGCCAAAAATAAATTAATTAATTAAAAAAAAAAAACCTTGATGCTAGGAGTCATTTTAGTGATGTTCCTATTATATAAGTGTAAATAAAATTCCATGTTTAATGTTCCCTGCACATTGGAACAAACAATACAAACCAACCAAAAGGTAAACGTAGTTTGTGTAAAACACAGGGTTGGATAGTTCAAAATGAATAAATATAGATTTGAATACTTTCTAAATACTAGCCTTGCAAAACATGGAGAGACTGTAAAATACAAGCAATTTCCTGTGAGCAGGAGACCACAGGTTGCAGGGCCACCTCATCCAAACTGGGGAGGGATGGACCCATTCATTCCACAGATCCTTACTGATCACCTCTGTGTACAGGAACGGTGCTACCGTTGGGGATTTGCAAACGTACTCCTCGTGTTCACGGAGCCTATACTATAGATGGGTAAAAGCACTTTACAGGGCAGAGATAGACACAAGGAAAACAGCTGCAGGTTGGAAAACGTGGTGGGAAGGAGCAATGGAGAGGAAGAAAGGTGCAGGGCTCATTTTGGAGGGAGACAGGCCTCCCCATAGATCCATTGTTGTGGTCTCCATGAGGGGAATGAAGAAAATGACACAGCGCAGAACTCCAAGCACATCTAACTTACAATCTCCAAAACAGAACTGGTTTCCCAGGCTAGGTCTCCTCCACCTGTCACCTCCGGCACAGTCACTGCCAACTCCACTCTTCTCCTTCACCACGACAAAACTCCTCAGCATTTGTTTCTCTCGCTCACACACAATATCCAGCACAATGATCAATCCTGCCTGCCCTCCTTTAAGATACACCCAGAATGGGACAGGCACCCACTCCTTCCACCCTCACGAAGCCAATCACTCTCTCTCACACCACAGCTGTAGCCTCCTCCCTGGCTTTCCTGTCCCTCCCCTGCCAGTGCCTGTCTATTTTCTACACATTAGCCAAACGGAACCTTTTAGCACCAATTATATCACATCAAGCCTCCTCTACTCAAAACTCCCTAATCTTTTCTCATCTCATTATGAATAAAATCAAGGTCTTGACATAGACAACAAACTATGGTTACCAAAGGGGAAAGGTGGGGGGAAGGGATAAATTAGGAATTTGGGAGTAACATATACACACTACGACATATAAAATAGATAAACAACAAGGACCTACTGTACAGCACAGGGAATGATAGTCAATATTTTGTAATAACCTATAAAGGAAAATAATCTGAAAAAATATAGATAGATCGACAGATAGCTGAATTGCTTTGCTGTACACCTGAAATTAACACAACATTGTAAATCAACTATACTCCAATAAAAAATAAATTAATTTGTTAAAAAATTAAGGTCTTGATGTATCCTTGAAAGGCCCTTACGTGACCTGCTCCCCAGCCCCCAGCCTCTACCCCACTGACCCTATGTCTCCAGTCATGCTCTCTATGTTCCATCCAAACAGGCTTCCGAAAGTTCTTCAGACACGCTCTTGCTTCAAACCTTTGAACTTTCCAGGTTTATTTTGGAACACTCCTCCCCCAGGGAAACTACTGCTTGCATCCCTCATCAACCTGCTCAACTCACCTTAACAAACAAGATTTTAAGGAGGGATGGATTGGGAGTCTGGGATTAGCAGATGCAAACTATTACATATAGAATGGGTAAACCACAAGGTCCTACCGTATAGCACAGGGAACTATATTCAATATCCTGTGATAGAGACTTCCCTGATGGCACAGTGGTTAAGAATCCGCCTGCCAATGCAGGGGACACGGGTTCGAGCCCTGGTCCGGGAAGACCCCCACATGCCGCGGAGCAACTAAGCCTGTAAGCCACAACTACTGAGCCTGCACTCTAGAGCCCGCGAGGCACAACTACTGAAGCGTGCGCGCCTAGAGCCCGAGCTCCTCGACAAGAGAAGACACTGCAATGAGAAGCCTGCGCACTGCAATGAAGAGTAGCCCCTGCTCGCTGCAATAGAGAAAGCCCGCGTACAGCAACCAAAACCCAACACAGCCAAAAATTAAAATTAAAATTAAAAAATTAAATAAATTAATAAAAAAAGAAATTAATACAAATCAACCATACTTCAATTTTTTAAAAAAATCAAGACTTCTTATTCCTAAAGCACAGGGCCAAGTCCAAGCACCCATGATGTAGTCATGCTGCTTTACATCCCTGAAAGTAATTTTGACCCCAAAACCTTAACATCAACCTTCATCCGTTTTTTCCGCTCAGCCCATATTTATTTAAATGTCAACTCTCATTTGCCCTCTATAAGCAGCATATCCAGAATCCAACCAACACTCACCCCTCCACCCATGCTGCAGTCAACCATTCTCTCTGTCACCATGTTTTTTGCAATAGCCTCCTACAAGGCTTTCCTGCTTGCCCCCTGCCCGCTATGGTCTGCTTTCTACACAGAAGCCAAAGGGATTCCTTGAAAAATGTAAATTATTTCATGTCATTCCAGTACTCAAGAACTCCTCGTGTTTTCTCATCTTATTAGGAATAAAATCTCGATTCCTTGAAATTGAGTACATGACCAACCTTATCCACCACCCCCCGCCCCTGCCCGTCCCCACTGCTACTGCCTCTTCGGCTTATTCCCATCACGTTCCTGAAAGCACACTCTGCTCTGTCCACATGGGCTCCTTAATGTCTCTTAAACTCATTCGTGGCGTGGCCTTTTAAGTTTGCTAGCCGCTCTACTTGGAAAACTCCTAACCCGGCAGCCTACTAACTTCCCGCATTTCTTGGCTCAGAGGCACCTTACCTGAGAGGTGTTCCCTGCCTAAAAGAGGAGCCCCAGCATCAACTCTTCCATAATGCTGACTAAAGTTTTATCACAGCACTTTTCACCCCCTAGGTATATTATTTGTTTATTGTTATCAATTCCTTAACTCCTTTCTCATAGACTAAAAACTCTTGATCATTTGTATACTTTTTTCCACTGTTCTTACCTTCCAGCATGCACTAGGCTATCAGAAAATACAGAGGAATGAAAAAAAGAAAAGAAAAAAGATTTTGAAAAATAGAGGAATGAATCAAAGAAGCAATTACATGTATGGAACACATTGGGGAGAATTTAGGAAAGAAGGAAATCTGTCTCTTTCTGAGCAAGATGATATCATATCATGGAGATCATGGAAAGAAAAATTTTAACTGCCAGATAATGTGGTTAGTGGAGACTAAATGTCATCAGGATCCAGTGGGAAGAAAAATGAAAATTTTAGGGAAATGAAGGCAATAGTAATGTCAACAATCAACGAGAAGAAAGTTCAAAATCAGTAAATACACAAAGGAATTAATCATTCAAAGTAGGCAAGAGTTATGATTGTGTTGAGGTTGGAACTGAGAACACAGGATGTTAAAATAACATTTCCAGTTAAAAATTCATCATGGGGCTTCCCTGGTGGCGCAGTGGTTGAGAGTCCGCCTGCCGATGCAGGGGACGCGGGTTCATGCCCCGGTCCGGGAGGATCCCAACATGCCGCGGAGCGGCTGGGCCCGTGAGCCATGGCCGCTGAGCCTGCACGTCCGGAGCCTGTGCTCCGCAACGGGAGAGGCCACAGCAGTGAGAGGCCCGCGTACCACAAAAA
>NW_020175468.1:665840-708346 GCF_003031525.2 Neophocaena asiaeorientalis asiaeorientalis
AAAAAAAAAAAAAAAAAAAAAAAAAAAATTCATCATGAACAGCAGACCCCTTAACAGAAGAGAGCTCTGCTGGTGGGGAACATGGGAGGTAATGCCTGAATGGCCAGGATGGAGGACGCACAGGAATAAGGGAGAACCTAAACTTCTAGGGTTTCCTGGGAGGGAAGATTATCTTGGGTCCTTGCAGTTACTGGAAACTCAGGAGAGCTGCCATTGAGATGAGTAAATTATATAGAAGCCAAGTCTGTGGTGGAGAACATGGGGGAGAGATCAATTTGGGAGTCTTATCCAGGGAACCGAAGGAGTTTATTAGCTTGTTAGAATGAAGAAAACTTGGAAGGTTAGGAGATCATTGAGTAAAATGGAAAACAAAACCTTTGGAAAACCTCAGAGCGGGGACAAGGCACAGTGAAGACCAGTTTACTTTGGGGATCGGCATCCAAGATGGGGTGGATGTGAGGAAGGAAATCAGCATTACCAGTGGGGCAGAAAGGTGCAGTAACCAGAAGACATTGAGGAATTCAAAAGTTTTCTCTTTGGAGAGAGGCCTTGGAAGGTGGAATTTCATAGAAAAGGAGGTAGAAGTGTACGAAGAAGAAGGAAAAGATATGAGAATCCGGGAACTTCCCTGGTGGTGCATTGGTCAAGGATCCGCCTGCCAATGCAGGGAACACGGGTTCGAGCCCCAGTCCGAGAAGATCCCACATGCCACAGAGCAACTAAGACCGTGCGCCACAACTACTGAGCCTGTGCTCTAGAGCCCGCGAACCACAACTACTGAGTCTGTGTGCCACAACTACTGAAGCCCACGTGCCTAGAGCCCGTGCTCTGCAACAAGAGAAGCCACTGAAATGAGAAGCACATGCACTGCAACGAAGAGTAACCCCCACTTGCTGCAACTAGAGAAACCCTGCATGCAGCAACGAAGATCCAGTGCAGCCAAAAAATAAATAAATTTATTTTTTAAAAAAAGATATGAGAACACTAGGAAAAAGAAAACTATGCAAACAAAAAACAAGATGGGGGTAAAAAAAAAGAAACAAATCCCAGAAAAGATAGAATCTTCCCTAAGATGGGATACATTTTTCTCTAAACTCCTACAAAGAAAAAGAGGTCTGGCACCGGGATTTCCACGGCCTGTCACCTTGCTGGTCTCTCACTCACCTGAACGGGTTTGACAGTGGATTTCATCTTCCATCGTCCATGGTTCTCCTTGACCCAACTTGGACAGTACATTTGGTTTCCTGGCTTGAAAACCTATTCATGGAAAATGATACAAGATTTAGACGCAGTGAATGGCGCATGGGGTCCATGAAAACCACAGAATCCTACCTCAGAGGACAATACGGTTTTCACATTTTGAAGGAAAAACACACCCCTCTGTGAGTCTCCTCTCCTGTCAATCCTTCTGCTTCACTTCTGACACCAGATATGTGGGTTTTCCACACATCAAGGAATTCTGCAACACCAACTGACACTGACGGGGTGTCCTCCGATTTAATTCAATTCTGACACGATCTACCCGGTGATAGGGTCAGATAATACAGGTTAGGGGTACACTCCCATAAGACTTCGGCTCCGCTCCTGCATTTCTGGCACCAACTGTAAATTCAAGCTGTTTCCTGGGCTTCTGATCAACCATGAATAGATCAGAGGTTCCCATGACTCCCTTTCTCAGGTTCAATTAATTCACTAGAGCAGCAGACAGAACTCAAGAAGACAGTTTACTTACTAAGTCACCAGTTTATTATAAAAGGATACCCAGGGAGCTCAGCTCGGTGCTCTGTGATGACCTATATATGGTGGGGGAGGGGGGAGGTCCAAGCGGGAGGGGATATAGGTATACACAGTGCTGATTCACTTCATTGTACAGCAGAAACTAACACAACATTGTAAAGCAATTCTACTACAATAAAAAAAATAAATAAAAATTTAAAACTTAAAAATAAATCAATAAAAAAATAAAAGGATACAACTCAGGAACAGCCAGATGGAAGAGAATACAGTACAAGGCATGTGGGAAAGGCCACAGAGCTTCCATGCTCTCTCTGGGGGCACCCCTCCCCTGGCACCGCCAAATGGCCACCAATCTGAAAGCTCTCCGAGCCTGTCCCTGTGGAGTTTCATAGAGGCTTCACTATATAGCCATGACGGATTAAATCGTGAGGCTTTGAAATATTTCCAGACATTGTCAAATGTCCCCTGGGAAACAAATCGGCCCCAGTTGAGAACCACTGACCTAATGGGGGAGAGAGCTGGAAAATGGTAAATGCACAGAGAAGATGGGTGTGACAAGAGACCCTCACAGTTGCTGCTGAATTTTTAATTATAAATGACTGATTGTTTAGTAGAAACTCTATATGTTGCAGCAGATATGGAAATTATTCATTATTGTAGTTAAAATGGTACAAGCTGTGGTCATTGTGTTAATCACTGTTAAAGTATTGTTGTTTGCAGTATGCATATACAGGTATGCAGAGAAGAATGAAACTCCTCTGACCAAGGACTTATTAAACTATGTTCTAATTGTCAAAAAAACAAAACAAAACAAAAAAACATCGGGCTTTGGGACTTATGATTTAATCTCCAGCCACTTTGTTCTCCCCAGAGGCGGGGTGGAGGCGGGACTGAAAGTTGCAACCCTCTAAATCATGGGTGGTGAGCTCAGCGACCAGCCCGCAATCTTAGGTTATCGAGTGGCCTTCCCCAAATCACCTCATTAACATAAACTCACATGCCGTGGTAAGGGTCCCTTATATTAATAACAAAAGACACCCATTTCTCCTTTACCCTCTTATAACTTAGGAAATTCCATGGATTTTAGGAGCTCTGTGCCAGAATTGGGGATGAAGACCAAATATATATATTTCTTAATATAAATCACAGCATTATACACAGCTACAAAATAAAGGCGTTTCTCTCAAGAGAAAGGAGAATATACCCACTTCTCTTGGGCCAGAGACAGGACCGAGAATCTACTGCTTCAGAGAATCACAGACAATCCAAAGCTTTCAGAAGCTGAGAAAGGAAACCCCACTGACTGGGCACCCTCTGAGGGACCCAGGGGAGCCGTCCTCACCCACGGACAGCAGGTTGCTATAGTTCTCCAGCATCACGTCCCGGTACAGGTCCTTCTGAGGAGGGGCCAGGAGCTGCCACTCCTCCCACGTGAAGTCCACAGCCACATCCTCAAATGTCAGGGTTTCCTGTAATAACAGTGGTGTTTAATGAACTGATCTCTTTTTGATGATATGGAAGAAATGTTAAAGTTTGTCTTCTCATTTCCACTTTATAGGCTAGATCTGTATATCTAGACACATGGAAGAAGCAAAAGCCTAATAAAATACTAGGATTCAACTAACTGTAACTGTGTAGTCAGTCATCCATCCATTTATCATTAGCCATTTCTTTTTTTTTTTTTGGCCGCGTCGCGTGGCTTGCGGGATCTTATTTCCCCAACCAGGGATCGAACCTGTGCTCCCTACAGTAGAAGCACAGAGTCTTAACCACTGGACCACCAGTGAAGTCCCTCACAGACGTTTCTATAATATGTAGAAGTTAAATCTTCTTGTTAACCTAGAAAACACCACATTCATACATATATATGTGTGTATATATATGTATGGGACAAACATATATGCCAGTGGAATCGGGATGACTGTGTCTTTAGAGCCAGTCAATCAGAATCTTCTGGGAAGCAACTCAAGAAGCCAGAATTATAAGAAACTAAATGTTTAATAAGCATGTTTAAAGTGTATGAAGAAGAAACTTATTTTTTGATATGTGTACTTTGTTATGATTTCAGCCTTTAAATATATTCTTAAGTCAGCTGTGTAATGAACAAAAATAAATGCAATATATTGATTTTGCCAGGAAATAAACTGCCAGGAATTCCCTGGCAGTCCAGTAGTTAGGACTCCACACTTCCACTGCAGGGGGTACCAGTTCCAACCCTGGTCAGGGAACTAAGATCTGCAAGCCATGTGGTGTGGGGAAAAAAAAGAAAGAAAAGAAAAGAAAACTGTAGATTAAGAATTCAGATTTGGGGACTTCCCTGGTGGCACAGTGGTTAAGAATCTGCCTGTCAATGCAGGGAACACAGGTTCGAGCCCTGGTCCGGGAAGATCCCACATGCTGCGGAGCAGCTAAGCCTGTGTGCCACAACTACTGAGCCTGCACTCTAGAGCCCACTAGCCACAACTACTGAGCCCGCGTGCCACAACTACTGCAGCCCGTGCACCTAGAGCCCGTGCTCCGCAACAGAGAAGCCACCGCAATGAGAAGCCCGCGTGCAGCAACGAAGACCCAACGCAGCCAAAAATAAATACATAAATAAATAAATCAATTAATTAAAAAGAAAGAATTCGGATTCAAACATGGAAATCAAGAGTCAGACATACTGCAAAGCCTGAGAAAACAGTCCCCATAGAACTGCTCTCGCTTCAGACACCGGCTGCACTTTCTGGGGTCCCCTGGATCACCCTCAATTCAGAAGCAGGCTACAAAGACACCCACGGTCCCCAAGACACCCTTACATGCAATAATTACCTAGAATGACTCAGACAACTAACAAACCCATTCGGGAACAAAGGAAAGAATAAAACAAACCAAAAGTCACCTGGGCCTGGATCATTTTCTTCTGTTTTCTGAAAACAGCTGGCAACAAGGAGGCTCTGTCGCTGTGTCTTCTGGATCTGCTCTAAATTCTGTTCTGTCTTCAATCAAGCATGTCCCCAGTAATGCTGATACCAAATCCTGTAACTTCTTCCTCCTTCTACTGATTCTTTTGCTCCTGGAGAGTCAGGACCTGTGGTTTGAGGAGAAAATTCAAGCTGAGGGTACATTTCCTCTGGGCCCAGATGCTAACGCTGCTCCTGGGCGCTCACCTTAGCCCAATGCCCACAGCATTGCCGAGTGTCCCCAGAAGATTGTTGCCCCAGAAGACTTTATTCCTCTGGCCAAAAAGCCTAAGCTTCTGACTGTGGTGGGGGTATTCCTTTATTCCATGAAGCTGAAGTGCCGTGACTGTCAAAGGAGATGAGGGAAACAAGATCCATCCCAGCAGCAGCCCTCAGGAGCAGGAGAATCTCAGGCAGTTCAATTATATAAAACAGACCATACGGGAGGAGAGGCGCTGGGCACTGCTTTCCTTTAAACCGTGTGCGCTCAGGAACCTCCTCAAGCGTTTTTATACACCCTGTGAGTACACAAACTTCAGTTTGAAAACCAATGTACTGGGCAAACCAGAAGCATTCTCTTATTAAGCAATGATGATAATACCTTAGGCGGTTTAAGATACATTTTTAAAAAGTACACAATATTGTAAATAAATTGGAAACTAGTAAATAAAGTTGAGATGCTTAAGACCCCTGTCAGAGAAGAGTGTAAAAGTACTAATCAACGTAAACATTTGACAAAGAAAGCTTCCATGCTGTATGTAATTTCTAGTGTCATGGTGAAAACGGACAATTGTCTCAAAGTACATAATTTCCAACCTAATGGAAGGGGGAAACAGAATGAGAAGAAATTCATTCAAAACAAGGCAAAAAAAGAGAAGAAGGAATAGAGAACTAGTGGGGCCAATACAGTACACTTAGATGACTATTTTAAAACAAAACATACTAAGAATTATATTCAGTATAAATAGAACAAGGAATCTAGTTAATTACGCAAAACCCAAAAACATGCTACTCTAGGTGACATGTATGAAACATAATGATATGGAAAGCTAGAGAATAAAAGGTTAGAAAAAGATAAACCATGGAAAGAGTAACCACAGACACTCTGGTGTATTCTCAGACAAAATGGACCAGAAAGCCCAAAAATTACTACAGAGAAAGAAAAATGCTTGCTAGTAAGAGGTTCAATTCAGCACATTATAGAAATTTGCAATTTCTATGCACCTAATAATATTGCTTTGAAATATATACAGCAAAAATGGACCTAAAAAACCAAGAAGAAATAAATCCAGACTGGACCCAAAAAGCCAAGAAGAAATAAATCCAAACTAACGGTTGAAGACTTAACACGCTTATCCCATTAATTGACAGAACAAATAGGTCACCAACAAACAAAGTTTATAAACAAAATCATTTTGAAGAATATAAAAAATATATGATAAGTAGGAATACTGACAGAAATTTTAACAGACTTAAATAAATGGAATGATGCACTATGAATACGATTCAGAAAACCAAGCATTTTAAAGACGTCATGTCAACCCACGCACCTATGGTCACTTAATCTATGACAAAGGAGGCAAGAATATATAATGGAAAAAAGACAGTCTTTCAATAAGTGGTGCTGGGAAAACTAGATACTACATGTAGAAGAATGAAATTAGAACATTCTCTAACACCATACACAAAAATGAACTCAAAATGGATCAAAGACCTAAATGTAAGGCCGGACACTATAAAACTCTTAGAGGAAAATACAGGCAGCACACTCTGTCATAAGTTGCAGCAATATATTTTTTTGATCCACCTCCTAGAGTAAAGAAAATAAAAACAAAAATAAACAAATGGGACCTAGTAAGACTTAAAAGTGTCTGCACAGCAAAGGAAGCCATAATCAAAAAGAAAAGACAATCCACAGAATGGGAGAAAATATTTGCAAACCAAGTGACCAACAAGGGATTAATCTCCAAAATATACACACAGCTCATGCAGCTCTATGTCAAAAAAAAAACAAACCCCCAAACAACATAATCAAAAAATGGGCAGGGGCTTCCCTGGTGGCACAGTGGTTGAGAGTCCACCTGCCGATGCAGGGGAACAGGTTCGATCCCTGGTCTGGGAAGATACCACGTGTTGCGGAGCAACTAAGCCCGTGCACCAGAACTACTAAGCTTGCGCTCTAGAGCCCGTGAGCCACAACTACTGAGCCTGTGTGCCACAACTACTGAAGCCCACGCACATAGACCTGTGCTCCACAAGAAGAGAAGCCACCGCAATGAGAAGCCCGTGCACCACGACAAAGAGTAGCCACTGCTCACTGCACCACTCGCTGCAACCAGAGAAAGCCTGTGCGCAGCAATGAAGACCAAACGCGACCAAAAATAAATAAATAAGTTGAAAAAAATCAGTGTATTTTTAAAAAATGGGCAGAAGATCTAAATAGACATTTCTCCAAAGAAGACATACAGATGGCCAAAAAGCACATGAAAAGATGCACAACATCACTAGTTATCAGAGAAATGCAAATCAAAACTGCAATGAGGTATCACCTCACACTGGTCAGAATGGCCATCATCAAAAATTCTACAAACAATAAAAGCTGGAGAGGGTGTGGTGAAAAGGGAACCCTCCTACACTGTTGGTGGTAATATAAATTGGTACAACCACTATGGAGAACAACAGTATGTTCTCTTTTTAGATTTTTTTAAGAGAACAACCATGTGACCCAGCAATCCCACTCCTGGGCATATATCCAGAAAAAACCATAATACAAAAAGATACACGCACCCCAATGTTCATTGCAGCACTATTTACAATAGCCAAGACATGGAAGCAACCCAAATGTCCATTGACAGTGGCACGCATAAAGATGTGGTACATAGATACAACGGAATAGTACTAAGCCATGAAAAAGAAGGAAATAATGCCATTTGCAGCAACATGGATGGACTTAGAGATTATCATACTAAGTGAAGTAAGGCAGACAGAGAAAGACAAATACCATATTATATCACTCATATGTGGAATCTAATTTTTAAAAAATGATACAAATGAACTTATTTACAAAACAGAAACACACTCACAGATTTTGAAAACAAATTTATGGTTACCAAAGGAGAAATGTAGAGGGGAGGGATAAATTAGGAGCTTGGGATTAACATACACACATTACTATATATAAAATAGATAACCAACAAGGACCTACTGTATAGCACAGGGAACTCAACTCAGTATTCTGTGACAACCTATATGGGAAAAGAATCTGAAAAAGGATGAATATATGTATATGTATAACTGAATCACTTTGTTGTACCCCTGAAACTAATACAACATTGTAAATCAACTGTACTCCAATAAAACTTTTTTAAAAATAAAAAATAAAAATAAAGATGTCATGTTTCCCATATATATATATAAAACCAATGAAACCTCAATCAAAATCCTAAGCTGATAACTATATCCATCTATCAATTATGAGGACTTAAAATTACTTTAGTTATGACAGTACAATATTAGTACAATGATAGACAAATGGAACAAAATCAAATGCTTATAAACAGACATGCATATATAGAGACTTGATAACAAAAGTAGCATTACAGAGAAGAGGGTAAGGATGTTTCTTTTTAAAAATGGTGCTGGGGGGGCTTCCCTGGTGGAGCAGTGGTTGGGAGTCCGCCTGCCGATCCAGGGGACGCAGGTTTGTGCCCTGGTCCGGGAGGATCCCGCGTGCCGCGGAGCGGCTGGGCCCGTGAGCCATGGCTGCTGAGCCTGCGTGTCCGGAGCCTGTGCTCCACAATGGGAGAGGCCACAACAGTGGGAGGCCAGCAAACTCAAAAAAAAAAAAAAAAAAAATGAAGCAAACCATAATGCAAATTATATATTCCTTCCGCTGGAGGAACTGGATAGCCACTTCGGAAAACATTTTGGCATCATCCATTTAGGCTGAAGTTATACACATCCTAAGACACAGAAATCTCACTCTGAGTATACATCTAAGTTATATATCTATCCCCCACTAAAATAAGGACACATTTGAACCAGAAGATATGTACAAGAATTTTCACAGCAACATTATTCATAACAACCCAAACTGCAAGCATTACAAGTTTAATTAATAGTAGAAAAAACTGACATATATTCAAACTATGGAATGCTATTAAAAAACAACCTTTACCCAGCTTGCAAGCTAAGAATACTTTCTACATTTTCAAAGGACTGTAAAACAAAACCAAAAAGCAACGTGAGAGACCTTCTGTGTCCTGCAACTCCTAAAATGTTTACTGTATAGATATTCATACAATATGTTTGCCTGACCCTTGTTATAGAGGGAAAAAAAAAACCAGACAAAAGCAAAAAACTAAACAAAACAAAACCACAAAAAAACCTCTGTGCAAAAGCATGAATAATTCTTTAAAATATTGAGTAAAAGAAGACTGACAGTTAAAAAAATCTGTATAGTAACACTGACATGTAGTTAAAAATAGGCACAACTAAATAAAATATAATGATTAGGAATGATTAATTTTTTATATGATACAACTATAAAGAAAAGACTTAAACTGCTTGGTATCTCGAACCGGATGGTAATTACCTTTGAGTGTGAAGATGTAATATAATTGCGAGGTGGCTCACAGAACACCACTGGGGTGCTGGCAGTGTTCTGTTTCTCAAGCTGGGCAATAATTTTATACTGATTAACTTGTAGATCTTTTAAATTAACAAATAAGTGAGGACTTCCCTGGTGGTGCAGTGGTTAAGATTCTGTGCTCCCAATGCAGGGGGCCTGGGTTCCATCCATGTTCAGGGAACTAGATCCCACACGCATGCTGCAACTAAGAGTTTGCATGCCACAACTAAGGAGCCCGTGAGCCACAACTAACGAGCCCACCTGCTGCAACTAAGACCCAGTGCAACCAAAATAAATATTAAAAAATATATAAATGGAAGAGTTGAAAAAGCCTGTTCTTTACACAGAGAACAGATTTGTGGTTGCCCTAGAGGAGGGAGACTAGAAGAGGGATGGATTGGGAGTTTGGGATTAGCAAATGCTAACTATTATACATAGAATAAATAAACAACAAGGTGCTGCTGTATAGCACAGGGGACTATATTATCCTGTGATAAACCATAATGGAAAAGAATATGAAAAAGAATGTATATATATATGTATCACTGAATCACTTTGCTGTACAGCAGAAATTAACACAACATTGTAAATCAATTATACTTCAATAAAATAAACTTTTTGAAAAAGCCTGTTCTTTAAAAAGACCAACAACACATATCCGTTTGTAGTGAGATAGAAAGAAACCTGGTGCAAATAAAAAAATATAAGGAATTAATAGGGGACATAACTCAGATAAAATAGACATTTTTTTTGCCCTGAAAGAATACAATGAATATTTTTATTTCATTAAATTTGAAATCTTGGATGAACTCATAATTTTATGATCCTTCCATCCTGGAAACATGTTAACTCCAGACCATCTAGCAGGTGAATTTTAGGGTAGGCAACAGGAAGGACACAGATGTCCACTACCACCCCATTCACTTTCCTCCTTTGTACTGGAGAGTAGAGACAATGCACTGAGATAAGAATGAATTATAAACATTAGAAACTGGACAGAAAATTAAGGTTATATTCAGACAACATCATCATCGACATGGAAAAAGAGACACAAGGAATTACTTACGTAAAAGACAAAACGTTCCCCCCATAAATCCCAAGCAGATTTTCACATATACTGCTGGCTAGAACTGCACTATATACCTAAGCTCATTTCATACTAATTGATCACTAGAAACGGGAACTGAAACCATCATGATTAACTAAGACCAACCAGTACTGGCATATGGGTCACCCTACCAGAAGGATGGATAACTAAAAACAGAGATTCTATTAGCAAAGAAGGAGGGAATGTTTGTCAGGCAAAAAAAGCAACAGTGTCCACTGCTATATATTAAGTGGTGAGTGCAGGCGTTGGCAAACATTTTCTACAAAGTGATAGATACTATACATTTCTACTTTGAAGGTTAAGATCTGTCACAACGTTTCAATTCTGCCTTCTCATTGCGAAAGCAGCCATACACGATACGTAACAGACGGGTGTGGCTGGATTAGTCCCTCGGTCTGCAGTTACTCATCCCCCTGGATAAAAGCCTAAAAAGCAGAAGGTTTCGAACTCCTGTCCTGGGCTGCACCATCTTCCTTCCCAGCGGTGGAGGCTGGAACCTCAACGAAACCACCAGCCAGGCGTCCAAAGCTTCAGCCCTCACAAGCCTCTGTACCACAGACACTACACACTTCTTTATTCATCCGAAACCTGGACCAGACATCCCCACATGATGCCCGTCCACCCTGGCCTCAAATCACTGAGCCCCATATTAATTCCCAAACCTGAAGCTGTTACCATCGTAAATACCACCTGCATCCTTTACAGAATGATCCGCAAAGACCCCCATACCTTGCCAGTCAGGACACCGTCGCTGATCTCTACAGATTCTTAACCGTTTTAACGACTCCCCACCAAAGCACCCCAACCACAGATAGACGTGCCAGACTCTGCTGGTTCCTCCCAAATACCTCCACCTTGGCGTTTCCCACCAGACCCTCCAATAATTCCGTGAGTCCACACTACACCATTTGCACCCTGTAGGAGTCACGTCACGCTGTCACAGACACACCTCTCATGAGAAAACACACACACACACACACACACACACACACACACACACACACACACACACACAAAACTTCAAGGGACAAATGCACACACTGACCCGATTTTCCCCAGCCCACAAGGAGAGTCTAAACGTAACCTTCCGCGAACCGCTTCTACTTCTGGACCCGTCGCCCAGATTTTTCGCCTGCCTACGGCGGCCGAAGACGGTCTGAGGCGTTTCAAGAAAGGCGGATGAGCGGATTCCGGTATTTCCCAGAGAGACAATATGTCTGCGCCCAGCTCTCCGCGGCCCCACGGGGCGGCCATGTTGGGACACCTGACGTACAGAAGGCCAAGGGGCGGGTTTGGGGCCGGGAGCCCTGGATGGTCCGGCAGGTGAGAAGGCACTGATGATATCTCATTTCCTGGCACTTCGACTCTTCAGAAAATTCGCAGATTTTCAGAGACTCGAGGTCTGCGAGGCAAATATGGAGCTACCTAAACTGCGTTCGACGGACTGGGCAGGAAAGTAATATTACCGCGGCCTTTATTTTACACCTTGTATTAAAAAAGTAGGAGGACGGGTTTCCAAATGGACCAAGAGTTCCGCTGTCGATATAGCAGCAGAGAACGAATTCCCGGAAAGAGAAACAGCAATACATCCAGTAATCGGACATCCCCAGAAAGCTTTGGAGGACCATATCTTGCAGGAAGTGGCTTTTAGGACAGAATACGATTTCGAGAAACAGGCACAGTATGGCACAGGTCATCAGGTCCAGAAGAAACGAACTGCTGGGATGAAGCCTAAATTTTGACTGGGATTAGAGGCTCGGGGAAAGGCCACTAAAAATGAGGCCAGTAAAGGTCTGGAGCCAATGAAAAAGGCACAACCACAATCGAGAGTCCAAAAGTGTTAAGATCAATAGCTATTTGGTCAAGACACTAAGATACTTCCATGGGGGTAAGTCTTCTCAACAAAAGAGGCTGGGATAATTGTATACCTATTTGCAGAAAAATAACTTAAGACCCATAACTCTAAGCATACACAAAAGTTAACTGGAAATAGATCACAGACCTAAATATAAGAGGTAAAAGTATGAAACTTAGAGGAGACAATCTCCATGGACCTAAGTTTAAGTCAGCCAAAGAGTTCTGCAGCAAGACAATAAAGGTTGAGACATAAAAGAAAAAATAATAAATTGGACTTAATTAAAATGAAAAACTTTTGTATTTTTAAGCACAACTTTAAGAAAAGTAATGAGTGGAGTCACAGATTGGGAGAAAGTATTGACACATTTAACATGTGATAAAAGGACTTATATTCAGAATAAAGAGTTCTCAAAACTCAACAATTCAACTATCCAGTTACTTTTCTTTTTATATAGAATTTTATTTTATCTTATTTTAATTTTAATTGGAGTATAGTTGCTTTACAGTATCGTGTTTACACTGTACAGCAAGGTGAATCAGCTATATGTATACATATATCCCCTGGTTTTTGGATTTCCTTCTCATTTAGGTCACAACAGAGCATTGAGTAGAGTTCCCTACGCTATACGGTAGATTCTCATTATATCCAGTTTACTTTTTGGGGTTACAAAAATTTCTAAATATTGGATCATGGTGATGGCACAACTCTATAAACTTGCTAAATGTCATTGTATTATATACCCTTACTACTGGTAAGTGTTATATGTAAATTATGACCATAAAGCTGTTAAAATGAATTGCTGTTCTATACTACAAAATTTATAGGGTATGAATATTTTTTAAAACACAACTAAAATTGCAAAATTATAAGCTACCTGGATTAAAAATAAATGGAGAGATCTGGGACATACAAGAAAAACAGTACAACAAATCTTGTAGTGATAATGTAAGAATCTGGATAATGAGAGGATCATAATATAAACTGAACATAACTGAATCAGTTACATTTTTCAAGTATACCCACTTTAATGCATAACTTTTATATGTGACTCCAGTTACCATCCTATTATACTATTACAGCCATATTATTGCACCTGTGATATTATTACAGCCACGTAATATTAATTATATATATACAAGAACATTTTATAATATGGAAATGTTTATAATAAGAGATTAAGTGATGAAACTAAATAAAACCTTTTTTTTTTTTTTTTTTTATAGATATAATTGATATAGATTATACCTATTTTATTTTTTAAATATTTATTTTCTTTAATTTTTTTGGGGGGGTTGGATCGGGTCTTAGCTGTGACATGCGGAATCTTTGTTGAGGCACGTGGGACATTTTGTTGTGGTACGCACGCTTCTTTCTTGTTGTGGCATGTGGGTTTTCTCTCTCTAGTTGTGGCACGCGGGCTTAGTTGCCCCATGACATGTGGGATCTTAGTTCCCCTACCAGGAATTGAACCCATGTCCCCTGCATTGGAAGGTGGATTCTTTACCACTGGACCACCAAGGAAGTCCTGATTATACCTATTTTAAATAAACTTTTATTTGGAGAAAATATTAGATTTACACAAAAGTCACAAAGTACTACAAAGAGTGCACATATACCTTCATTTGACTTCCTCTCATGTGAATATTTTATATAACCATGGTACATTTGTCAAATTGAGATATTAACATTGGTATGACACAACTAAATTACAGATTCTATTTGGATTTCACAAAGTTTTCCACTACTGTCCTTTTCCTGTCTCAGGATTCAAACCAGGGAAGAATACTGCCTTTAAAAATCAGGTTTCTTTGAATTCTTCTGCTCCATGACCATTCCTCGGTCTTTTCTTTTTCATGTCCTCAATTATTTTGAGGAGTACTGGTCAGGTTTTTTTTTTTTGGCTGCGTTGGGTCTTCATTGGTGTGCGTGGGCTTTCTCTAGTTATGGCGAGCGGGGGCTACTCTTGGCTGCGGGGGGCAGGCTTCTTATTATGGTGGCTTCTCTTATTGCAGAGCACAGGCTCTAGGCACGTGGGCTTCAGTAGTTGCAGCACACTGACTCAGTAGTTGCGGCACGCAGGCTTTTTTAGAAGTTGTGGCACGTGGGCTCAGTAGTTGTGGCTCGTGAGCTCAGTAGTTGTGGCTCACGGGCTCTAGAGCACAGGCTCAGTAGTTGTGGTGCATGGGCTTAGTTTCTTCGTGGCATGTGGGGTCTTCCTGGACCAGGGATTGAACCCGTGTCCCCTGCATTGGCAGGCAGATTCCCAACCACTGCGCCACCAGGGAAGTTCCAGGTATTTTGTATATTGACCTTCTCTTCCTCATTAAACAGGGGTTATGCATTTTGGAAAAGACACCTCTGAATTGAAGTCCCTTTCTAATATCATATCTAGGGGTATAGAAAATCAAAGTGGCAAAATTGTTCTACTGGAAAAGGTAATATTTGCCAGGTATCTCCACTGAAAATAGCAAAACAATTTCTGACCAAAAAGAACCATCATATAGAGCTATTATCAACAGATTTCAAGACTTATAGACCTTTAATAGTATTGGTGAAAGGACAAACACATAGCTCAATGGAACAGAGAGATCCCAGAAAAAGACCCACATAAGTCAAGTATATTCAAGTGTTTGATGGAGGTACAAAGGTTATTCAAAGGAGAAAGACAGACTTTTCAGGGAATTCCCTGGTGGTCCAGTGCTTAAGAACCCGCCTTCCAATGCAGCAGACGTGGGTTTGATCCCTGGTTGGGGAACTAAGATACCACATGCCATGGGGCAACTAAGCCCACACGCCTCAACTAGAGAGCCTGCGTGCTGCAAACTACAGAGCGCACACGCTCTGAAGCCCGTGCCCACAACGAAGAGCCCATGCGCCACAACTAATACCTGACTCAGCCAAAAATAAATTAAAAAATAGACTTTTTAACAAATGATGCTGGAACACTTAGTGGTCCATTGGCAAAAAAAAAAAAAGGATCTCAAAAGTATCTCAACACTTTCATCCCATAAGTCCTATACTGGTAAAGCACTGATACCCAGAACATAGAAAGAATCCTTAAAAGTCAAAAATAAGGGACTTCCCTGGTGGCGCAGTGGTTAAGCATCTACCTGCCAATGCAGGGACATGGGTTCAAGCCCTTGTCCGGGAAGATCCCACATGCTGCGGAGCAACTAAGTCCATGCACCACAACTACCGAGCCTGTGCTCTAGAGCCCACGAGCCACAAATCCTGAGCCCACGTGCCACAACTCCTGAAGCCTGCATGCCTAGAGCCCGTGCCCCACAACAAGAAATGCCACTGCAATGAGAAGCCCACACACCACAAGGAAGAGTAGCCCCTGCTCATCTCAACTAGAGAAAGCCTGCGCGCAGCAACGAAGACCCAACCCAGCCAAAAATAAATTAAAAATAAATAAATAAATTTATTTTTTAAAAAGTCAACAATAAGAAACCCCAGTTTTAAAAATGGGCAAAGACTTTGAACAGACACTTGATCAAAGATAACAGATGGCAAACAAGCATATGAAAAAATGGTCTACATCATTTGTTATTAGGGACATGCAAATTAAAACAGCTATATGAGGGCTTCCCTGGTGGTGCAGTTGTTGAGAGTCCGCCTGCCAATGCAGGGTACACCGGTTCGTGCCCCAGTCTGGGAAGATCCCACATGCTGCGGAGCAGCTAGGCCCGTGAGCCATGGCCGCTGAGCCTGCGCGTCCGGAGCCTGTGCTCTGCAACAGGAGAGGCCACAACAGTGAGAGGCCTGCATACCGCAAAAAACAAAACAAACCAAAAAACAGCTATATGAGGGCTTCCCTGGTGGTGCAGTTGTTGAGAGTCCGCCTGCCAATGCAGGGTACACCGGTTCGTGCCCCAGTCTGGGAAGATCCCACATGCTGCGGAGCAGCTAGGCCCGTGAGCCATGGCCGCTGAGCCTGCGCGTCCGGAGCCTGTGCTCTGCAACAGGAGAGGCCACAACAGTGAGAGGCCTGCATACCGCAAAAAACAAAACAAACCAAAAAACAGCTATATGATACAAATACCCAACTATCAGACTTGCTGAAATTCAAAAACCTGAAAATATGAAATACTGGTTATAAGATGAAATAACGTGAACTTTTATTATTTGCAAGACACAATGCAAAAAATACAGCCTAGAAGATAGCTAGATTCTTGAATGTATGTTTATACAGATGATCCCAGGTTTTAGAACGGTAGTCTGAAAAAAATTTTTTTTCAATAAAATGGCTCTCATTGAGGAGTAGAATTCAGGAAAATGGTTGTTCTTACTTGTGTCAAACAAATCTGAAAGGAAATGTCCAACAGTAAATTTTGCAGTAAAATGAACAAATATCCTGTCTTTATTCCACCACTTGACCACGGTGCATTATTCTGATTTTTGTGGGGACAATGAGAAGAGTGTATGTAGGAGACAAATTTTTAACAGGAACCTTGGGGAAGGATCCAAACGTTGAGCCTCTAACTTCCCGACTCCTGTGCTCTCAAACACAGACAAACTCTGTACTCCCTAAACAACACTAACCTGAAATTGAATCTGAAATTTACCACAGACACTCTTTTCCATTGACACTCCTCCCCCAATTCCAGGCTTCTCCATATCATGAGCTGGATATTAAATCGCTAACCTAGGGGAGAGGCAGTGCTCATTGGTTTTACACCTTCCATCCAGTTTTCAATTACCGAATCTTGCAGACCTAACATATAGACCCTAAACCCTGACCACAGGACCTTCAATCATTAAACACTTCAGATTAAGCCTTAATTTAAGGCTCCATCACTAACGCCCAGATTCCTCAGTGACTCAACCCAAATAGACCCCAAACACAGTCATTGACACGCATTCCTCTTCACCGACCCCAAAGGCCCCTCACTGGGGATCCTCACCCAGAATCAGGCTCAGCATATCTTGAGCCTCTGAAGACTCCTCTGGAAGCTGCCAAAGGCTGAACCCGGTCTAAAACCACTTCTGATTGTGATGTGTTCTCCCTGAAGTGCTTCTGTAGCTGTTGCTAGGGAAGCCAAGCGCCTGGGAGGAGTGTGTCTGGCGAGGGCTCTGGGTTAGCTTCAGAAGTCCGAGTTCTGGCCGTTCACAGGTCCTATGACATCACATGGCTCCATGACCTCACAGAGGTTTTGGCATTTAGGACGGGAGCAGCTTTAACGGCTGCTATCACTTGGCTGGGTGGGAAGACACAGAAATGTCTTATGGGCACCCCACTGCCTTCCTGTCTTTGCAAGAAATGGTCACAGGCATAGAGCTAAATTAAATTTTCAGAGGCCGGCACCTATCCAAGGCCAACGTGGTATGAGATGCATTTCAGTCATCAGTTTCGGCAAAACCAGCAAACTGATGGTGCCCTTGAACCCTTAGGCAGGAATACCTTGGGTACGGCCAGTTGCATGAACTCTGATATTCTTGTGGCAGAAAGGATGTGCAGAGAGCTTCTGGATGGATCCAAGGTTGAATTTACTTGAGGTCTATAGTGGAAAAATCCATAGTTGTATTTCTTTTACTCGTGCTACTGCCACACTTGCAACACTTCTGACACGTCTGTCACCAAATATCGGGGGTGGGGCATTTAACCACACCAAGCAATTCTTCACTACACCAACTGGGTCCTTAACTGTGACTCAGTTCTAACACTGTCTACTTGGAGATAGTGTCAGATCCCACAGGTTAAGGGCTCAGTCCCATAAGACTGCTTCCACCCCACTTCAGATGTCAATCACACGCAGCAGGTGCCCAAGTTACCTACAACTTGTCTGACTTGGCTACAAACCGGAGATTCCCAAAACCTCTTCTTTGGGTTCAATTAGTTTTGCTAAATGGCTGACAGAACTCAGGGAAACACTTGCGTTTATCAGTTTATTAAAGGATATGATAAAGGATACAGATGAACAGCTAAATGACAAAAATAGGGCGAGATGTGGGAGGGTCCCAAGCACAGGAGCTTCTGTCCCTGTGCTGTGGTGTGTTACTCTCCCCATACCTGAATGTGTTCACCGATGTAGAAGCTCTCCAAAGTTCCTACTATTGGGATTTCATGGAGACTTCCTTACATAGGCATGATTAATTAGTAACTCCAGTTCTATCTCCTCTCCCTTCTCTGGAAGATGGGGAGTGGGCTGAAAATTCCAAGCGTCTAATCATGGCTGGATCTCTCTGGTGACCAACCCCCATCCAGGAGCCCACCCAGAATCACATCAATAGAGTAAGAGATGCTCCACACACTCTTATGTAGAAATTTACAAGGGTTTCAGAAGCTCTGTGCCAGAAACCAGGGGCAGAGACCAATATGTCTATTTTCTACAATTTCACAAGGTCAAACAGTCAACCTCAAAAGGATACATCCTAAATGATTTTTTTTTTGCAGTACGCGGGCCTCTCACTGCTGTGGCCTCTCCCGTTGCGGAGCACAGGCTCCGGACGCGCAGGCTCAGCGGCCATGGCTCACGGGCCCAGCCGCTCCGCGGCATGTGGGATCTTCCCGGAATGGGGCACGAACCCTTGTCCTCTGCATCAGCAGGCGGACTCTCAACCACTGCGCCACCAGGGAGGCCCTATTTTTCTAATATTCTATAAATGACAAAATTATGGATACAAAAAGATCTGTGATGCCAAGGGTTAGTGTCGGGGAAAGGATGTGACTATAAGGATGTAGCATGAGGGAGTTTGTATTGACAAAGCATTCTAAATTTTTACTGGGGTGTTGGTTACAGGAACCTACCTATGTGATGAAGTTTCTTAAGGAGATATATAAAAACCAAACAAAAACTACTACATGTTAAAACTGGTGCAATCAAAATAAACCCTGTAGTTAACAGCACTGTAACAATTTCACTTTCCTCTATTTGACCTTATATAACCACACAGTAAACTGTGTGGTTACTATAAGATTTTACCTTTGGGAGTAGTGGGCTGAAGGGCATTTAGGAAATCTCTGGAATATTTGTTTTTCTGATTCTAAACTTACTTCAAAATTAGAAGTTATAAAAACATCAGATTTATATTAATTTTATAACCCCCCTGATGGTACTTACAAACTTGGTTAAACACATCCAGATCTGTTGTTATACTTAAGAAACGAGTACATTTTTCATTTTGAAGTACTTCAAATATTCTGAAACAACACAAACTTGGAACCAAAGAAATGCAGAAGTTAAATAATGAAAATTCAATCCATGTTGAGAGTAACTGCCACTATGTAAAATTTATAAGATCAATGACAAGGAAACTAGAAATATGGCTGAAGGTATCCTTCAGTTGCTTGTGAGGTGTAGTATCCCTTAAGACTTGTAACAGAATGCTCTCATTCATCATTTCCCCAAGGCTTCTTTCCTTCATTAAGTTGTCTGATATTTTGTTAACGTCCACCATATAGAATGGGTTTCTGCACGGATTTCCTGGCAAATGATAAAGCAATATTTACTACTGCAAACCCTGCCATATTCATTGCCACAGGAAAGTATTTCTCTAGTGATAACTGACATCTGTTGAGGTATTACTTCTGGGCAAAGGCTTTCCCACAATTATACTTCTACCAATTAGAAACATTCATTCATTCATGATCTATGATGATCACATATGATAGGGTTTATTTCCACTGAAGGCTTTCCTAGTCTTTCACACTCATAGGCTTTGTCTCAGTATATACTTTTTAGACATAGAATGTCCTAAAATATTTTCACCATGGCTGATTGTATCCGAGTAGTTTTGTAAATTTTTTCATCAATATAAAATATGAGGTACTTGATCACTAAAGATAATATCACATTCTTTGCATTGTGATTCTTCTCTGCTTACTATTATCTTGAGGGTCTACAACCGGCAACAGCCTTCCCCAAAGTGACTACCTGTGAATTCTCTTATGTTTATCAAGGATTGACAAGTGGGCAAAAGCTTTCTCACACTCACTGCATCCATAGGGCCTCTCTCCTGTATGTTTTCTTTGGTGAACACTGAGCCCTGACTTTGTGGTGAAGGTTTTCCCACATTCACTGCATTCATATGGCTTATCTCCTGTGTGAATTCTCTGACGGGTAATGAGATCATTTTTGCACAAAGAGAATTTTCCACATTCAGTACATGCAAAGAAGTCTTTCCTGAGTGAAATCTCTCATGTCGTATGAGGCATGTCTTCTTCTTAAAGGCTTTACCACACTCGTTGCATTTGTACGGTTTCTCTCCAGTGTGAGTTTGCTGATGTGTACCAAGAGTACTCTTCACGGTGAAGCCCTTGCCACATTCACTGCATATATATGGTTTCTCTCCAGTATGAGTTCGCAAATGTGCAACGAGCTTCCTTTTCGCGGATAAGCCTTTGCCACATTCGTTGCATACATAGGGTTTCTCTCCTGTGTGAGTTCGTTGATGTACAATGAGATTGCCCTTCTGAATGAAGCCTTTTCCACAATCACTGCATACATAGGGTTTCTCTCCTGTGTGTGTTCGCTGATGTCCAATCAGGCGGGCCTTGGCTGGAAAGCCTTTTCCGCATTCACTGCACACGTAGGGTTTCTCTCCGGTATGAGTTCGCTCATGTACAATCAGTTGGCTCTTCACGGTGAAGCCTTTCCCACAGTCACTGCATATAAATGGCTTCTCTGCAATATGAGTTCGCTGATGTACAACGAGATCACCCTTCATGGTGAAGCCTTTTCCACATACAATACATACATAGGGTTTCTCTCCTGTATGAGTTCGCTGATGTCTGATGAGAGGGTTCTTCAAGGTGAAGCCTTTTCCACAATCATTGCATGTATAGGGTTTCTCTCCAGTATGAGTTCGCTGATGTGGAATAAGACTCTTCTTCAAGGTGAAACTTTTCCCACATTCACTGCATACAAAGGGTTTCTCACCAGTATGAGTTCGACAGTGTGCAATAAGACGCCTCTTCTCGATGAAGCCTTTTCCACATTCACTGCATATGTAAGGTTTCTCTCCTGTATGAGTTTTCTGATGTGTAGTGAGACTAAACTTTGTAGAGAAGGCTTTTCCACACAGACTGCATCCATGGGGCTTCTCCCCTGTATGAGTTCGCTGATGATAAATGAGCAGACACTTTGTGGTGAATGCTTTCCCACATTCACTACATGTGTAAGGTTTCTCTCCCATATGACTTTTCTGATGTTTATTGAACTGCGATTTCTTGAAGAAGGTTTTATTGCATTCAGTGCACTCATAATGTTTCAGTCCGGTATGAGTTCTTTGATGTTCAGTGAGCCTGGATTTTCTGGAGAAGGCTTTCCCACACAGACTGCATCCATGAGGTTTTTCTCTAGTATGAACTCTCTGATGATCAAAGAGCTGAGACATCTTGAAGAAGGCTTTCCCACACTCACTGCATACATGGGCTTTCTCTATGTTGTGAGTTCTCTGTTGCTTAGTAGACAGGGGGTTATTGCTGATGGGTTTTGCACTTACAGGAAATTTAATTTCAGTAAAAGATTGCTCATGGTTAGCATGGAGAAGGGATTTCCCATCTCCATTAAACTCAGCAGAGTTCTTTAAGTTACAGCTTCTCTTCTGGTTTTCAAAACTTATATTTGATTTTAAAGGTTTTTCAGTTAAGTCAAACATATCACAATTTTGCTTTAACAGGAAATGACTTTCGCTCTGATTAACAATATTTGCAAATGTATTATGTTCGCAGCATTGTTCCACAGTATTTTGAATGCTGTGATTTGTCAAGTGATGCTGCAGAAGGTCATCAACTTTCCTGATTTCTAGGAAAGAAGAGAACAAGGAATCATTCCGCAATCTCTCATAATCTTAATTTGGAAGAAAACTGTTTCAAAAATTGCCTTCATGTGAAGTAACTATTTAGTGACAATTCTATGTGTGGTATAAAAAGAAATATATTTGGTCTTCCTCCACAGGGCTCCTAAAGCCTTGTAATTTCCTAAGTGTTTAGGATGCTAATGAGGTGACTTAGCATAGGGTTCCTACATAACCTCAGGATGGGACTGACCACCAGAAAGACTAAGTGATTAGAAGGTTGGAACTTTCAGCTCCACACACTGGCCTCTGAGAAAGGAGAGAGGGCCTAGATATTAAAGCTCTATAAGAACTCTTAACAAAATTTGCTCAACCTTTGGATGGGTGAACACATCCATGTGCCAGGAGGATGGTGATCCCCAGTTCTGGGGAAAGAAGCTCCCGCATTCAGGAATCCTTCAGACCTTGCCTTCTTGTACCTCTTCATTTCGGACCTTGTACCTCTTCACTTGGTTATAAACATAAGTAAATGTTTCTCAGTTCTCAGAGCCACCCTTGGAAATTAACTGAACCCAAGAAGCGGGTCATGGGAACCTCCAACTTATAGCCAGTTGGTCAGAAGCACAGGTAACAATCTGGACTTGCAATTGACATCTGACATTGGGACAACCATGTGGGACTGAACCCTTAACTTGTAGAATCTGACACTATTTCCACATAGATAGTATCAGAAATGAGTCAAAATTTAGGACACCCTGGTTTAATTCTATGTACAGACCACTGAAGCAAAGGAATAAAGAAGGCAATTGCAGCCTGTGAATCACGGTTAAAGGAGCAATGAATATGTAAGAGGTGGAGGAAATCAGGATATGTTCAAAGAAAAGACAAGGTTCACTGATGGACTTAATGGGAGAAGCACGGAAGAGGTTAAGACTCAAGGATTATTTCAAGAATTATGTGGTTTCAGCCACTGGGTAGGTGGAATGCCTCTTAATAATGTGAGGAATATTACTGAAGTCCAGAATGAGAGGAAAATCTAGCACGCATTGTGAAACAAAGTTTAAGATGGCTATTACAGGGACTTCCTTGGGGGTGCAGTGGTTAAGAATCCGCCTGCCAATGCAGGGAACATGGGTTCAAGTCCTGGTCTGGGAAGATCCGAATGCCACAGAGCAACTAAGCCCATGTGCCACAACTACTGAAGCGTGTGCCTATAGCCTCTGCTCCATAACAAAAGAGGCCTGTGCACCGCAGCGAAGAGCCGACCCCACTTTCTGCAACTACAGAAAGCCCACACGCAGCAACAAACACCCAACACAGCCAAAAATAAATTAATTAATTAAAAAATAAGATGACTATTACATACCCAAGTACTACATAAACATGAACAGGTTGAATATATAAATCTTTAAAAAGGTTTTATCTGAAAATAGCAATGTGGATATCATCAATATAGATTATTCAAAGATAGAGAACTGGATGAGACTGTGTTTAGAAACATGTAGAATAAAGGTGAAGGCACAAGGCCAAGGCTTTAGCCATTCAAACATGTAGAGTTTGGAATCCAATTAAGCCCACCTAAGAGAACCAAACATTGAGTATTGTGATCACGGGTACCCTGAAGATCCAGGTATATAGAACAAAATACAATGATGAGTAAGATGTGGATCCTCAGCATCTGATTTCAAGGTAAGTGTGACAGACTACTGAAAGACTGGTTATCATAGTCTAACATCTTGCCATCCTTCTTCATTCTGTAGACCACCATTCACCTAACTCTACCAAAGCACTAATTTGAATATTTTAGAATTTCTCTTATTGAAGTGTAGCTGATTTAAAATATTGTATTAGTTTCTGGTGTACAGCAAAGTCATTCATTTATACATACATAAATATATATATTCTTATCCATTATGGTTTACTACAGGATACTGAATATAATTCCCTGTGCTGTACAATACTACTGTATTGTTTATTCAATTCTACATAAAATAGTTTGCATCTGCTAATCCCAACTAACCTCAAATTTAGAAGAAAGCTTCTGTAACCAAGATTCCAACTAATAGTCTAGCTGGAACATACCCTATGTTCCTATGTAAAAAGGGAACGTTGGTATGCAGTTACTCCATCCCTGCACCTTGCAAAGAAATGAGTGGCCATGACTGATGACTGGAAGGTAACCTCTAAGTCCCTGATATGCTGCCTAGTAAGAGTGTCTTTTTAGACATGAGGTCTGAAGCCATAACATACCGTTTATACTAACAATGTGATTTGTGGTAGATGCCCGTTTTTTGTATGCCTGAGGCTTTGGACAACACTAAAATTCTGATTCTGGGGCCTAGAGACAGCAGGGTTGGGCGAGCTTCCCTGGTTGGCAGCACTTCACACGTGTTGTCAAACATCATTGCTGGGAAAATTCAGCACTGTTCACATGACTCCACTGGTAGAGGACAACCGGGAACCTTATGTGCAGCCTCTCCTGGAGTCTTTCCCATGCACATTTGATCTTTGATGACTTTAATCTGTATTATTTTATTGTCACACATTGTAACCAAGAGTATAAAAGTACATTCCCCTCCCAAATAATGCCTACTTTCTATAAAGTAGGCAAAGTGATCCACTTTAAAAATTGTATAATGCCACTCTTCTACTCAAAATCCTGTTTTCTCAACTTATTCAGAAAAGAATCAAGGTCTTGAATGCCCTTGATAGGCAGTTTGTGACCTATGTACCAAAACCCGCAGCTACTACCCTGTTACCCTTAACTCTAGTCATTTTCCCTCTTGTTCACTCCCTTCTACCCATGTAAGTTTCCCCGAAGTTCCTCAAACACATTCCAGACTCAGGTCTTTCAACTTCCCACTGTCTCACATTTGGAAAACTCCTCACCAAGGAAGATTAGTCATATCCCTCATCTGTGTGCTCAAAGGCACCTTATCAGATTGCCACTCCCATTCCTAAAAGGGCAGTTCCAAGCCCCAACACCCACTCTTCCATTAGCTGCTTTAATTTTCCTTACAGCAATTTTTACACTAAGACATGTTAGTTATGCATTTGTTTATTATTCATTACAGAGTATTTCAATTTAGAACGTACTCTGTGTGAAGGGACAAGATATATATTTTTTTCCTGTTTTGTATTGCTATTAGCTTCAAAACTATTATGCTATTAGGCTCTCAAAATGCAAGTTTTAAAGGAGTAAAGCTAGCACATCAATTGCAGAAGGCAATCATATGTATGGAACATATTAAGAAAACTTAGGGGACTTCCCTGGTGGTCCAGTGGTAAAGAATCCACCTTCCAATACAGGCGACGCGGGTTCGATCCATGGTCGGGGAACTAAGATCCCACATGCAACCAAGCCCACGCACCACAACTACTGAGCTCAAGCGCCACAACTAGAGAGCACGCGTGCCACAAACTACAGAGCCCACACGCTCTGGAGCCCACGTGCCACAATCAGAGAAGAGAAAACCTGCACGCCACAACTAGAGAGAAGCCATGTGCCGCAATGAAAGATCCACATGCCTTAAGGAAAATCCTGCAACCCGCAGCTACGAACCAAAAAAAGAAAAAAAAGAAGAGGACAAAAACTCTTTACTCTTTATAATCAAGATGATATCATATCACGGGATCATTGAAAGAGAAAGTGTAATCACATATGGCAGGAAACAGGGTTAACTGGGACTAAATGTCATCAGAATATGACAAGAAATTAATCAATTTTATTTCTACATTCTAGCAATGAATAATCTAAAAATGCAATCAAGAAACAATTCCGTTTACTATAATATATAGAAGAATACCAATTTATTTAGGAATAAATTTAAGAAAGGAAATACAAAACTTATATTCTGAAAGTTAAAAAAACATTGTGGAAGACATTAAAGGCCTAATTAGATTTAAAAAGATTCAATGATCATGGAACAGAATGCTAAATATGGTTAAGATGGAATGACTCCCCAAATTGACATACAGTTCAATATAATCCCTATCAAAATCCCAGGCAAATTTTTTTTTCTGCAGAATTTCACAAGCTGATTCGAAAATTCAAATGGAAATTCAAAGGCTCCACAATACTCAAAATAGGCTTGAAAAAGTTGGAGGATTTACATTTTCCAATTTCAAAGCTATAATAATAAAGGCTACTAGAAGGATATATACATATAAAATACTCCAAAACTGATGGTGGTGATGGTTGCACAGCTATGTGAATATAATAAAACACCACTGAATTATATAACTTAAATGGATAAATTGTTTGATATTATATGAATTCAATCTAAATAAAACTGTTAAAATATATAAAGTGAGAACAGAAGCTTTAGGAAAATAAATACGATGATAACATCTAAGAACTACAGCAGAATCTGAATTAGCAAAACTATGAAGGAAGTTATTTGAAGCAGACAGAAGTTATGACCTAGTTCTAACATGTAGCATGGTAAAAACATCTTTTCTAGCATCCGAGGTGGGGTTGGATGTTCTGGTGGGAAATCATTATTTCCTAGTTGGCAGGAAGAAGGTACAGTAGTAAGAAGAGTGATCAAATCAAAGTTCGCTCTTTCCAGAGAGGCCTGGAAAGTGGAATTTCACAGCACGACAAGTGGAAACACAGAGATCCTGTGATGGTGAATGAAGAAGAGGGAGATTTGAAAACCCTAGGAAGAGGAAAACTAAAGAAAAACAAGATGCATATGAAATAAACAGGGATCAGATCTCAAAAGAGAACAAAGTGATATATTTTCCTCTTAACTTCTACAAGGAAAAAGAGTTCTTACACTGGAAGAGAGGTACGTGGTAGGGCTGCTTATGTTTCCTCAGACACTATCACAGCTCCGACGCCTTCTCTCCTGACCAGAGTACGACTTCCCCGGCTGCCCACCTTGCTGGGTCTCACCCACTCACCTGGACAGATTCGACTGTGGCTGTCATCTTCTACTGGCCATCTTCCTCGTTCCAACCTGGAGACAGCATCTGGTTTGCTGGCTTGATACCCTGTTCATGAAAAATGATAGAAGATTTAGACATATTGAACTGGGCTGGGATGGGGCAGGAAAGGATAACGGTACATGGAGGGAGTAAACAGGTTTCACATCTGTAACCTCAAGGCTTTTCTCTCAGGAGAGGGGCTATTATACCCTCTAGTCTGGGGCAAGAGAAGGATCTGAGACTCGACCATTGCAGAGGAATGCAGTTAGTCTGAAGAGTTAAGAGGCTGAGAATGGAACGGCCACTGACGGGCACCCTCTGAGGGACCCAGGGGAGCCGTCCTCACCCACGGACAGCAGGTTGCTATAGTTCTCCAGCATCACATCCCGGTACAGGTCCTTCTGATCAGGGTCCAGGAGCTGCCACTCCTCCCACGTGAACTTCATAGCCACGTCATCATACGTCAGGGATTCCTGTCATAACACAGTCATGTTTGGCCAAGTGATGTTCTTTGGGTGACATGGAAAAATGTAAAGGAAATTATTCTGCTCACTTTTGCCATATGGGAAATTAGTGGGGTTTTTTCCTTCACACGGTGTGATAGAGTAAGAAAGCTAGTAAGATATTACGTTACTGTGCAGTCTTCCATTCATTCAACTAAAGTTGAAAATTCAAAGAAGTTTCGGCAATGTACCGTTAATTCCTCTAGCTGATGTAAAAACATGTGCAATCTCTATATATGTGAGCATTTGTAAAGGAAAAACCCAGTTTCGTTTCCTTCCTGTGTAGTGAAAAACCCAGTTCTTCTCCACTGTGTGCTTCTTCCCTGCGAGTCTCCTTTATTACCCACACAGAACATTTCGTTTCTGACCCTTCTGGTCACCAAATGTGTGGAGACTTTTTCCCCAGAAAAAGCAATTCTCTGCCCTACCAGCTGGGTATCCTATAATTTAAATCAATTCTGACACTATCTACCCAGAGATAGCGCCAGATCCCACAGGTTATGGGCTCAGTTCGGTAAGACTTCGCAACCCCCACTTCAGACACCAATCACAAATCCAGGTTATCACCTGTGCTTCTGACCAGCCAGCTATAGATCAGAGGTTCCAATAACACCCTCCTCGGGTTCAATTCACTTGCTAGAGGGGCTCATAGAACTCTGGAGATCTTATGTTTACCACTTTATTAAAGGCTATGATAAAGGATACGGGTGAATATCTAGATGGAAGAGATGTGTAGGGAAGGATATGTGGGAAGGGGTACCATGCTTCCACACCATCTTAGGGCACGTCCACATGTTCACCAACCCAGAAGTTCATAGTTTGGGGATTTCATGGAGTCTTCATCATGTAAGCATGATCGATCATTAACTCCATTTTCAACCCTTCTCCCTTCTCAAGAGAACAGGGTGTGGGGATAAAAAGGACAAGCTTCTCACCATGGCTTGGTCAGTCTGGTGACCAGCCCTCATCCAGTAGCCCACTCAGAGTCACCTTGCTAGACCAAAGTTACTCCTGTCACCCAGGAAATGACAAGAGTTTCAGGAGCCCTGTGTCAGGAACAGAGGTCAAAGGCCAATATTAAAACAAGAGATGTTCCTAGTGTTCTAATCACTTAGGGAATCACAAGGTTTTAGGAGCTCTGTGCCAGAAACGGGGCAGAGACCAATGCATACTTTCTATTACCTCATAAGCATCTATTTACTAATACTGAACTCTATGATTCTTATAAGTACATGAATAATACAGATTCCGAAATTCACCATTAGCATTTGAGCCAATACCAAAACCAGTAATGAAGAGATTCCAGATGCCAGAATCACAATACATGCTAATTCCAGTAGTTAATATACTAAATGAAACAAAAGAAACTGTATAAAACATGTATAGAGCACAATAGGTTATTAGATGATCAAATCTGTAAAGAAATTATTCTTTAAAGAATATATGGACACATGGACACAGACTGATGCATGTGTGTAGATTAGGCAGGATTAATATCATATTAGATAAAATGAAGAAACAGCTGTAGGAAACATGTTTTTACATTTATGAGAAGGACAGTTAGGGACTGCAGTTAAGGACCTCACTCACCACATCACCTCTATGGAGAACCATCAAAGTCCTATGTGAACTTGAGACCCATGTGAACTTGAGACCCATGTGCCATGAAACGTTAACATCCCTTGAGGAACTGCTCTGCTTTTGTAATAGGGAAGAACAAATCTGACTCCATATCAGATCTGTTCCTTTTACTTTAACCTCACTTTAACTGTCGTGCTCTGTTGCCTGTACTTAGTCATGCTGGCTCTGTACATTTTGTAAAAGAATGCTGCCTATAGCTTGAAATATACAAGAACATCCGTGACCTGACCTGAACAGAGAATAACATTTGTCTTGTTCAAGGTTTACAAAAACATGGCGACCTGACCATGACCTGACCTACATGACAGCTGCAAGAACAAAGAATCCAACACCACCAAGAAGTGTGCAATAACTACCCAGGTCCCTCCCTCACCTTGCCTTTAAAAGAGCTTTGCTGAAAGCCTTCAAGGAGTTCCAGACTTTTTAAGGCATGAGCCACCTGGCTCCTGGCACGGTCAGGCGGTAAACCCTTCTCTGCTCCCAACTCCGACGTTTTAGTATTTGACTTCACTGTGCTTCAGGCACACGGTCTTGCATTCAGTATCAACCTTACCAACAATCTTCATCCATTTTTTCCTCTCCCAGCCTGTATTTACGTAATGTCAAATCTCATTTGCCCTCTACATGCAGCATATCCAGAACCTCACCAACACTGAACCCTCCACACATGCTGCAGCCAACCATTCTCGCAGTCAGCATGTTTTTTGCAATAGCCTCCTACAAGGCTTTCCTGTTTGCCGCCCTGCCCACTACTGTCTGCTTTCTACACAGAAGCCAAAAGGATTCCTTGAAAAATGTAAATTATTTCATGTCATTCCAGTACTCAAGAACTCCTCGTGTTTTTTTTAAATTAATCAATTAATTAATTTATTTTGGTGTGCGTTGGGTCTTTGTTGCTTCATGCAGGCTTCCTCTAGTTGCGGCGAGCAGGGGCTATTCTCCCTTGTGGTGCGCAGGCTTCTCATTGCGGTGGCTTCTCTTGTTCCGGAGCATGGACTCTAGGCACGTGGGCTTCCGTAGTTGTGGCTTGCGGGCTCTAGAACGCAGGCTCAGTAGTTGTGGCGCACGAGTTTAGTTGCTCCATGGCATGTGGGATCTTCCTGGAGCAGGGCTCGAACCTGTGTCCCCTGCATTGGCAGCCGGATTCTTAACCACTGTACCACCAGGGAAGTCCTCTCCTCGTGTTTTCTCATCTTATTAGGGAGTAAAATCACGCTTCCTTCCTTGAAATGGAATACGTGACCAATCTTACCCCCACCCCCACCCCGCCCCCACTGCTACTGCCTCTTTGGCCTTATACCCATCACTTTCCAGAAAGCACACTCTGCTCCGTCCACACAGGCTCCTTAATGTTTCTCAAACTCATTCGTGGCTCAGCCTTTTAAACCCGCTAACCTCTCTACTTGGAAAACTCCTAACCCGGCAGCCTACTAACTTCCCACATTTCTTGGCTCAGAGGTACCTTATCTGAGAGGTGTTCCCAGCCTTAAGAGGAGCCCCAGCACCTACTCGTCTGTTATGCTGACTAAAGTTTTATTTCTTTAAGTTTTACAGAAATATAGTTGATATACAATGTTGTGCTAATTTCTTCTGTATAGCAAAGTGATTCAGGTATACGTATATATTCTTATTCATGTTCTTTCACATTATGGTTTATCACAGATATTGAATATAGTTCTCTGTGCTACACAGTAGGACCCTGTTTTTTACCCATTTCACATGTAATAGCTTACATATGCTAACACCAATCTCCCATTCCATCCCTCCCCCACCTCTCCTCCCCCTTGGCAACCATAAGTCTGTTCTCTATGTCTGTGAGTCTGTTTCTGCTTTGTAGATATGCTGATTTGTGTCGTATTTTAGATTTCACCTGTAATTGATATAATATGGTATTTGCCTTTCTCTTTGACTTATTTCGCTTAGTATGATAATCTCTAGGTCCATCCACTTTGCTGCAAATGGCATTATTTCATTCTTTTTTATGCCTGAGTAGTATTCCACTGTGTATATGTACCACATCTTGTTTATTCATTCATCTCTCAATGGACATTTAGGTTGTTTCCATGTCCTAGCTATTGTGAATAGTGCTGCTATGAACATAGGCGTGCATGTATCTTTTTGAATTATAGTTTTGTCTGGATATATGCCCAGGAGTGGGATTGCTGTATCATATGGTGACTCTGTTTTTAGTTTTTTGAGGAACCTCCATACTGTTTTCCATAGTGACTGCACCAATTTACACTCCCACCAACGGCGTAGAAGGGTTCCCTTTTCTCCACACCTCCTCCAGCGTTTGTTATTTGTAGACATTTCTTCTTTGGCCACCCCACAAGCTTGTGAGATCTTAGTTCCCCGACCAGGGATTGAACCCGGGGCCTTGGCGGTGAGAGCATGGAGTCCTAATCACTGGACCGCCAGGGAATTCCCTGTAGACTTTTTCATGATGGCCATTCTGACTGGAGTGAGGTGGTACCTAACTATAGTTTTGATTTGCATTTCTCTAATAATTTATGTTCCTTAATCTTTATCACAGCACTTTTCACCCCTTAGATATATTATTTGTTTATTTTTATTCTTTTTTATCCCACACCACCAGCCCCCAAAACACTTGATTAATTTCTTGACTCCTTTCTCTTAGACTAAAAACTTGTGATCTATATGTATACTGTTTTTCACTGGTCTTACCTTCCAGCATACAACAGGCTATCAAAAAAATGTAGAGGAATGAATCAAAATATCAATCACATGTATGGAACACATTAGGGAGAATTTAAGAGGGTGGAAATATATCTCTTTGTGAGCATGATGATATCGTATCATGGAGTTCATGGACAGAAGAAGAATTTTAACTGCCAAGTAACCTGATTAGCTGGGATAAATGCCATCAGAATACAATGGAAAGAAAAATGAAAATTTTAGGGAAATGAAGACAGTAAGGTCTACAATCAACGAGAAGAAAGTTCAAAACTAATAAATACACAAAGGAATTAATTTGAAATAAGGAAGAGTTATGATCAGGTTGAGATCGGAACTGAGAATGTAGGATGCTAAGATAACGTCTCTAGTTAAAAATTCATCACGAACAGCAGACTCATTTATATAAGAGAGCTCTGCAGATGGGGAACATATGAGGTAATGCCTGAATGGCCAGGATGGAGGCTGCATAAGAGTAAGGGAGAATGTAAACTTATAGTGGTTTTCTGGGAGGGAAGATGATCCCGGGTCCTGGCAGTTATTCAGAACCCAAGAGAGCTGCCATCAAGATGAGTAAGTTATATAGGTCCCAAGTCTGTGGTGGAGCACACTGGGGAGAGATGAATTTGGGAGTCTTCTCCAGTGACCCTAAGGAGCTTAGCCTATGACAATGAAGAAAACTTTGAAGGTTAGAAGATCATTGGAAAAAATGGAAAACAAAACCTTTGGAGAACCTCAGAGTGGGGACAAGGCACAGTGAAGACCAGTTTACTTTTGGGGCCGGCAGCCAACATGGGGTGAACGTGACAAAGGAAATCAACATTACCAGTGGGACAGAAAGGTGCAGCAGCTAGAACACAGTGAGGAATTCAAAGTTTTCTCTTTGGAGAGAGGTCTTGGAAGGTGGAGTTTCATAGAAAAGGAGGTGGAAGTGTATGAAGAAGGAGGAAAAGATATGAAAATCCTAGGGAAAAGAAAACTATGTAAACAAAAATCAAGATGGGGGTAAAATAAAGAAGAAACAGATCCCGGAAAAGACAAGAGTCTTCCCGAAGAAGGGATATATTTTTCTCTAAACTCCTACAAAGAAAAAGAGGTCTGACATCGGGAGAGAGATGCATGGAGGCACTGCTTACCCAGCGTCCAACCCCCTCACAGCTGTGACTCTTCTCTGACCAACTACAGTGTGATTTCCACGCTTGTCATCTTGCTGGTCTCTCACTCACCTGAATGGATTCGACAGTGGATTTCATCTTCCATCATCCATGGTTCTCCATGATCCCAATTAGAGAGTACGTCTGGCTTTCTGACTCGATAACCTATTCACCAGAAATGATAGAATATTTAGACCCAGTGAATTGGGCTTGGGGTCTGTGAAGACAGAATGCTACAGCTGAGGACAAAACAATTTCACGACCTACAGAGTAAATGCTGTGCTCTCAGGAGAAGGGAGAATACCCACTTCTCATGGGCCAGAGAGGGGACTGAAAATCTACTGCTTCAGAGCATCATAGACACTCCAGAGCTTTCAGAAGCCGAGAAAGGAAACACCACTGACTGGGGACCCTCTGAAGGGCACAGGGGAGCCGTCCTCACCCACAGACAGCAGGTTGCTATAGTTCTCCAGCATCACCTCTTGGTACAGGTCCTTCTGAGGAGGGGTCAGGAGCTGCCACTCCTCCCACGTGAAGTCCACAGTCACATCGTCAAACGTCAGGGTTTCCTATAGTAACAGCGGTGTTTAATGAAGTGATGTCCTTTTGATGATATGGAAGAAATGTTAAAAGCTTTTCTTCTCATTTCTACTTTATAGGCTGGATCTATATATCTAGGGGGTTGTTTTTGTTGTTGCTGTTGATTGATTGATTGATTGGCTGCGTTGGCTCTTCGCTGCTGTGCACGGGCTTCCTCTAGTTGCAGCGAGCAGGGGTTATTCTTCATTGTGGTGTGCGGGCGTCTCACTGTGGTGGCCTATCCTGTTGCAGAGCATGGGCTCCAGGCACACGGGTCTCACAGTTGTGGCACGCGGGCTCAGTAGCTGTGGTGCACGTGCTTAGCTGCTCCACGGCATGTGGGATCTTCCCAGGCCAGGGAACGAACCCGTGTCCCCTGCATTGGCAGGCGGATTCTTAACCACTGCGCCACCAGGGAAGCCCCGGGTTGTTTGTTTTTAACGCACAGGGAACAAGCAAAAGCCTAATAAAATACAAGGATTCAACTAAATATAATTGTGCAGTCAGTCATCCATCCATTTATCATTAGACGTTCTATAACGTATAAAAGTTAAACCTTCTTGTTAACCTAGAAACACCACATTCATATATATATATGACTAACACATAAGTCAATGAAATTGGGAATGACTAAATCTTTATAGCCAGTTAATCAGAATCTTCTGGGAAGTGACTCAAGAAGCCAGAATTATAAGAAACTAAATGTTTAATAAGCATGTTTAAAGTGTATGAAGAAGAAACTTATTTTTTGATATGTGTACTTTGTTATGATTTCAGCCTTTAAATGCATCCTTAAGTCAGCTGTGTAATGAACAAAAATAAAAGCAATATAAGAAAAAAGTATATTAAGAATCCAGATTTGAACATGGAAACCAAGAGTCAGTCATATTGCAAAGCCTGAGGAAACAGTTCCCATAGAACTGCCCTCGTTTCAGACACTGGCTGCAATTTCTAGAGTCCCCTGGATCACCCTCACTTCAGAAGCAGGCTACAAAGACACCCAGGGTCCCCAAGACACCCTTACATGCAATAATTAGCTAAAATGACTCAGACAACTAACAAACCCATTCGGGAACAAAGAAAAGAATAAAACAAACCAAAAGTCACCTGGGCCTGGATCATTTTTTTCCGTTCTCTAAAAACAGCTGGCAGTTAGGAGGCTCTGTCGCTGTGTCTTCTGGATCTGCTCTAAATTTCTGTTGTGATACCTGTCTTCAATCAAGCATGTCCCCAGTAATGCTGATACCAAATCCTGTAACTTCTTCCTCCTTCTACTGATTCTTTTGCTCCTGGGGAGTCAGGACCTGTGGGTTGAGGAGAAAATTCAAGCTGAGGGTACATTTCCTCTGGGCCCAGATGCTAACGCTGCTCCTGGGCGCTCACCTTAACCCAATGCCCACAGCATTGCCGAGTGTCCCATTTTTACCCCAGACGACTTTATTCCTCTGGCCAAAAAGGCTAAGATTCTGACTGTGGTGGGGGTATTCCTTTATTCTGTGAAGTTGAAGTGGGGTGACTGTCAAAGGAGTTGAAGGAGACTTCCCTGGTGGTGCAGTGGTTAAGAATCCACCTGCCAATGCAAGGGACGTGGGTTCGAGCCCTGGTCCGGGAAGATCCCACGTGCCATGGAGCAACTAAGCCCGTGCGCCACAACTACTGAGCCCACGTGCCACAACTACTGAAGCCTGCGTGCCTAGACCCCGTGCTCCACAACAAGGGTAGCCACTGCAATGAGAAGCCCACGCACCGCAACAAAGAGTAGCCCCCGCTTGCTGCAACTAGAGAATGCCCGCGTGAAGCAATGAACGCCCAATACAGCCAAAATAAATAAATTAATTTTAAAAAATAGTCTAAGATTAAAAAAAAAACAAAAGGAGGTGAGGGAAACGAGATCCATCCCAGCAGCAGGCCTCAGGAGCAGGAGAATCTCAGACAGGTCAATTATACAAAAGGGACCGTATGGGAGGAGAGGCGCTGGGCACTGCTTTCCTTTAAGCCATGTGCGCTCAGGAACCTCCTCAAGCGTTTTTATATACCCTGTGAGTACACACACTTCAGTTTGAAAACCAATGTACTGGGCAAACCAGAAGCACTGTCTTATAAACAATAACGATAATATCTTAGGTTTTAAATACATTTTTTAAAGCACACAATATTGTAAATAAATTGGAAAGTGGTAAATTGAGTTGAGATGCTCTAAGACGCCTGTATTGTTAGAGAAGAGTGTAAAAGTACTAACATAAGAATTTGACAAAGAAAGCTTCCATACTGTATGTAATCTCTAGTGTCATGATGAAAACTAACAATTATCTTAAAGTATATAATTTCCATCCTAACAGAAGGCGGAAACAGAGAAAGAAGAAATTCATTCAAAACAT
This sequence comes from Neophocaena asiaeorientalis asiaeorientalis, assembly GCF_003031525.2. Taxonomy (NCBI): domain Eukaryota; kingdom Metazoa; phylum Chordata; class Mammalia; order Artiodactyla; family Phocoenidae; genus Neophocaena; species Neophocaena asiaeorientalis. The sequence goes on from NW_020175468.1 coordinate 701,738, forward strand.
GGCAAAAAAAGAGAATAAGGAATAGAGAACAAGTGGGGCAAATACCATGCACTTATATGACTTTTAAAAAAAAACACTAAGAATTATATTAAGTATATTAAATCAACTATACTCCAATAAAACAAAATTTTTTAATGAATTATATTCAGTATAAACAGAACAAAGATTCCAGTTAATCACATCAAATACAAATGCCTTGAAACTGTCAGACTGGATTAAAATTTAAAACCCAGGACTTCACCGGCAGTCCAGTGGTTAAAACTCCACACTTCCAATACAGGGGGCCTGGGTTTGATCCCTGGTCAGGGAACTAAGATCCCACATGCTGTCCACTGTGGCCAAAACAATAATAATAATAAAATAAAATAAAACCCAAGAACATGCTACTCTAGGTGACATGCCTGAAACATAGTGATATGGATAGCTGGAGAATAAAAGGTTAGAAAAAGATAAACCATGGAAAGAGTAACCACAGATAATCTATATTCTCTGAAAAAATGCACGAGAAAGCCCAAAAATTACTACAGAGAAAGAGAAACAAAGCTTACTAGTAAGAGGTTCAAGTCACCACATTTTAAGAAATTTGCCATTTCTAGGTACCTAACAATACAGCCTTGAAACATATACAGCAAGGGAATTCTCTGGGAGTCCAGTGGTTAGGACTCCAGGCTTCCACTGCAGGGGGCACAGGATCAAGCCCTGGTGGGGAAACCAAGTTTCCTGCACGCCATTAGGTGGCATCCAAAAAAATTTTTTTCTAATTAAAAAAAAAGGAATGAATTATAAACATTAGAAACTGGACAGAAAATTAAGGTTATATTCAGACAATATCATCCTTGACATGGAAAGAGAGATTCAAAGAATTATAATACTTATTTAAAAATTTTCACTCAGAAACCCCCAAGCAGATTTTCACATATATTGCTGGCTAGAACTGCACCACGTACCTAAACTCATTTCGTACTAATTCAATCACTAGCAACGGGAACTGGAACCACCAGGATTAACTAAGACCAACCAGTATTGGGATATGGGTCACTCTGTCAGAAGGATGGATAACTAAACAAAACGGCGATTCTGTTAGCAAAGAAGAAAGTGGGAACGCATGTCAGACAAAAAAGCAAGTGTCCACTGCCGCTGGTGAGAGCAAGCCTTGACAAACATTTTCTGCAAAGGTGAGACAGGCTGGGACCTGGAACCCTTTGCTGCAGTGCTTGCATCTGGACACACCTCTCCTCCAGCAACACAATACAAAGAAACTATAAGGGATTAAAAATAACTTTGTGCATGCACAGAGGAGCCAAATTCTGGACAACAAGATACAAAGAAATCAAGAAACCCAACCACCACTTCTTTTTTTTTTTTTTCAACCGCCACTTCTGAAGAACCAAGAGCAAAAGCAGGGGATCCGGAGCAAAAGTAGGGTACTGCCATGCCCCTTGCACACAACACCACCTAAAGCATGGGCAAACCATCTAAGCCGTCCCTCCGGCCCAACCCCCGGACATACCCCTACCCTCACCACATATAAGGAACTAGATGCCCCCCCCCACAAACCCACCTCAGAGAGCGAACAAGCAAGGGAACCTCTTACTTGTTCTCGCTCCCCCCTGCTGCGGCAGAGACCCCAATAAAGCCTGGCCTGAATTTCTTATCTGGCCTTTGATCAATTTCTATGGACCAAGGAGGCCAAGAGCCCTGGTAGGTAACAAAGGGATAGATACTATACATTTCTGCTTTGAGGTTTAAGATCTGTCACAAGGACTCAATTCTGCCTTTGCAGTGCGAAAACAGCGATACACGATACACAACACATAGAGGAGGCTGGGTTAGTCCCTCGGTCTGCAGATAAAAGCCTAAAAAGCAGAAGGTTTAGAACTACACTACCGTCCCGGGCTGCACCACCTTCCTTCCCAGCCTACTAGGTTGGAATCTCAACGCAACCACCAGCCAGGCCTCCTAGGGGACCAAAATCTCAGCCCTCACAAGACTCTCTGTACCACAGACACTGACTACACATTTCCTTATTAATCCGAAACCTGGGCCAGATACCCTCATATGATGACCATCCAGCCAGGCCCCAACATCTCTGAGCGCCATATTAATTCCCGAATCTGAATCTCTTACCATCGTAAATACCACCTGCATCCTTTAGAAATAGAGTGAGCCGCAAACCCCCATATCAGGCCAGACCGGTCACGATCGTTGATCTCTACAGATTTTTTTTGGGGGGGGGGCGCCGCGTGGCTTGCGGGATCTTAGTTCCCTGACCAGGGAGTGAACCCGGGCCACTACAGTGAAAGCGCCGAATCCGCCAGGGAATTCCCTCTACAGATTCTTAATCGTTCTAACGAACAGCTCCCAAAGTACCCCAACGACAGGTACGCGCGTCACAAACGCTCCTGGTTCCTCTCAAATACCTCCACATCAGTGCTTCCCACCAGACCCTCAATAATTCCGTTAAGTCCACACTACACCATTCCACCCTGTGGACGACACGTCCACAGGGACAAACCTCCTATGGGACAAAACCACAAAACCTCAAGGAACAAATGCACACACTGACCCGATTTTCTCCAGTCCACAAGCAGAGCCTAAAACGTAACACTTCCACGAACCGCTTCTACTTCTGCCCCTGTCGCCCAGATTTTTCGTCGGTCTACGGCGGCCGAAGACGGTCTGAAGCATTTGAAGAAACGCGGACTGGATTTCTGGTATTACCTTGAAAGGCAATATGTCCGCGCCCAGCTCTCCGCGGCCCCACGGGGCGGCCATGTTGGGACACCTGACGTACAGAAGGCCAAGGGGCGGGTTTGGGGCCGGGAGCCCTGGATGGTCCGGGAGGTGAGAAGCCACTGAAATTATTTCATTACCTGTCACTTCAACTCTTCAGAAAATTAGCAGATTTTCAGAGACTCGAGGTTTGCGAGGCAAATATGGAGCTACCTAAACGGCGTTCGACGCACTGGGGAGACAAGTAACATCGCCGAGGCCTTTATTTAAAAAGGAGGGGGGCGGGTTTCGAAAAGGAACAAGGGTTCAGGTGTCGGTATAGCAGCAGAGAACGAACTCCTGGAATGAGAAATGGCAGTACATCCGGTAATCGGACATCTCCCCAAAAACTTTGGAGGAACATTTCTCGCAGGAAGCGGCTTTTAAGGACCGAATAAGATTTCGAGAAACTGGCACAGTGTGAAACAGGCCATCACGTTCAAGAGGAAAAGAGCGGCAGGGATGAAGCCTAAATTTTGATTGGAATTGGAGCCTCGGGGAAAGGCCGCTTTAAAAATGAGGCCAGTAAAGGTCTGGAACCAATGAGAAAGGCACAACCAGAATGGAGTCCAAAAGTATTAAGGTCAATATCTATTTGGTCAAGACACTAAGATAATTCCATGGGGTTAGTTGTTTCAGCAAATGATGCTGGAAAAATTGTATACCTATTTGCAAAAACATAAATTAAGACCCATAACTCTAACCATATACAAAATTAACTTGAAATAGATCACAGACCTAAATTTAAGAGGTAGAAGAAGTATGACACTTAGAGAAGCGAAGAGGAACCTAAGTTAGCCAAAGAGTTCTGTGACAAGACAAAGTATGAGCCATAAAAGGAAAAATAATAAATTGGACTTTATTAAAATTAAAAACTTTTGTATTTCTAAGCACAGCTTTAATAAAGTATTGAGTAGAGCCAGAGACTGGGAGAAAATATTTGACACATTTAACATCTATTGATAAAGACTTGTATTCAGAATATATCAAGAGTTCTCAAAACTTAATGACAAAACAACTATCCAGTTACTTCTTGTGGGTTATGAAATTTTCTAAATATTACATCGTGGTGATAGTGGCACAACTCTATGAACTTGCTAAATGTCACTGAGTTGTACGCTTACTCCTGGTAAATGTTATATGTAAATTATGACCATAAAGCTGTTAAAATGAATTTCTGTTGTGTACACAATTTATAGCATATGGATTTTTTTAAAGACATCAAATATAATTGCAAAATTATAAACTATCTAGGATTAAAAGTAAATGGAGATGTCTGGGACTTATAAGAAAAACAGTACAACAGATCTTGGAGTGAGAATTTCAATAATGAGAGGATCATAATAAAAAGTGAACATAGTTGAATATGTTATGTTTTTCAAGCATACCCCACTTTAATGCATACCTTTTATATGTGACTCAAGTTACCATCCTACTAGTTCACCCATGATATTATTACAGACACTTAATTATATAGAGATATACAAAACATTTTATAATATGGAAAGATTTATGAGAATGTAAGTGATAAAATTAGATTACGTCTTTTTTTTTTTACAGCCTTACCGAGATATAACTGACATAGATTATACCTATTTTAAATAAACTTTTTATTTTGGGGAAATTTTAGATTTACACGAAAGTGAAAGTACTACAAAGAGTGCACATATACCTTCATTTGACTTCCTCTCATGCGAATATTTTATGTAACCATGGTACATTTGTCAAACTTAGAAATTAACATTGGTATGACACTCAGCTAAATTACAGATTCTATTTAGATTTCACAAATTTTTCCACTACTGTCCTTTTTCTGTCTTAGAATTCAACCCAGGGAAGAATGCTGCCTTTAGACATCATGTTTCCTTGAATTGCTCTGTTCCATGACCATTCCTCAGTCTTTTTTTCATGTCCTCAATTATTTTGAGGAGTACTGATCAGGTATGTTGTATATTGACCTTCTTTTAGGTTGGTCTGTTTTCCTCATTAAACAGGGATTTATGCATTTTGGAAAAGACACCACATATTTATGGGTACAGAATATCAAAATGACAACACTGATCTACTGGCAAAGGTATTATTTGCCAGGTTTCTCCACTGAAAATAGCAAAACAACTTCTGACCAAAAAGAACCATCATACAGGGCTCACACCAAGAGATTTCAAGACTTATAAACCTTTAGTAGTATTGGTGAAAGGACACATAGATCAATGGGACAGAGCAAAGATCCCAGAAAAAGACCCACATGAGTCAAGTATACTCAAGCGTTTGACAGATATACAAAGGTTATTCAATGGAGAAAGATAGACTTTTTCAGCAGATGCTGCTGGAACACTTGGAAGTCCACAGGCAAGAAACAAACAAAAACAAAGAGAAAAAAAAATCCCAAAAGACTCTCCTTATAGACAGGTGCAAAAATCCTCTTTTGCAACGCAGAACTCATTGTTTAGTATGAGTTTTGGTACAGGGAAGAAGGAACATGATACCTAAAACAGATTCAAGTGATGGGGGTGTATTGATAAACATAAAGATTGCTTCCAGGACTATAGAGCTGATAATTTCCCTTATATATTAAGTTTTTAAATTATCAGCTATATCGAGTTCATACTCTAATGTTGACATGAAACAAAGATGGCTTCTTTTTTTAGGCTTTTATCTTGAGAACACAGTGTCAGGATTTTTAAAAGGTATTGGCATATCCCAATGGTCTGTACTGTTCTAGGGTGTGATAGCTTAGCAGTGAATATGATTTGAACTTAATACATTTTTAGAGGGTGTCAAACTCTGAAGCAGGCAGATCCATCTCCTGACCCTAAACATGGTCCTAAAGTAAACTGCTTGAGGAAATTGGATCCCAAAGATTACAGGAGGAGAATTTTGAAGTGTGTCTGTATTCTATTGGAGATCAAAGAAGCCCAACTAAAAGAATTGTGTGGATTGAGCAAAACTTCTCTTTTGAAAGGGCTATCTCATCTTGAAGATTATGACTTTGGAGGAACTAAGGTGATTGGCAGTGGAAAGAATCAGAACATGTGAAATTCCTTAAAAATTTATTGACTTAAATAATTTTGCCTATGTTACACATAATAAAAAAAAGAACCTTTACACTTTGTTCAGAAAAAAAAAAAAAAAAGAATCTCAACACGTTCATCCTATAAGTCCTATACTTGGTAAAGGACTTGTATCCAGAACATAGAAAGAATTCTGAAAAGTCAACAAGAAACTCCTATTTCAAAAATAGGCAAACCTTGAACAGACACTTGATCAAAGATAACAGATGGCAAACATGCATATGAAAAGATGGTCTGCGTCATTTGTTGTTAGGGAGATGCAAATTAACACAGCAATGTGAATAATGCCAAGAATTTTTAAAAAGCAGCAGTGTGATACAAATACCCAGGTAGTAGACTTCCTGAAATCCAAAAACCGAAAACATGAAATGCTGGTGATAAGGTGGAGTAACAGGAATTTCGATTATTTGCCAGAGACAATGCAAAAGAAATACAGCCATGTTAGACGATAGGCAGATTCTTGAATGTATGTTCGTACAGATGATCCCAAGTTTTAGAAAGGTAGCCTGAAAAAAAGTTTTTTTAATGAGATGGCTCTCACTGAGGAGTAGAACTCAGGAAAATGGTTGTTCTTACTTGTGTCAAAGAAATCTGAAAGGAAATATCCAAGACCAAACTTTGCAGTAAGATGAACAGAAATCCTGTCTTTATTCCTATACACACCACTTGACCACGGTGAATTATTCTGATTTTTGTGCTGACAATGATAAGAGTGTATGTAGGAGACAATTTTTTTTTTTTTTTTTTTTTTTTTTTTCTAAAAAAA
>NW_020175468.1:708366-730448 GCF_003031525.2 Neophocaena asiaeorientalis asiaeorientalis
CCCGCATCGGCAGGCGGACTCTCAACCACTGCGCCGCCAGGGAAGCCCGAGACAAATTTTTAATAAGAACTTTGAGAAAGGACTTGGACTGGACAACCTGAAAAGAAATGTTTCCAGCATCCAAAGGTCAAGTCTCTAAACACCACTAGCCTGGGACTATGGGTCTCAAAACTTCCAGACTCCTGTGCTCTCAAACACAGACAAACTCTGCACTCCCTACACAACACTGACCTCAAATTCAATCTGAAATTTACCACAGACACTCTTTCCCGTTGACACTCCTCCCCCAGTTCCAGTCTTCTCCAGATCATGAGCTGGATGTTAAATTTCTAACCTAGGGGAGAAGCAGTGCTCATTGGTTTCACACCTCCATCCAGTTTTCAATTACCGAGTCTTGCAGACCTAACATATAGACCCTAAACCCTGACCAACAAGACCTTCGATCATTAATCTCTACAGGTTAAGCCTCAATCAAAGGCCCCATCACTAACGCCCAGATTCCTCAGTGACTGAAGCCAAATAAAACCCCAAATGCGGTCACTGACACACATTCCCTCTTCACTGACCCCACAGGCCCCTCACTGGGGATCCTTGCCCAGAATCAGGCTCAGCAGATATTGAGTCTCTGAAGACTCCTCCAGTAGCTGCCAAAGGCTGAACCTGGTCCTTTTAAAACCATTTCTGATTTTGATGCGCTCTCCCCACAATGCCTCATTGGCTGTTGCTAGGGACACTGAGGGCTCTTGTTCAGTTCCAGAAGACTTGCACAGGTTCTATGAGGACACACAGCACTGTGACCTCCTAGAGGTTCTGGCGCTTCCAACAGGAGTGGCCATAAAAGCTGCTAAGACTGCTGGGTGAGAAGACATGGAAAAGTCTTCTGGGCACCCCAGTGCCTTCCTCTCTGTGCAAGAGATAGTCTCAGTCACAGAGCTAATTTAAGTTTTCAGAGGCCAGAACAAATCCAAGGCCAACGTGGTGTGAGATGCATTCTAGTCATCACTTTGGGCAAAAGTGGCAAGATGATGGTGACCTTGTGCTGATAGGCAGGAACACCTTGGGTACTACCCGTTTGCCTGGAGTCTTATTACGGACAGAACCCAAAATTGCTCTGCTTGCCGCAGGTCAGGCCAATAAATCGGAAGATGACCTGTTGAGGCAAGGAGTAACGACTTTAACCGGAAAGCCAGCCGACCGAGATGGCAGATTAGTGTCTCAAAAAAACCATCTTCCCTCAGTATGAATGTGGGCTCCGCTTACACAGAGGAAGGGAAGGAGAAGGGACCCACTGCGATGCCAGTCAATGGCTGAGTGGGACGGCTACCAGTCATGCACTAAGAGCTACGCACCTGCCCCGCCTCTATTACAGTCTGATATTCTGTGGTAGAGAAGATGCCCAGAGTTTCTAGTTGGATCTAAGGTTGAATTTACTTGAAGTCTGTATTGGGAAAAGCTACAGTCAGACTTCCTCCTGTCTTTCTCCTTTACTCTCACCCTGTTGCCACACACACACTTTCAACACTTCTGGTCACCAAATGTGTGGGTTTCCCACACGCCAAGCAATCCCTGTCAGCTGGGTCCTACATTTTAACTCAATTCTAACACTGTCTACTTGGAGATAGTGCCAGATCCCACCAGTTAAGAGCTCAGTCCCACAACTGCTCCCACCCCACCTCAGATACTAATCGCAAATAGCTGGTCCCCAAGTCACCTACAACTTGTCAGACTTGGCTCCAAATTGGAGGTTTGCGTGAGCCCCTTGTTGGGTTTGATTAATCGGCTAGAGTTTGATTAATCTCACAGAACTCAGTGAAACACTTATCTGTGTTTATTAGTTTATTAAAGGACACGATAAACGACAGAAATGAACAACAAGCTGAGGAGAAACAGAGTGAGAGAGTGTTCTGGGAGTGTTCTAAGCACAGGAGCTTCTGTCCCCATAGAGCTGGGGGTGTGTTAACACTCCCTGTACTTCAATGTGTTCACCCTTCTGGAAGCTCTCCATAGCCCTTACTATTGTTGGGATTTTATGGAAGCTTCCTCACGTTAGGCATGATCGATTAGTAACTCCATTTCTAGCCCCTCTCCCCTCTCTGGAGGATGGGGAGTGGGCTGAAAATTCCAAGTCTCTTTTGGTGGCCAGCACCCATCCAGGAGCCATTCATGAGCCCACCCAGAGTCCCATCAATAGAACAAGAGACGCTCCGCATGCTCTTATCATGCAGGAATTCACAAGGTTTCAGAAGCTCTGTGCCAGAAACCGGGGGCAGAGACCAATATGTCTATTTTCTACAATTTCACAAGCTCAAATAGTCAACCTCAAAAGGATACATCCTAAACGATTCTATTTTTCTAATATTCTATAAATGATAAAATTATAGGATTAGTGTCAGAGAAAGGATGTGACGATGAGGATGTAGCATGAGGGAGTTTGTGCTGACAAAGCATTCTGAATTTTCACTGGGGTGTTGGTTACAGGAACCTACATATGTGATAAAGTTTAAGGCGGTATTTAAAAACCATGTTAAAACTGGTGCAAGAGAAATAAACCCTGTAGTTAACAGCAATGTAACAATTTCACTTTCTTCTATTTGATAGTAAACTGTGTGGTTATATAAGGTTTTACCTTTGGGAATAGTGGACTGAAGGTGATTTAGGAAATCTCTGGAATATTTCAGTTTTTGTGATTCTAAACTTACTTCACAATTAAAAGTTATGAAAACATCACATTTATATTAATTTTATAACCCCCTGCTGCTACTTATAAGCTTGGTTAAACACATCCAGATCTGTTGACTTATACTTATGAAATGAATATATTGCTTCATTTTGAAGTACTTCAAATATTCTGAAATAACACTTAAACTTGGAACCAAAGAAATGCAAAAATTAATTAAATAATTGAACACTCCTGCACTGTATATATTAAAATTTAATCCATGATGAGAGTAACTGCCACTCTATAAAATTTATAAGATCAATGACAAGGCATCTAGAAATATGGCTGAAGGTATCCTTTCTCCAGTTGTTTGTGAGGTGTATTACCCCTTAAGTTTAGACCTGTAATACAATGTTCTCATTCATCATTTCTCCAAGGCTTCTTTCCTTCATTAAGTTGTCTGATATTTTGTTAAAGGCCACCATACTAAATGTGTTATTGCACAGATTTCCTGGCAAATGATGAGGCAATATTTATTACTGCAAACCCTACCATATTCATCACCATAGGAAAGTATTTCTCTAGTGTTAACTGACATCTCTTGAGGTGTTACTTCTGGGCAAAGGCTTTCCCACAATTATATTTCTACCAGTTAGAAATATTCATTCACTCATGATGTATTATGACCACATATGATAGAGTCTATTACCAATGAAATCTTTCCTAGTCTTTCACATTCTTAGGCTTTATCTCAGTATACACTTTTTTAAAATCTTTTATTTCTTTTTGGCTGCGTTGGATCTTCGTTGCTGTGTGTGGGCTTTCTCTAGTTGCAGAGAGCGGGGGCTGCCCTTCATTGCAGTGCACGGGCTTCTCATTGTGGAGGCTTCTCTTGCTGTGGAGCATGGGCTCTAGGCACAGGGGCTCAGTAGTTGTGGCTCGCAGGCTCTAGAGTGCAGGCGCAGTAGTTGTGGTGCACGGGCTTAGTTGCTCCACAGCATTTGGGATCCTCCCAGACCAAGGCTCGAACCCATGTTCCCTGCATTGGCAGGTGGACTCTTAACCACTGCGCCACCAGGGAAGCCCTTAGTATACACTTTTTAGATAATAAAATGTCCTAAAACATTTTCACCATGGCTGATTGTGTCTGAGTTGTCTTGTAAATTTTTTCATCAACATAAAATATGAGGTAATTGATCACTAAAGATAACACCACATTCTTTGCATTGTGATTCTTCTCTGCATACTATTATCTTGAGTACAACTGGCAACAGGCTTCCCCAGAGTGACTACCTGTGTATTCTCTTATGTTTAACAAGGATTGACAAGTGGGCAAAAGCTTTCCCACACTCGCTGCATCCATAGGGCCTCTCGCCTGTATGTTTTCTTTGATGAACATTGAGCCCTGACTTTGTGGTGAAGGTTTTCCCACATTCACTGCATTCATGTGGCTTCTCTCCTGTGTGAATTCTCTGATGGGTAATGAGATCATTTTTGCGCAAAGAGAATTTTCCACATTCAGTACATGCAAAGGAAGTTTTTCCTGAGTGAACTCTCTGATGTTGTATGAGGCATGTCTTCTTCCTAAAGGCTTTACCACACTCGTTGCATTTGTACGGTTTCTCTCCAGTGTGAGTTTGCTGATGTGTACCCAGAGTACTCTTCATGGTGAAGCCCTTGCCACATTCATTGCATATATATGGTTTCTCTCCAGTATGAGTTCGCAGATGTGCGATGAGCATGCTTTTCCCAGTTAAGCCTTTGCCACATTCACTGCATACATAAGGTTTCTCTCCTGTGTGAGTGCGCTGGTGTACGTTGAGATGACTCTTCTCTGTGAAGCCTTTACCACATTCGCTGCATACATATGGTTTCTCTCCTGTATGAATTCGCTGATGTCCTATCAGCCGGATCTTGGCTGGAAAGCCTTTTCCGCATTCACTGCACACGTAGGGTTTCTCCCCTGTATGAGTTCGCTGGTGTACAATCAGGCGGCTCTTCACAGTGAAGCCTTTCCCACAGTCACTGCATACATAGGGTTTCTCTGCAGTATGAGTTCGCTGATGTACAATAAGATCGCTCTTCATGGTGAAGCCTTTTCCACACACACTACATACATAGGGTTTCTCCCCTGTATGAGTCCGCTGATGTCTGATGAGAGGGCTCTTCAAGGTGAAGCCTTTTCCACACTCATTGCATGTATAGGGTTTCTCTCCAGTATGAGTTCGGTGATGTACAATGAGGCAGTGCTTCATTGAAAAGCCTTTCCCACATTCACTGCACATATACAGTTTCTCTTCTCTGTGAGTTTGCTGATGAGTGATAAGACTGTTCTTCAAGGTGAAACTTTTCCCACATACATTACATATAAAGGGTTTCTCACCTGTATGAGTTCGATGGTGTGCAATAAGCCGCCTCTTCTCAATGAATCCTTTTCCACATTCACTGCATATGTAAGGTTTCTCTCCTGTATGAGTTTTCTGATGTGTAGTGAGACTAAACTTTGTAGAGAAGGCTTTTCCACACAGACTGCATCCATGGGGCTTCTCTCCCGTATGAGTTCGCTGATGATAAATGAGCCGACACTTTTTGGTGAATGCTTTCCCACATTCACTACATGTGTAAGGTTTCTCTCCCATATGACTTTTCTGATGTTTATTGAACTGCGATTTCTCGAAGAAGGTTTTATCACATTCAGTGCATTCATAATGTTTCAGTCCGGTATGAGTTCTCTGATGTTCAGTGAGCCTGGATTTTCTGGAGAAGGCTTTCCCACACAGACTGCATCCATGAGGTTTTTCTCTAGTATGAACTCTCTGATGATCAAAGAGCTGAGACATCTTGAAGAAGGCTTTCCCACACTCACTGCATACATGGGCTTTCTCTATGTTGTGAGTTCTCTGTTGCTTAGTAGACAGGGGGTTATTGCTGATGGGTTTTGCACTTACAGGAAATTTAATTTCAGTAAAAAATAGCTCGTGGTTAGCATGGAGAAGGGATTTCCCATCTCCATTAAAATCAGCAGAGTTCTCTAAGTTACAGGTTCTCTTCTGGTTTTCAAAACTTAAATTTGAATTTAAAGGTTTTTCAGGGAAGTCAAACATATCACAATTTTGATTTAACAGGAAATGACTTTTGCTCTGATTAACAATATTTGCAAGTGTATTATGTTCGCAGCATTGTTCCACAGTATTTTGAATGCTGTGATTTGTCAAGTGATGCTGCAGAAGGTCATCAACTTTCCTGATTTCTAGGAAAGAAGAGAACAAGGAATCATTCCGCAATCTCTCATAATCTTAATTTGGAAGAAAACTGTTTCAAAAATTGCCTTCATGTGAAGTAACTACTTAGTGACAATTCTATGTGTGATATAATAAGAAATATGTTTGGTCCTCCTCCACACAGCTCCTAAAGCCTTGTAATTTCCTAAGTGACAGGAGTATCTTTCAATACTGAGTTTATGCTAATGAGGTGACTTAGCATATAGTTCCTACATAACATCAGGATGGGACTGATCACCAGAAAGACTGTTTAGAAGGTTGGAACTTTCAGCTCCACCCTGCAGCCTCTGGGAAAGGAGAGAGGGCCTACAGACTAAAACTCTGTAAAAACTCTTAACAAGATTTGCTCAACCTTTGGATGGGTGAACACATCCATGTGCGAGGAAGGTGGTGCTCCCCAGTTCCATGGGGACAGAAGCTTCTGCTTCTGTCAGGAATCCTTCAGACCTTGCCCTATGTACCTCTTCCTCTGGCTATTCATCTGTATCCTTTATAGTAAACTGGTAAACATAAGTAAATGTTTCTTTGAGTTCTGTGAGCCACCCTGGCAAATTAATTGAACCAAAGAAGAGGGTCATGAGAACCTTCAATTTATAGCCAGTTGGTCAGAAGCACAGGTAACAATCTGGAGTTGCAACTGACATCTGACATGGGGACAATCTTGTGGGACTGAACCCTTAACTTGTAGGATCTGACACTATTTCCACGTAGATAGTATCAGAAATGAGTTAAATTTGTAGGACACCCAGGTTTAATTCTGGGCATAGACAACTGAAGCAAAGGAATAAAGAAGGCGATTGCAGTTTGTGAATCACGGTTAAAAGAGCAATGAATATGTAAGAGGTGGAGGAAATCAGGATATGTTCAAAGAAAAGACAAGGTTCACTGATGGACTTAATGGGAGAAGCACGGAAGAGGTTAAGACTCAAGGATTATTTCAAGAATTATGTGGTTTCAGCCACTGGGTAGGTGGAATGCCTCTTAATAATGTGAAGAATATTACTGAAGGCCAGAATGAGAAGAAAATCTAGCACACATTGTGAAACAAAGCTTAAGGAGGTTATTACTTGTCTGCATACAAAACATGAAGAAGCGGGTTGAATATATAAATGTTTCAAAAGGTCTTATCTGAAAATAGCAATGTGGATATCATCAACATTGATGGATTATTGAAGAAGAACAGATATATGTATATATATATATATAACTGATTCACTTTGCTGTACACCTGAAACTAACACAACATTGTAAATCGACTGTACTCCAATATAAAATAAAAAAAATTTTTTTAAAAACCAGAGTATTCAAAGACAGAGTACTGGATAACACTATGTCTGGAAACATGTATCATAAAAGCTCAAGGCACAGGGCCAAGGCTTTAGCCATTTCAACATGTAGAGTTTGAAAATTCAATCAAGCCCATTGAAGAGAACCAAACATTGACAATTGTGATCAGGTGCAAACGTGCAGACCCAGGTGTATAGAACAAATACGATGGCAAGTAAGAACGTGTCTCCTTAGCATCTGATTTCAAGGTAAATGTGACAAACTATTGAGGTTTATCATATTCCAACAACTTGCCCTCTTCTTCATTCTGCAGACCACCATTTACCTAACTCTAGCAAAGCACTAACACTAACACCAAATACAGATAAAATCTTCTGTAACCAACACTCCCAACTAATACTCTACTTGGAACATACTCTCCTATGTTCCTACACAAAAAGGGAATGATGATATGCAGTTACTCCACCCCTGAACATTGCAAAGAAAGGACTGGCCCTAGAGGATACCTCTGAGTCCCTGGAATATCCCACCTGATGAGAATGTCTTTTTAGGTATGAGATTTTAGGACATATCATAGAGTTTATGCTAACAATGTGATTTGTGGTAGATGCCCGTTTTTTGTATGCCTGAGGCTTTGGACAACACTAACATTCTGATTCTGGGGTCTAGAGACAGCAGGCTTGGGTGAGCTTCCCTGGTTGGCAGCACTTCACACGTGTTGTCAAACATTCAAACCTCATTGCTGGGAAAATTCAGCACTGTTCACATGACTCCACTGGTAGAGGACAACCGGGAACCTTATGTGCAGCCTCTCCTGGAGTCTTTCCCATGCACATTTGATCTTTGATGACTTTAATCTGTATTATTTTATTGTCACACATTGTAACCAAGAGTATAAAAGTACATTCCCCTACCCAATAATATCTACCGTCTATAAAGTAGGCAAAGTGATCCACTTTAAAAATTGTATAATGCCACTCTTCTACTCAAAATCCTGTTTTCTCAACTTATTCAGAAAAGAATCAAGGTCTTGAATGCCCTTGATAGGCAGTTTGTGACCTATGTACCAAAACCCGCAGCTACTACCCTGTTACCCTTAACTCTAGTCATTTTCCCTCTTGTTCACTCCCTTCTACCCATGTAAGTTTTCCCGAAGTTCCTCAAACACATTCCAGATTCAGGTCTTTCAACTTCCCACTGTCTCACATTTGGAAAACTCCTCACCCAGGAAGATTAGTCATATCCCTCATCTATGTGCTCAAAGGCACCTTATCGGAGAGCCACTCCCATTCCAAAAGGGCAGTTCCAAGCCCCAAAACCCACTCTTCCATTAGCTGCTTTAATTTTCCTTACAGCAATTTTTACACTAAGACATGTTTTTCTTTTAAATGTGTAGAACTGAAAGAGAACCTCAATTTTTAAAAGGATGGAGAGAAGATTTCTGTTCTCACACACAAACTAGGAAGTCACAGGCCAGCTGCCATGATGAAGAATAAAATACATAGAAAGAAGTTGTACATTAGACAATATTAAGAGAGAAGTCAATTTGGAGCGTCTCTTTCAGAGAACAGAAAGAGCTTAACTCATGGGAATGGAAGAAACTTTTAAGACTTATGAGAACTGAGAAGAAAATGGAAATGAAAGTATGGAAAACCCTGGAAGGGGGTGGGGACCAAAGAACCACACAAATGCACAGCAGAAACCAGGTTATCATGGGGACACAGCATCCAAGGTGGGGCTGCATGTTATGGTGGGAAACTGTTATTTCCTCATACAGCATGAAGAAGGTACAGTGGTCAGAAGAGTATGATGAATTCACAGTTCTCTTTCCAGAGAGGCCTGGAAAGTGGGATTTCACAGCAAGAGAGGCGGTAACACAGACAGAGATCTTGTGATGGTAGACGAAGGAGAGGAAGATTGGAAAATCCAAGCAAGAAGAAAACTACACAAACAAACAAAAATAAGATGCATATGAAATAAGCGGGGATCAGGGACTTCTCCGGTGGCCCAGTGGTAAAGAATCCACCTTATATTGCAGGGGAAGCGGGTTCGATCCCTGGTCAGGGAACTAAGATCTCATGTTCCATGGGGCAATTGAGCTTGCACACCTCAGCTAGAGCCCACGTGCCGCAAACTACAGAGCCTGCTCACTCTGGAGCCCACACGCCACAATTACAGAGTGCACATGCCCTGTAGCCTGCGCGCCACAACTAGAGAAGAGAAAACCCGCACGCCACAACTAGAGAGAAGGCTGCGCGCCGCAACGAAGAGCCCGTGCGCCACAACGAAGATCCTGCATGCCGCAACTAAGACCCGACGCAGCCAAAAATTTAAAACTGAAAATAAATAAATAAAGACACAATTAAAAAAAAGCCAACACTCATGGTTTAGAAATAAGCAGGGATCAGACCTCAGAAGAAAACAAAGGGATATATTTTCCTCTTAACTTCCACAAAGAAAAAGAGTTCTTACACTGGAAGAGAGGTATGTGGTAGGGCTGCTTATGTTTCCTCAGACACTATCACAGCTCCGACGCCTTCTCTCCTGACCAGAGTACGACTTCCCCGGCTGCCCACCTTGCTGGGTCTCACCCACTCACCTGGACAGATTCGACCGTGGCTGTCATCTTCTACTGGCCACAGTTGTTCTCCTCGTTCCAACCTGGAGAGAACAGCTGGTTTGCTGGCTTGATACCCTGTTCATGAAAAATGATAGAAGATTTAGACATATTGAACTGGGCTGGGATACGGCAGGAAAGGATAACGGTACATGGAGGGAATAAACAGGTTTCACATCTGTAACCTCAAGGCTTTTCTCTCAGGAGAGGGGCTATTATACCCTCTAGTCTGGGGCAAGAGAAGGATCTGAGACTCGACCATTGCAGAGGAATGCAGTTAGTCTGAAGAGTTAAGAGGCTGAGAATGGAACGGTCACTGACGGGCACCCTCTGAGGGACCCAGGGGAGCCGTCCTCACCCACGGACAGCAGGTTGCTATAGTTCTCCAGCATCACATCCCGGTACAGGTCCTTCTGATCAGGGTCCAGGAGCTGCCACTCCTCCCACGTGAACTTCATAGCCACGTCATCATACGTCAGGGATTCCTGTCATAACACAGTCATGTTTGGCCAAGTGATGTTCTTTGGGTGACATGGAAAAATGTAAAGGAAATTATTCTGCTCACTCTTGCCATATAGGAAATTGGTGGGGTTTTTCCTTCTTATGCTGTGATAAAATAAGAATCCTAGTAAAATACTATGTTATGGTACAGTCTTCCAGATGGAATAGATGCATAAGGCAGGCTTAAAAATGCCAAGCTTCATCCCACATGCCGCGGAGCGGCTGGGCCCGTGAGCCATGGCCGCTGAGCCTGTGCGTCCGGAGCCTGTGCTCCGCAGTGGGAGAGGCCACAGCGGTGAGAGGCCCGCATAACGCAACTTCTCATCATGGCTTGGTCTTTCCTGTTACCAGCCCTCCTCCAGGAGCTCACTCAGAGTCACCTCGGTAGAACAAAGTCACTCCTGTCACCAAGGAAATGACAAGAGTTTCAGGAGCCCTGTGTCAGGAACAGAGGTCAAAGACCAATATTAGCACAGGAGATGTTCCTAGTGTTATTATCACTTAGGGAATCACAAGGGTTTTAGGAGCTCTGTGCCAGGAACAGGGGGCAGAGACCAATACATATTTTCTGCTCTCTCACAAGCATTCACTAATATCAAACTATATGCTACTTACAAGTAGATGAAGACAATACATACTAATTTCAGTGGTCAACATACTAAACAAAATAAGAGAAACTGTACAGGAAATTCCCTGGCAGTCCAGTGGTTAGGACTCGGTGCTTTCACTTTCACTGTGGTGGCCCGCATTCAATGCCTGGTTGGGGAACTAAGATCCCACAAGCCATGTGGCCAAAAATA
Source organism: Neophocaena asiaeorientalis asiaeorientalis (assembly GCF_003031525.2). NCBI lineage: Eukaryota > Metazoa > Chordata > Mammalia > Artiodactyla > Phocoenidae > Neophocaena > Neophocaena asiaeorientalis. The sequence goes on from NW_020175468.1 coordinate 719,512, forward strand.
AATAAATAAAAATAAAGAAAGAAAAGAAGAAAAAAAAACTGTACAAAACATGTATAAAGCATAAAAGATTATTAGATGATCAGGAACTTTATTAAATATCCTATAATAAACCATAATGAAAAAGAATATGAATACATATAACTGAATTATTTTGCTATACGCCAGAAACTAACAGAACATTGTAAATCAACTATACTTCAATAAAAAATTTAAAAAACAAAAAAAGAATAAAAAGTCCAAAAAAAAGATTATTAGATGATCAAATTTATAAGAAGACTATTCTTTAAAGAATATATATATATATATATACAGAGACAATGCACATATATGTGTGTATATCATTAGGCGGGGTTAATACCATATTAGATGAAATGAGGAAACAGCTGTAGGAAACACGTTTTTACATTTATAAGAAGAAAGGACAGGGACTTCCCCAATAGCACAGTGGTTAAGAATATGCCTGCCAATGCAGGGGACACACGTTCGATCCCTGGTCCGGGAAGATCTCACATGCTGTGGAACAACTAAGCCCATGTGCTACAACTACTGAGCCTGTGCTCTACAGCCCGCAAGCCACAACTACTGAGCCCGCATGCCACAACTACTAAAGCCCTAGAGCCCGTGCCCCGCAACAAGAGAAGCCACCGCAGTGAGAAGCAGGCACACCACCATAAAGAGTAGCCCCCACTCGCTGCAACTAGAGAAAGCTTGTGCATGGCAACGAAGACCCAACACAGCCAAAAATAAATAAACAAAAATAAATAAATTTATTTAAAAAGAAAAGAAGTTAGGACAGTCAAGGACTGCAGTTAAGGACCCAGCACATCACCTCTATGGAGAACCGTCAAAGTCCTATGTGAACTTGAGACCCATGTGCCATGAAACATTAACATCCCTCAAGGAACTGGTCTGCTTTTTCCTCACAGTTGATCCCTATGATATGTGATATAATAAGAAACATATATTTGGTCTTTAGCCCCAGTTTCTAACACAATTGCTCCTAAACCCTTGGAGTTTTTTAAGTAATAGAGTTACGGGGCATTCTGTGTTATTTATAACAAGTCCCTTTCAAACATACCTGAGTTTATGCTAGCAAAGTGAGTCTTGGTGGACCTCTAGAGAGTTTCAGGATAGGGGTTGGTTGCCCAGGGAACCAACCTTGTGATTAGAGGGTTGGAAATTTCAGCCCCACTTCTAGCCCTCCAGGGAGGGGGGAGGGACTGGAAACTGAGCCAATCAACAATGGCCATTGATTTAATCTACCACACCTACCCAATAAGACCTCCATAAAAAACCCCTAAACTACAGGGCTCAGAGCATTTCCGGGATGGTGAACACATCTAGGTGCTGGGGGTGTGACACTCCTATAGAGGGCATGGAAGGTCCTTGTCCCTTCCCTCATATCTTGCCTAAGTATCTTTCCATTTGGCTCTTCCCAAGCTGTATCCTTCATAATGAACCAGTGTAGGTAAGCAAAGTCTTTTCCTGAGTTATGTGAACCGTTGCAGTAAATTATGGAACCTGAGGAAGGGATTTCAGGAACCCCCGATTTGCAGCCAAGTCAGAAGTACAGGTACTGTGGGAAGCCAATACTTGGCATCCAAAGTGAGGGCAGTCCTGTGGGACTGAGCCCTTAAACCTGTGGAGACTGACAGTAACTGCAGTAGTTAATGTAATTGAATTAAATTGTAGACGCTCAGCTGGTATCTAGAGAGTTGGAGAAGTGATTGTTGGTCTGGAAAGACCCACACATTTAGTGCCAGAAGTGCTGGGAGTAGAAACAGTTTGTAGTACTGCCTGTCATGTAACTTATGACTCTCTTGTGATGGCTGTCAGAGACATTAGACACAAACTGACAGCTAATATAACTCACAGAATTTTGCACATTCACATGTTATATCCCAGTGCGAGTCACGGAATATGAATCCTATGAATAATATATTCCTAATCCAACTTTACCAAGATTTCTCCAGATCCTGCGAGGATCCATTTAAACTTTTCTACTTAACTGCACTGACTTTTACGGGCAAAGCCACTGGGGAATAAAGAAAGAATAAAAGAAACCAAAAGTCACCTGGGCCTGGATCATTTTCTTCTGACTTTGGGAAACGGCTGCAAACTGGGATGCTGTCTTTAGCTCTTCTGGATCAGCTCTAAATTTGTGTTCAAAAATCTCAGTCTCCAATCAAGGATGTCTCCAGAACTGACAGTACTTAAGTATCTTTTCCTCCTTCTTTTCTTTGATCCCTCTTGTTCCTGGGGAGCCGGCACCTGTGGGCTGAAGAGCAACTTACTCTGAGTGGCACATTCTCTCTCGGCCTAGATGCTGTCAGTGTTGCTGGCCACTCATCTTAAATTAAGGCCCCCAAAGATCGACTGGTCCTTTTAATACGAAGCTTTTACATCTGGGCCGATAAAACACAGTATTCCGAATATTTGGGAAGTACATCTTTCTCTTGTAAAGTGGAAGCAGTAAGACTGTGAAAGGGGATGTGGGAAGGAGAACCAGCACAGCGCAATGCCCCACTGGCAGGGAAATCCACAGGTAGATCAACTTTAGGAAAGAGGACACACAGACAGGATATACACATTTTTCTTCTTTTAAACCACGTGCGTCCACGTACCTCTTCAGAAGTCTTTTTACATCCCCGGGTTCACACACTCAAATTTGAAGAACATCATATTAAGCAAATAAGAAGCACCGTCACGTAATTTCTCATTACCATCCACTTCTTGATCCTCGATAAGAGTATTATAAGCATAAACCTATAAAGGATACTCAGCAAAAAATCCTTTAGGAATAAAACTGAAATAAAAACATTTTCAGGGGTCGGGGGGGAGAAGGATAAATTAGGAGTTTGGGATTATCATATACACACTACTATATATAAAACAGATAACCAACAAGGACGTACTGTATAGCACAGGGAACTATATTCAATATTTTGTAATAAACTGTAGGAGAAAAGAATCTGAAAAAAATAGATATATATGTACGTACAACTGAATCACTTTGCTGTACACCTGAAACTAACACAACATTGTAAATCAACTGTACTTCAATTAAAAAAAAAAACACTTTCAGGCAAAACCAGAGAGAATTCTTCATCAGAAGACCTGTAATACAGCATATGCACATGTTCTTCAAGCAAAAGGAAAGGGTCCTCCAATATTAGCAAAGGGCCAAGGAATGAAAAGGAACTAAGCTGGTAAATAAGCAGTTAAGTCTAAATTAGTACCAGCTGGGAAGATGATCATATCTCAGGAGGTTTTAAAAATATAGAGAGTTAACCACCACTTCCCTGGTGGCACAGTGGTTAAGAATCCACCTGCCAATGCAGGGGACACAGGTTCGAGCCCTGGTCCGGGAAGATCCCACATGCCGCGGAGCAACTAAGCCTGTGCACCACAACTACTGAGCCCGCTCTGTAGAGCCCACGAGCCACAACTACTGAGCCTGTGTGCCACAACTACTGGGCTCACGTGGCTAGAGCCTGTGCTGCGCAACAAGAGAAGCCACCGCAGTGAGAAGCCCACGCACCGCAGGAAGAGTAGCCCCCACTCACTGCAACTAGAGGAAGCCTGCGTGTAGCAATGAAGATCCAATGCAGGCAAAATTAATTAATTAATTAATTAATTAAAAATAGAGTTAAAATTTACCATGATGGCATATAAATTATGAGGTGGGTAAATGAATGAGTGTTCTAAGATCTCTGTATAGATAGAGTATAAACGTACTAATTACAGTAATACTTTGACAAATAAAGGCTGTATATTATTTGTAATCTCTGGTGTCAGAATAAAACTAATAACTTTTAAAAACATACATAATTTCTATGTTAAAAGAGACAGAAAATGTAATGTACATGGCTTCTGTGGCAATTACTTAACTCTACCACTGTAGCTCAAAAGCAGTCATACTTTTGGACTTCCCTGGTGGTCCAGTGGTTAAGAGTCCATGCTTCCACTGCAGGGGGCACGGGTTCCATCCCTGGATGGGCAAGTTCCACATGCCAAGCAATGTGACCAAAAAACAGCCATATTTAAAAAACAAAAAAATAGGTGTGCTAGGTTCCAATAAAACTTTATTAACAAAAACAGGCACTGGGCCAGAGTTAATCCATTGGGCTCCAGGTGTCCAACCCTGAATTGGAGCAGAAAAGCCATGTGATCATCTAAATCAAGAGTCAGTAACAGACTCTCCAGGGCCTGGACCACCTGTTTTTACAAATCAAGGTTTATGGGAACACAGCCAGACGCATCTGTTGACTATTGTCTTAGGCTGTTTTTACACTATAATAGCAGGGTTGAGAATCTGAGTTTGGATACATTACCCACTGCAATGCAATTTGAAAAAATAATAATAAAAGGTTAGTTTTGAATATAAGGAGAGGCAAATTGTATTTGCCTAATATGTCTATACCTCTGTTTAGTCAGGAGGCTGGTTACAAAATTAAAATGGAAAAATTCTATACGATTCTAAAGCACACACAGGTCAAGTGTCTGTTTAAAAAGAACGTTTCCTGGGAATAATTTAACATTCAAGCGAAAATAATCAATGAAACTATCAACTGGTAACCTAAAAATCCATTTCTAAGAATCTCTGAAAGGGAAATATTGGCAAAGGTGTGATATTTGACAGGTCATTTTTACTTTCTTCACTATATTTTTCATAAGAGCATGTATATTTTAAAAATCAGAGAGGGGACTTCTCTCGTAGTCCAGTGGTAAAGATTCCGCCTTCCAATGCAGGGGATGCGGATTCAATCCCTGGTCAGGGAACTAAGATCCCACATGCCGCGGAGCAACTAAACCGGCGCGCCACAACTACTGAGCTCCTGCACCTCAACTAGAGTACGCGTGCCACAGACTGCAGAGCCCAGGCGCCCTGGAGCCTGCGCACCACAACTAGAGAAAAACCGCAGGCCACAACTAGAGAGAATTCTGCACGCTGCAACGAAGAGCCTGCGCCGCAACTAAGACCTGATGCAGCCAAAAAAGAAGAAAAAAAATATCAGAGAAATATCAGGATTCTACACTTTAAATAAAATTGCTGTAGCATGGTCATTAATATAAGTTCATGGCTTTCGAAGTTTTATTTCCAAAAAAATATAGAGGGAAAACAAGGAGGAAAGCAGGGAGAGAGAAAATGAGTTATAAATACAAATTTTACAAAACACAAAGCCACAAATATGGGGAAATTAGCAGCTTTTTTACTCAGATATGCTATGCATCTGCCATCACAGTTCATTATTTAAGGTATTTTGAATCTTCAAAATAACTCTAAGGGAGAGATTTTAATTGCTTTTCTTTTCTTTTTTTCTAAGATGGAAACAGACAAGAGGTCACACAAACTGCACAATGAGCAGGAGGCAGAATTTGGATTGAAAAACCAGATTCATCTCGCTCCGAAATTAATTTTCACTCCACACCAGGCCAAAATTATTTGTAAATAAGATGTCTGTTCATTACATAAAGAAAGGAAACAAGTAAAAGGCTGTTAGTAGAACTTTAATTAATCGTGTGATTGAATAAGTATTTAAAGTAATGGTAGAGGTCTGCAACTTACTTGGAAATATACCAAAACCAACAACAACAAAAGACTGATACATGAACAGAAGGATGGACAGAGGGTTAGGTAACTAACTGGTAGAGCAAGTCTAGTACTATTAATAATAAAGCCTAAGTGGTAGGTACATGGGTGGTTAATATAAAATCCTTTCAATATTTCTGTATGTTTGAAAATTTTCACACTAAAATGTTGGATGGAAAGAAAGATATTGTAGATTTAAGAATTTAGTAAGGTGACCAAACATAAATATTTAAAGTTATGGGCTTCCCTGGTGGTGCAGTGGTTCGGGGTCCGCCTGCCGATGTGGGGTACGCGGGTTCGTGCCCCGGTCTGGGAAGGTCTGGGAAGATCCCACATGCCGCGGAGCGGCTGGGCCCGTGAGCCATGGCCGCTGGGCCTGCGCGTCCGGAGTCTGTGCTCCGCGGCAGTGAGAGGCCGGCGTACCCCCAAAAAAAAAAAAAAAAAGTTAGTTGCTGGGATAAATTAGGAGGATGGGATTAACATACACACACTACTATATGTAATACAGATAAGCAACAAGGACCTACTGTATAGCACAGGGAGCTATACTCAGTATTTTGTAATAACCTAGAAGGGAAAAGAATCTGAAAAAGATATCTATATATACATGTATAACTGAATCAATGTGCTGCACACGTGAAACACGATATTGTAAATCAACTATACTTCAATTTTTAAAAAATCAGCCAAAAATAAATAAATAAATAAAGTCAACTGCTCTTTTATGTTGTAAAAAATTATAAGGAAACGGGAGTTAGCAAATAATAATACGTTTACAATTGCAATAAAAATAAGTAGTCTAGGCTGGAGATGAAAGGCAAAGGAACAAATCCATAGGTAAATGCATAATCACAAAATGTTCCAAAAAATGACACCTAAGTATTTTAAATATTTCATCTCTATATATATGTATGCAATCACTGAATATAAACCTACTTATAATACCACCAGTTCACGCATTTAAAATAATTTGTAAATCTATATTCCATGAAATAAAGTGAAAGAGAAAATCATAGTACCACTTACACAATTTATCTGAATTATGAATATTAAGGACATAATATAAACGCCTAAAACTGAAATACACTAAAATTTTATAAGCATTTTCCTTTGGGAACAGAACTCACGGTGACAGAGATGTTATTTTACTGGTTTTAGACAGAATCTGAAAAGAAATATCCAAGAGGAATGTGCAGGAGTCTTGTAGGACAAAGGATAAAAGCTGCATCTTACATATCGTAAAACATACTGCTATTAGATATTCATCTGGTGGATCTCTGGATCATTCATCTCGCCAAAAACCTTCATTTCTGAGAGTTTAAGAGTAAGGGGTGATGTTGGGTGCCAAAGAGGATTTTAAAACTAGTGGTAAAGAAGGGACTCGGACCGACCTAAACGGCAGAAGGGTAACGTTAACGTCCATCACATCTGTTACAGAGGCCGAGGTTGGAGCTCAACACACGTAACACTTAGCGGCCAAAGTACTCGGGCCTCCAAAGTATCAGCCCATACACGCATCTGTACCCCAAACGATTACTACCACCACCCGGGTTAATCTCAGAGACTCCCATCCATTAACCCCGAAACAGATACTCCATCTTTTAGCCCCAAACAAAACCCGAACCATAAACAGCATTCACTGACAAACACCACCCTCCAGTTCGCAATCACTGAGCCCTACAGAGAGTAAACGGCAAAGACCCCAACACGTGCCCTCGCGACTAAATCGCTGACCTCTAGGGATCTTTAACCACTAACCACAAGAGAATCTCCTGATTGAAGCCAGAAGTACCCCAACCACACATGCTCTGTTACCCACCCTTTAGGGCTCCCCTGGAAAACAACACCCATTTACGCTGTTCTCCTGCTTGTATTCCACACGCATCACCCAACGCGGACGCTGACACAGGGACAATCGCGACCCATCCACGGCTGAACTTACTTCGCGGAACTTCGTCGCTTCCCTCATCACCGCGGTACGGTGGCCAACGAGGGTCTGAGACGTTTCTGCCGCAAAAAGACAACTGAATTTCCGACTTCTCTTCAGAGGTAACTTGGCCACGCCCTCTAGCGTGGCCCCGTGGGCGCGGCCATGTTTGGGCATCGGGCGTCCGAAGAGCGAAGAGCACCGTTTTGTGCTCGTGCGCGGGGAAGACTGGGAAGACGGAAGGTCACCGAAACTCAATTTTGGGGCACCTGAACCCTTAATAAAAAAGGACATATGCGCATAAGCTCGAGCTTGCAGCAAACAAGAAAGGCATGGGGGTAAATCCCTTTCTGCGAGCTGGCAAGAAAATTAAAATGGCAGTGACGTTGATCCACTTTGTACGAAATTTAGGAAACGGCCCAGTGGGGGCAACCATCTTACAGGAAGTGGAGGAATCCGTACAGCACAACTCAAGTTTGGGAAAAGGCGAAGCGTCCGGTAGAGGATATCTGGGCCAAGTTTCTAGAGAAATTGGCCTGAAGGGACTTTTGAACGGCACAGGGCTTGGAGAAGCTCTGACGTTACAGGGATGGCGGCCATAGGTTAGGAAATAAAAACAGCTGGAACGTGCTAAAGCTGTTCGTATGTATGGGGGAAAGGCCACTGAAGGTGGGCCCATTGTGAAGGGCGGTACCTATGACAGAGGGGGGAAGCCTTCCCTTTGGGGTCCAAAGACAAAGGCAGGGCTCAGAAGACCAAGGGTCAAAAATTAGGGAAATATGACTTCAAGGGGAATAAAAGGTTGTGTAAAAAAAAGAGAGTAATCATGTTACACTACATGAGTCAGTTGCAAATAGCGTTACAAAGTCATAGTAATGTAACACCGTAACTGTGGTTCCAAATAAACCCGTTGGAAGAATGGAGGGAAAGGAAAGGAAATGCCGTGTGTGTGTGTGTGTGTGTGATATAGATATGAGTGTATTGAAACAGAAATGTCTAAACTACTCCAGACTCAAGGGATCATTTTACATTCCCACCATCGATATATGAGATCCACTTTCTCTGATTCCTCACTAGGATTTGTTATAAAGAGGTTTTAAAAGGAATAAGAAAAAGATGACCAACCTAAAATGTTTTTTTACTTTTTTAATATTTTTTAATTTTTGGCTGTGTTGGGTCTCCGTTGCTGCGCGCAGGCTTTCTTCTACTTGTGGCGAGTGGAGGCTGCTCTTCATTGCGGTGCGCTGGCTTCTCATTGCAGTGGCTCCTCTTGTTGCGAAGCACAGGCTCTAGGCGTGCGGACTTCAGTAGTTGCCGCGCGTGGGCTTGGTAGCTGTGGCTGGCAGGCTCTAGAGTGCAGGCTCAGTAGCTGTGGCGCATGGGCTTAGCTGCTCTGCGGCATGTGGGATCTTCCAGGACCAGGGCTTGAACCCATGTTCCCTGCATTGGCAGGAGGATTCTTAACCACTGCGCCACTGGCCTGGGGAAGTCCAGGCCAACCTAAAATTTTTAATAGCTAAATAATATACTGGCCACTTATTTTTAAAAATCCCAATACTTAATTAATATAATGCCAGTCTTACTAATATTCAAATTCATGAAGAGTGAATGATGAATAATATTCATTCTATTGGATTCCATCTCTCATCTGCACAGTAGATAAGAGGTGTCCACCACATACAGCTTTGAATGAATTGATGTTATTATCAAGCTTGTCATAGTTCTAGTTCAAAAAATGCACACCAATAAATTTTAGGTGCTAGACGTTTGGTATGTTTTTTAGGGGGGAAGGATTGAGTCTAGAATATAAAAATTAATAAAATGTTTTTGGAGTACAACTTGCAATTACCCAATTTAAACTTTTGTCTTAGAGCCACCAATCAATTTTAAGAATTGAAATTCAGTAGAAATTATTTTTGTGAGAACAAACATGTACAAGGATATTCATGGCATCAATTCTGACAATTTTAAGGAAATAAATAATCTTGTGATTGTTACAAAAACTTATTATCGCATCTTGCATTCACACCTCTGGATAGTGCTCCTGCACAGTAACTGTGACCAATGTGTCCAATGGGATAATAGCAAGTTTGACACCGAGGATAGACATAGACTTGCCCACTGAGGCATGTTCTGTTTGTCTCTTGGAGCTCTTCTGACACATTGTAATACAGCCCAGGTTAGCCTTGGGATGAGAGACTATGTGAAAAGTGGCCTCAACCATTCCAGGGGAGGCTCAGATACATCAAAAAAGCCCCCAGTCAGGACAGCGCATACCAGACAGTCCAACCATCAACCCACATAACAATTAATATTTATTATAATTAATGTTTGTTGTCTTTAGACATTTTTAGAGAGGTAGGTTTGTAATGCAGTCAAAGGTAACTAATACCAATATGACTGTACATTAGTAGGTGATGGGTTAAATAAATCTTGGGATGTCTCTTCATAAACAGTATGGAGACATAAAAAGAGTGAAGATTGTTATTGGTACAGCTACTATGAAAAACAGTATACAGGTTCCTCAAAAAATTAAAAATAGAAGTACCATATGATTCAGCAAGTCTACTCCTGGGTATATATATCCAGAAAAAAAACTCTAATTTTTTTGGAAAACTCTAATTTTAAAAGATAACGTGCATCCCAAATGTTCACAGCAGCACTATTTACAATAGCCATGACATGGAAAGCCTAAATGTCTATTGACAGATGAATGGATAAAGAAAACGTGGTATTTATGCAATGGAATATTATCCAACCATAAAAAGAAGGAAATCTTGCCATTTGCGACATTGAGGGCGTTTTGCTAAGTGAAATACATCAGGCCAAAAAAGACGAATATTGTATGATCTCTCTTATTTGTAGAATCTAGAACCCCCCAAACTTGTAGATAATAAAGAACAGATTGTGGTTGCCAGAGGCTGGAAGGGGGTGGGACGGTGGAAATGGTGAAGGTGATCAAAAGGTACAAATTTCCAGTTATAAGTAAGTCCAAAAATTATGATGATAATGATAATAACAATAACAGGGTTGTTAGCCATGAGGGAAATGCAGGTTAAGCTCAAGATCAGATACGTCCACAAACCTAATAGAATGAGTACTGTAAGATAGGACAATACCAAGTGCTGGCGAGGATGAAGAGCAATTGAATCTTTCATCTATTGCTAGTAGAGTGTCTAAAATAAAACATACTGAAAATACCAAGTGCTGGAGAGGATGTGGAACAAGTGGATTTCATACACTGCTGGTGAGAATGTCGAATGGTATAGCCACTCTGGAAGAGAGTTTGGTAGTTCCTTTTAAAGCTAAACACAACATACCATATGTCCTAATAAGCACACACCTGAATATTTATTATAGAGGAATGAAAATTTATGTTCACACAAAAACCCAGATGCCAATTTACAGAAACTTTCC
>NW_020175468.1:730465-884688 GCF_003031525.2 Neophocaena asiaeorientalis asiaeorientalis
CCCTATAACATTTGAAACCAGGAAACAAAACAAACTTCTCTGAAGAGTGAATTGATAAACTAATACATCCAGTATGTATACTACTCACTAATAAAAATAAAACAATACAAGTCAAATAAGTCTTAATGGCAATTTGCTGAGGGACAAAAAAAAAACCCAAAAAGCTTACATGTTCCTCATTAATAAGAAATTGTAAATTTGTATAAATAAATATAGCTTATTTATATAAAATCCAGTTATAAACATTATTTTGATAACATTCATAAATGACAAAATTATATCTATGGAAAACAGACAAGTGGTTGCCAGAGGTAGGTTTGGATAGAGGATGTGAGCATAAAAAGGTAGCATGAGGGTGTCTGTTGATAAAACAGTTGTACGTCCTGGGGATGACGGTTACAATGAAATCTATATATGTAATAAAGCACCTTAGAATTGCAAAAAAAATGATTTAAAAATTCATGTAAAATCTAGTGAAATCTAAACTCCAAAGGTTAGGAGTTAACAGTATACTACCAATGTCATTTTTCTGGGTTCAATAATAAAATATGGTTACATAAAATGTTTTTACTGGAAGAAGTTGCAGAAAGGATACTAGGGAATTCTCTGGACTACTTTTGCATTTTCTTATAAGTTAAAATGATTTCAAATTATAAATTTTATAAAAATAACTTTGAAGGTGGTTTTGTAAACTATTTGATCACATTTATAAACTTAGTTAAGCAAGTGCAAGTACATGTTCATATTCAGTTTCCTTTCAAAGAAGTTCAGTATGCTAAATTTACAATTATGTTTATAGCTGAAGAAAAGTAAGAGCTACTCACATATGAGGGTAGGCATAGAACACTCTTGCATCGTATATAACAATAAAAATCAGTGATGAGAAAAGCAGACTTCTTTTTAAAACTATGGAATTACTGACAAGGCCAGAAAGGATATTCAGGTGCATTATCTGATATATGATGAGGTTAGATTTGTAACAAAAAGCACTCAAACATTTATCAGTTTCACAGAACTTCATTCCTTTTTAAGTCCTCTGATACTTAACTAAAGATGCTCTATCTTTAGCATGTTCATAAAGGTTTTAATTTCTATATGATTTCCTGACAAATGATGAGGCAGAATGTATCACTGAAATTCTGCCATATATACTATCCTCTTAAAAGTTTTTCTCCACTGTGAACTCTGACACTCATTGAAGTCTTCTTTCTGGGGGAAAGACATTCCCGTGGTCATCATATCTCCTTTTTTTTTTTTTTAAATCATATTTCTATGAACAATGAACTCATTGATGATCAATGAAGATCCCTGATAAGAAAGTCTGTCTTCCCACTGAAGACTTTCCTAGTCTCTGCATTCACAGAATTTGTCGGAGAATATAGAGTATATACTTTTCAGACATATAATGAAGTCAGAAAGTTTTGCCCAAGGCATCTCTGCACTGAATGTATCAGTTTTTCCAACATGTTTTCATTGACAGAAAATGTGAAGTAAGGATCACTAAAGGCACTACCACATTCACTATATTCACCAGGTTTATCTCCTGCGCAAATCCTTTCATCTCCTCAGCACACACATCTGATAACAGGCAGTACCGTTCTGCTCTGCTAGAAACACTGGTGTTTAAACAAAGTCTTAGCTGCCACAGAAGGCATTTCCCCAGTCACTGCATTAATGGGGCTCTTGTTCAATCGTAAGTAATGAGCTGTGACTCTCTGTTAAAGGAATTTCCAGCTTGACCGAATCTACTCATTTCTCTTATGTGCATTTTCTTATGTTTAACAAGGTTTGACAAGTGGGAGAAGGCTTTCTCACAATCAGTGCATCCATATGGTCTTTCTCCTGTGTGAGTTCTTTGATGTACATTGAGTACTGACTTCGTGGTGAAGGCTTTCCCACATTCATTGCACTCATAGGGTTTCTCTCCTGTGTGAATTCTCTGATGGGTAATGAGACCATACTTGTGGGAATAGGATTTTCCACACTCAGTACATACAAAGGGCGTCTTTCCTGTATGACACCTCTCATGTTGTATGAGGCATATCTTCTGGCTGAAGGCTTTACCACACTCATTGCATTCATAGGGTTTCTCTCCCGTGTGAGTTCGCTGATGTATAACAAGAGTGCGCTTTGTGGTGAAGCCTTTCCCGCATTCGTTACATAGGTAAGATTTCTCTCCCGTGTGAGTTCGCTGATGTATAATGAGAGTGCGTTTCACAGTGAAGCCTTTCCCACATTCACTGCATATGTAAGATTTCTCCCCTGTATGAGATCGCTGATGTACGATGAGATTACTCTTCACGGTGAAGCCTTTCCCACATTCACTGCACAAATATGGTTTCTCTCCAGTATGAGTTCGCTGGTGTACAACAAGATAGCGCTTCATGGTGAAGCCTTTTGCACACTCACTGCATACATAGGGTTTCTCCCCTGTGTGAGTGCGCTGATGCACAATGAGATTGCTCTTCACAGTGAAGCCTTTTCCACATTCACTGCACACATAAGGTTTCTCTCCACTGTGAGTTCGCTGATGTGCAATCAGATAGCGCCTCACTGTGAAGCCTTTTCCACACTCACTGCACATATAGGATTTCTCTCCTGTTTGGGTTTGCTGATGTACAGTAGGACTGCTCTTCACAGTAGAGACTTTTCTGCATCCACTGGTTAAATGGGGTTTGTCTCGTGTTTGAGGTTTCTGATGTTTAGTGAACATGACATTTCTGGAGAAGGATTTCTCACACAGATCACACTGATGGAGTTTGTCTCCTATATGAATGCTCTCCTGAGAAATAAGCTGAGATTTCCTGATGCATGTTTTCTCACTTTCAACGCAGGCCTGGGATTTCTCTATTTTGTGAGTCCTCTGATGCTTAAGGACTTGGAACTTAGCAATGATGTGTTTTATACTTTCAGGAAATTCAATTCCAGAATACAACTGTTCACGATCACCATGTAGAAAGAATTTCTTATCTCCATTAAACTCCACAGGGTTCTTTATTTCATATCTTCTCTTCTGGTTAACTAAACATAAGCTTGATTTCCAAGCTTTTTTACATAAGCCAAATGTATGATTTTGTGTTAGGGCTAAACGAGTTTTGCTCAGATGAACACTCTTTCTAAATGCATTCTGTTCACTGCATTGTTGCAGGCTCTTTGGAAATCTTTGGTCTTGAGAGTGCTCTGGCAGATGACTGTCAACTTTCCTGATTCCTAGGATAAATGGAATGAAAGTGCTTAAAAGATGATATATAGTGGGGGGATTGGATCTTTATTGTCTACCATATGATCCCAGTACAAAATTATAAAGATGTAAGATGAAATAAATATCAGATCCAAGAAAAGACAAGGAATATATTTAAAGCTAAATACCCACAAAGAAAGAGTGCTCATCTGGGGAGATGAATATGTGGAGCAGCTGTTGTGGGGGCCTCAGTCACCCTCACAGCTGTGACTCCTTCTCTTAATGACTAGAATATGACCTTCCTGACCACTCCCCTTGCTGGTTCTCCCTCACTCACCTGGACGGGTTCTATTCTGGATTTTGTTTTCTATTATGCATGGTTCTTTTCCATGTTCCAACTTGGAGAGTGTATCTGGTTTGGTAGCTTGATACCCTGTTCATGAGAAATGATAGAAGACTTAGATACAGGGACTGGGGTACAGTATGTCAAGATGGGAAAATACTGCATTTCAGAGACAAAATTTCTCGTATGCAAAGTAAAAGTTCTCCTTCAGCATACAGGAGATTATACCCTTTTGTTTGGGGCCAGACAGGGGACTGAAAATCCAACTCTTTGGAAGACCACAGTGACTGCAAAGCTTTCATCAGGTGATGGAGAAAAGGCCAGTGACTGGGCACTTCTAAGTGACACAGGGAGCTGTCCTTACCCAGTGACACCAAATTGTTAAAGTTCTCCAACATCACATCCCGGTATAGGTCTTTCTGGGCAGCATCCAGGAGCTGCCACTCCTCCCAGTTAAACTCCACAGCTATATCCTCCAGTGTCAGCAATTCCTGCAATAATAGAGTCCAGTTTAATATGATGGGAATTTTTTTTATCAATATGGAAGAAGCATGAGAGAAGTTGTTCTAATTTTCACTGTATAGCCTGCATCTATATACTTTTCTCAAATACATTTCAGTAGAAGAAAAATCCTATCTTTTTATCTATATATTTTAGCACCTATTTCCATTTGCATACTAAAAATATGCAAATGATATCAGGACAAATAAAGTATTCCTACATTACCATGAAACTTCACAGCCAATATGAGAATCAACCATGAACAGCCTCCACATCCAGAATTTACAAGTGTTTTTAATAAATGTAAAAAAAAAAACCCAGAAACTATACAAGATACATCCACAGCAAAAAACAAAAAAAACAAAAAAAAAAAACACATTAAAGCTGATTAGGAAGATTTGAAAACAAAAACAAAGAGAAAATATAGTAATGGAGAAGCAGTATCCAAAGATCTAAAGATGAAAATTTCAAGACTGATTAAACACTCTGAACTTCAGACTCAGGGATCCCAATAAATTCCAAGCATGAAGTCTATACATAGGCACATCAGACTAAAACTATAATACACAAAATATGAAGGGAAACTATAAAAGCATCCAGAGACAAAAGACAGATTACCTACAACAGAAACAATAGAACTCAGAAAAAAAAGGAATATTATCTTCAAAGTTCTGATTTTTGTGCCAGAAAGGTCAGACATGAAGGCCACTTGGTATTGAAACACATAACTCTCATTATGGAGTCCTGGACAGCACTGCCTTCTCCCAGCCACATTGTGTGACAGTCCTCAGGAGTACTGCCAATCAAGGAAGCTCGCCTGAACTTCAGTGTCCAGAGATTTTATTGAAGCTTCATTATATATGCATAATTTATTGAATCGCTGACCACATGGCCGAATGCAGGTCCTTCCCCCTTCCTGGAGGCTAGACTGGTTACATATGGCTGAAAGCCACAAGCCTCTAATCACATGGTTGGTCTTTTTGGCATGGACAGCCCTCATCTTGAGTTATCTCATTAGCACAAATCATCTAGGGCTCACATGAGTCATCTCATAGCATAAACTATAAAGTGTGGTCCCAGTGGTCCAAAATGAAAAACAAAGACACTCTTATCACATGGGTAATTCCAAGGGTTTAGCAGTTACCTCCCAGGAATCAGATATAAAAGTCAGCCAAACTAAAAAAAAAAAAAGAAAAAAAAAAAAAGTCAGCCAAATTCCTTATTACATACTAGGTATTCATGCCCCTGTGAGGTACCCTTCCCTTGAGTATGGGCTGAATTGTTTCTTAAAAAAAAAAAAAAAAAAAGAGCAAAAGTGATGAGATACCCCTTTTAAATTAGGCTATATATGATTTCCAGCTTGCTAATAGAATCTGTCCTTTGATGACATTGATGAAACAAGATGGCATGTTAGGGGGGCCCACGTGACAAGGAACTCAGTGGTTTTACATGAGCAGACAGGTAGAAACTGAGGATCTCATTTGAGTTCTGGAAATGAATTCTGCCAACAACCATGTAAGTGAGCTTAGAAGTGCATCCTTCCCCACTTGAGCCTTCAGATCAGACCCCATCCTAGGGCTTACACCTTGATTGCAGCCACACGATAGACTGTGAAACAAAGTACTCAGCAATGATATGATACAAAAATAAACATTTGATCTTTGTCCCTGGTTCCTGGTACCCTAGCTCCTAAAACACTTAGAATCTCCACACTGATAAGTGTTTTTTGTATGCTAATGACATGACAGGTAGGGGGAGGGCACGCAGACAGCTTCGGGATGGGGGCTGGTTGCTAGAGGAACAAACCATGTGATAAAACCTCCAGAGAGGGGAGAAGGGCTGGAGACTGAGTTCAATCACCAATGGCCAATGATTTAATCAATCATGCCTAAGTAATGAAACGTTAAAAAAAAACCCCAAAACTACAGGTTTGGCAAGTTTCCAAGTTGGTGAACACACTGAGGTACTGGAAGGGTGACACACCCCCATACCTTGCTCTATGCGTCTCTTCCATTTGACTGTTCCTGAGTTGTATCATGTAAATGTAAGTAAATAAATCTGTAAATTAAGAAAAGTGGTTTCCTGAGTTCTGTGAGTTTTTGAGCAAATTATCAAACCTGAGGAAGGGATTGTGGCCTTACAGATACAATTTCACAAAAAGCCATTAACAAGAATGTTTAATGTCACATGGTTTGTAATAACAAGAATATCTAAATATTCATCGGCACATAAATTATTAAATTATCACACATATATAATTTGGTGTTCATTGCATCACGTAAAAAAGAAGAAAGCTGGCCTGTAGACACCAAAATGTAAAGAATTCCAGTACACTGAAAACAGGCTGGAGGATGTCATTAAAATGACAATGGTGGCTCACCCTGCAGAGGTGGTTCATATATGAGTGTAATTCATGGTCAAGGAGTATTGATCTGTTATCTGTGAAGCTTGAATTATTTCACACTGAATCTATTTCTTAAACTCAGAGTGAATCTCCACCACTGTTCCCCAAAACATAGGTTTGATTATGTTACTTCATCATTTCAAACGTCAAATATTTGATTTCTACCAAACTCCAATGTTTTTTTGTTCCAGTTTTATTGAGAAATAATTGACATATATCACTGTATAAGTTTTAGATATATAGCATGATGGTATGATTTACATATATTGCAAAATGACTACCACAATAGGTTCAGCTAACATCCATCTTCTCTCATGTAGATACAATAAAAAGAAAAGAAAAGAAGGAAAAAGATTTTCTCCCTGTGATGAGAACTCTTAGGATTTACTCTTAACAACTTTCCTATATATCATATAGCAGTGTTAGCTATAGTCACCATGTTGTACATTACATCCCTAGTACTTATTTATCCTGTAACTGGCTTTTTTGAGTATGACTATAAACTCATGGAATTTTATATAGCTATATAGGTAATGTTCTTCAGTCAGCTGCACTCATCTCTCTTTTAGATGCTCAGCTGGTACCAGGCCAGTGGTACTCTGGCTAGTGGGGAGCCCCTAAGAGTTATCGATGTTGTAGGAGTATCATTCCATTCACCTAAGTGACATAAACCACTGAATCCCTCAAGAAGCTGGTCTGCTTTTTCCTCAGTCAACACATACTACGGGGCTTTTCGTGTTTCTCTGGTTGTGACGTCTGCCAGAGATAATGCAAAGTGACAGCCGATGTAACCCACAGGGCCCACCACAGTCACACATTATCTTCCAATATTAGTCACTTGATGTGACCCCTATGAACGATATATTCCTGAACCCACTTTGTCCTGATTTTGAATTCAGAGTCTAAGTTAATTTCTCCCCAGAACCCCATTATCCCCAATTTATACTTCTTTTAGTTGAACTGATTTTTTTTTCAGGTCACCACAAATCCATTAGACAACAAAAGAAAGATATAACAAACCAAAAATCACCTGGACCTTGATCATCTTCTTCTATGCTCAGGACATAGTGAGTAACATGGCTTCTGTCTTTTGTTTCTTCTGCATCTGCCATGTAATTCTTAGAGACAGAAATCTTGGTGTCCAGTTAAAGATGTCCTCAGAAATGATGATATCCAACTCCAAGAATCTCCTCTTTCTCCCCTCATTCTATCACTTGATCACTCTTTCTCCTGGGGAGCCGGGACCTATGTGCTGAAGAGCAAATTGACTTTGAGTGTACATTCCCTCTGGGCCCAGATGCTGTCACTTGTCTTTAAATAAGGGACCCCAATATTTCCAACTGTTCCTTTATTTGGTGCCCCAGAGGCGTTCATACTCTGGGGCAATAAAACAAGGTTTTGAATGTGTGAAATGTATGCCTTTCTCTTGTGAAGAGGAAATGGCATGACTATTAAAGGGAAGGAGGGAAAGCGGAATCAGCAGAGCATGACGCCACGGGTGAAAGCTCAAGCAGATCAAGTTTACAGAAGAGGCCACATGGAAGTTTCCAAGGATCTGGGCATTGTGCCTTTAAAAAGTATGTGTGCCCAGGTACCAATTCAAAAGTATATGCTCAGTAGGTACACACACCGCAGTTTTTTTTTCTTTAAGTATTATTTTAAATAAAGTTTTATTTAATGTGGACCATTTTCTTTAAAGTCTTTATTGAATTTTTTACAACATTGTTTCTTCTTTTTTTAAAAAAAATTATTTATTTATTTATTAATTTTTATCTGCGTTGGGCCTTTGTTGCTGTGCCAGGGCTTTCTCTAGTTGCGGCGAGCGGGGGCTACTCTTCATTGCAGTGTGTGGGCTTCTCATTGAGGTGGCTTTTCTTGTTGCGGAGCATGGGCTCTGGGAGTGTGGGCTTCAGTAGTTGTGGCTCGTGGGCTCTAGAGCATAGGCTCACTGGTTGTGGCACACAAGCTTAGTTGTTCCGCAGCATGTAGGATCTTCCCAGACCAGGGATTGAACCCTTGTCCCCTGTGTTGGCAGGCAGATTCTTAAACACTGCACCACCGGGGAAGCCCCTGCTTCCGTTTTTATGTTTTGGTTTTTTGGCCACGAGGCACGTGGGATCCTAGCTCCCCAACCAGGGATCAAACCCGCACCCCCGTCATTGGAAGGCGAAGTCCCAACCACTGGACAGCCAAGGAAGTCCCCATACCTCACTTTGAAGACCACCATACTAAGCAAATCATTAAGATTGTCTATTTCTCTTTGTATATGAAAAGATTAATCTTGCCCAACAGAGGTTTGGCTTTGCCCTCAGTTCCTGAGAGGGAACATATAAGCCCTTGGAATGCCCCACCCGATAAGAACGGCTTTGCTTACCTGGGAGGCTTGGCCCATACAAGATAGTCTATGCTAATGATGTAATTTATGGTGAGGGCCCTTGGACCACATGGTATCAGCTTGACCTCTAGAGGGGCTGGAGACTAAGTTCAGCCAATCATGTCTATGTTCACTGAGCCCCAGTAAAAACGCTGGACACTAAGAGTTAGGTGAGCTCTCCCTGGTTGGCAATAATGATAAAACAAAAACAAAAACAAAACCAGCAAGGATATAGCAGACTAGAACAATATAATCAATCAACTTAAGTGACATTTATTTAACACTACACTCAACAGCAACAAAATATATATGTTTTCAAAAGTACATGGAACATTCCCCAGGAAAGACCATATACTAGGGTATAAAACTGTCAATAAATTCAAAACAAAGGTAGGTTACAAGGTATACGACATGGGGAATATGGTCAATATTTTGTAATAACTGTAAATGGAGTATAACCTTTAAAAATTGTATAAAATGTGTGTGTGTGTGTGTGTGTGTGTGTGTGTGTGTATATATATGGCTTAGATGAAATGGACAAATGTCTAGGAAGAAACAAAAATGAAATAAGATTTTTTTAAAAATTTAATACCAAAAAAAAAAATTTTAATACCTATGTAGCAAGAAATTGAATTAGTAATTAAAAATCATCACACACAAAAAAAGGCTACTCTCAACTGGCTTCGCTGTATAAAGCCAGGATTACTAAGACACCAAAGCAAGACAAAGACATCACAGAAAAAAAAAAATCTATAGAGCAATCTCCTTCATGAATATAGGTGAAAAATTGTTAACAATGTATTAGCAAGACACATGCAGCATAATATAAAAAGGATTATAGACAACAGCTAAGGGGGATTTATCCCAGGAATGCCAGGTTGGTTTATCATGGGAAGATAAAGTAATGTACTATTCCAAATTAATACAATAAAGGACAAAACCCACATGTTCTTCTCAAAGGATACAGAAAAGGTATGTGACCACATTTAATACCCACTCATGATTAAAACTTTCAAAAAACTAGAAACAGAAAGGAAGTTACTAAAACTAATAAAGGGCAGCTATGAAAAACCAAAACCAACATACTTAATGATAAAATTCTGAATGTTTTTCTCCTAGAATTGAGAACAATGCAAGGATAGCTGCCTTAACCCATTTTATCCATTACTATACTAAAGGTTCCAGCCAGTTCAATAGGTAATAAACAAATAAATACATTTAAAAAACTTAAAGGTATCTGTATTGGAAATACAGAGTGCAACTGTTCTTATTCATAGACAATATGATTGTGTATGTAGAAAATCCTAAGAAATATATGCAAAAAAAGTATTAGAACTAGTAAATAGGTTTAGCAAGGTTACAGGATACAGTAACAATATATTAAAGAAAATTGCATATCTCTGTACTAGCAATGATCCAGCCAATAAGAAAATTAAGGAAGCAATTCCACACACAATAGCATCAAAAAGAAAAAAAATACTTAAGAATAAATTAAAACTAATGCAAGACTTGTATACTGAAAACTATAAAACACTTCTGAGACAAATTTAAAGAGATATAAATAAATGGAGAGACACTCCAAGCCTGTAGATTGGAAGATTCAATATGGTGATGGCAATTCTCCCCAGATTCAGTGCAATCACTGTCAAAGGTACACCAGGAATTTTATAAATATGGAGAAGCTGATACTAAAATTTGCATTAAAAGATAAAGAATGTAGAATAGGGCTTCCCTGGTGGTGCAGTGGTTGAGAGTCTGCCTGCCAATGCAGGGGACACGGGTTCGTGCCCCGGTCCGGGGAGATCCCACATGTCGTGGAGCGGCTGGGCCCGTGAGCCATGGCCGCTGAGCCTGTGCGTCCGGAGCCTGAGCTCCACAACGGGAGAGGCCACAACGGTGAGAGGCCCGCGTACCACAAAAAAAAAAAAAAAAAGAATGTAGAATAGCTATACCAATTGTAAAATAGAATTATAAAGTTGGTGAGTGCTTATACTAATCTATTTCAAAGTTTATTTTAAACCCATAGTAATAAAATAGGTACTGTATTGACATAATGATAGATACATAAGTCAGTGCAACAGAATTGAGAAATAAATGCAAGTACGGTCAGCTGATTTTCAACAAAGGTGCAAGACAAAGCAATGAGGAAACAGATGGTCTTTCCAACAAATATACTGGAACAACTGAATATCCATTTCCAAGTAAATTAAAATGGATAATAAATGTAATAGCTAAAAATATAAACTACCTCAAGAAATTGAGAAGACAAGGCACAGGCTGGGAGAAAATATTTGCAAAAGACATATTGATAAAGGACTGTTATCCAAAATATACAAAGAACTCTTAAAAACTCAACAATAAGGAAACACAATCCAATTGAAAAATGGGCAAGACCCGAACTGACACCTTACCAAAGAAAATATAGCAAATAAGCAAATGAAAAGATGTGTAATTAGGAAATTACATCATATGTAATTAGGAAATAACAAATTAAAAAAACAATGAGATACCAATACCCACCTATTAGAATAACCAAAATTCAAAACAAGGACTACACCAAATGCTGAAGAGGATATGAAGCAACAGGAATTCTAATTTATTGCTGATGGGAAGGCAAAATGGTACAGCTACTCTGGAAGACAGTTTGTCAGTTTCTTACAAAACTATATATATTCCTGGGACTTCCCTCATGGCACAGCGGTTAAGAATCCACCTGCCAATGCAGGGGACATGGGTTTGGTCCCTGGTCTGGGAAGATCCCTCATGCCACGGAGCAGCTAATCCCGTGAGCCACAACTACTGAGCCTGTGCTCTAGAGCCGACTAGCCACAACTATTGAGCTCATGCGCCACAACTACTGAAGCCTGTGCACTGTAGGGTCTGCGTACTGCAACAAGAGAAGCCAACGCAATGAGAAGCCCATGCACCACAATGAAGAGTAGCCCCCATTCGCTGCAACTAGAGAAAGCCTACGTGCAGCAATGAAGACCCAACGCAGCCAAAAACAAAAACCTACCAAAAACTATATATACTCTTAACACATGACCCAAAGTCACATTCCTTGCTATTGACCAAAGTCAGCTGAAAATTTATGTCCATACAGAAACCTGATCACAGGTATTTATAGCAGCTCCATCTATCCAAATAATGAATGAATACTATTCAGCACTAAAAAGAAATGAGCTCAGATCAGAAATAAATGAAAAAGAAATGAAGGAAATGATAGCAACGATCAATAAAACTAAAAGCTGGTTCTTTGAGAAGATAAACAAAATTGATAAACCATTAGCCAGACTCATCAAGAAAAAAAGGGAGAAGACTCAAATCTATAGAATTAGAGATGAAAAAGGAGAAGTAACAACTGACACTGCAGAAATACAAAAGATCATGAGAGATTACTACAAGCAACTCTATGCCAATAAAATGGACAACCTGAACTATGAAAAGACAAGGAGGAACCTAAAATGCATATTATTAAGTGAAAGAAGCCCATCTAGAAAGACTATATACTATACAATTCCAAGTATATGACATTCTGAAAAAGGCAAAGCTAAGGAGACAGTAAAACGATCAGTGGTTGCCAGGAGTTGGAGGGAGGGCAAGATGAATAGGCAGAATCCAGAGGAGTTTTAGAGCAGTGCAACTGTTCTGTATGATACTCAATGGTGGATATATGTCATTTTACATTTGTCAAGACCCAAAGAACATACAACACAAGAGTGAAACCTAATGCAAATTATTCACTTTGGGTAATAATGTGTCAATATGAAAATTGACTGTAACAAATTCAGCACTCTGGTGCAGGATGTTGACCGTGGGGAAAGGTTACACATGTCAGGGAACAGGGGTATATGGTATCTCTATGCAGTTCCCACTCAGTGTTGCTGTGAATCTAAAACTGCTCCTAAAAAAAAATAAAGTCATATCCTTATCTATCTATATCTATACATGTACACATTATCTTTCAGAAAACATATGAGACATTTCTCATGACCTTGGGTTAGACAGAGAAGACGTGTCACCAAACCAGCAAACCATAGAAGAAGAAAACTGGACTTGTATTACATTTTGCACATCAAAAAACACTATAAAGCTAAAGGAAAAGGTAAGCTACAAATCAGGAGAAAAATTTGCAAATCATATATCTGATAAAGTACTTCTATGCAGAATATATAAAGAACTCAAAAAGCTCAATTTGTTAAGAAGACAAAGAACCCATTTAGAAAACGGGAAAAGACTTGAATATCTATAAACACATGAAAAGATGATCAACATTATTTGTCATTAGGGAAATTAAGATGATGGTGAAATTCTAGTACACGGCAACTAGATATAATTAAAAAGACTAATAATTCCAAATGTTGATGAGAATGTGGAGAAACTGGAACTCTCATACAATAATAGTAAACTGGTACACGCACTTTTGAAACTTTGTAAAACACACACTTATCTTAGGAACCAGCCATTCCACTCAGAGGAATTTAACAAACAAAAATGAAAACATGTCTAATTTGCACCTGAATATATGTAGCAACATTATTCATCAAAGTCTCAAACTAGAATTTGACAAAATTCATTATATACATCCAATGGATCATTCAGGAATAGAGTTGAAGAGAAGGGAATATTTCCCAATTCATTCTAAGAGGCCATTTAGTTTTAAAAAATACAATACTATCTATAATACAATTTAAAAAATGTGAAATACTTATGGGAAAAATTACAAAAAAATGTAAAAGACATTCTGAAAACTATATCACTGAGAAATCTGTAAAGACTTCAATAAATGAAGAGATGTAGCTTTTTAGAAAAAGAATTATTTTCTGAAATAAACCAAACAGACCAGTCTCCACAATTTGTCTATAGAGTCATAAAATCCCACTCATAATCCCAGGAAAGTTTTTCTGTAGCGACTTGACAGCCTGATCCTTAAATTCAGATAGCAATGCAAAAGGTCTAGAATAGCCAAAACAACTGTGGAAAAGAACAAAGTTGGTGGGTTGACACTACCTGATTCCAAGAATTTATATCAAGCTACAGTAATCAAGACAGGGTTGTATTCACGTCAACATAAACAAATGAATGGAACAGAATAGAGACCAGAATAAGATTAAGACCCACATATATATACATATAGCCAACTGACATTTTACAAAGGCGCAAAGGCAATACAGTGGAGAAAAGAAAGCCTTTTCAACAAATGTTGCTGGAACAAGTAGATATGAATATCAAAAGAAAAATGAATTAAAACAAGAACTTGGATCCACACATTGCACCATATACATAACTCAAGATGGATAATAAACCTAAATGAAAAACCTAAAAAAAAAAAATCTGAAACTTCTAGAAGAAAAAATTGGCAAAAATCCTCTGATCTTGTAATTAGGCAAAGATTCTTAGGTACAACACCGAAAGGATTATTTGTTTAAAAAAAGTTCATACACTGGACTTCATAAAAACTAAATCCTTCTGCTCTTCAAAACATATTGTTAAGAGAATGTTGAAAGGCAAGTCAAAGACTGGGAGAAAATCTTTGTAAAGCATGTAACTGGTAAAGGAAGGATTTGTAGCTAGAACATAAAACGAATTCTCAAAAATCAACAAGAAAACACAACAGAAAACTGCAAAAGACTTGAACAGATACTTCACCAAGGAAGATATATGGATGGCAACTAAGCACGTGAAAAGATGCTCAATATCATTAATCATCATTAGGTAAATACAAATTAAAACCGCAAGGTACTGCTCCATACCTATTAGAATGCCTACAATTAAAAAGAAAGACGAGGGGCTTCCCTGGTGGCGCAGTGGTTGAGAGTCAGCCTGTCGATGCAGGGGACACAGGTTCATGCCCAGGTCCGGGAAGATCCCACATGCCGCGGAGCGGCTAGCCACTGGGCCTGCACGTCCGGAACCTGTGCTCCACAACGGGAGAGGCCACAACAGTGAGAGGCCCGCGTACCACAAAAAAAAAAAAAAGAAAGACGAGGGCTTCCCTGGTGGCACAATGGTTAAGAATCCACCTGCCAATGCTGGGGACACGGGTTCGAGCCCTGGTCCAGGAAGATCCCACATGCCGCTGAGCAACTAAGCCCATGTGCCACAACTACTGAAGCCCGCGGGCCTAGAGCCCATGCTCTGCAACAAGAGAAGCCACCGCAATGAGAAGCCCACGCACCGCAGTGAAGAGTGGCCCCCACTCACCACAACTAGAGAAAGCCCGTGAGTAGCAATGAAGACACAACACAGCCATAAATTAATTAATTAATTTTAAAAAAAAGAAAGACGATACAAAATGTGGAGCCACCCAACAGCCATCCATCTGCTTCTTCTAGATATAAAGTACAACCACTTTGGAGAACAGTTTAGCAGTTTCTTTAAAAGTTAAACATACACCTACCACATGATTTCGCCATTCAAATACTGGTGATTTACACAGGAGAAAGAAAAACACATGTAACTGGAACATGAATGTTCACAGAAGCTTTATTCGCAAGAGCTAAAAACTGGAAACAAAACTACCCACCAACAGGTGAGTTAGAGACTTCCCTGGTGGTCCAGTGGTTGAGATTCTGCACTCCCATTGCAGGAGGCCTGGGTCTGATCCCTGGTTGGGGAACTAGATCCCACATGCCGCAACTTAATACCCCGTATGCTGCAACGAAGATCCCGCATACGGCAACAAAGATACCGCGTGCCACAACTAAGACCCGGCGCAGCCAAATAAATAAATAAATATTTTTTTAAAAAAGGTGAATTAATAAACTCTATAGAATGAACTAATGTTCCTACAATGGAATACAAAGCAATAATAAGAAACTATGGATACACAGAAGGATGAATCTCAAAATATTAATGTTGGGTGAAACAAGTCAGAATAAAAATGAGTGTACACTGTATGATTCCATTCACATAAAACTTTTAAAAACTATAAATTAACCTATAGTAACGAAAAAAAGATTTGTGGTTGCTTGGGGAGGTGTGGGGAATATAAGAAGGATGGATTAAAAAGGGACACAAAGAAACTTCTTAGGTGATGGGTATGCTCACTATCTTCATTGTTGGTGATAGTTTCATGAGTATGTATGTCCAACTTACTAATCTGTACGATTTAAATATGTGCAGCTTATTGTCTATCAATTTTGCCTCAATAGATCACTTGGGGGAAAAAAAGGAAAACTTACTGATACTTATAATATAGATAGACCTCAAATACATTATGTTAAATGAAAAAAAGACAGCCCCAGAAGACTACATATTTTATGATTCTGTTTCTATGAAATGTCCAGAAATTGCAAATCAATAGAGGCAGGAAGATGATCAGTGGTTGTGTGTGGCTCCGGGTAGGGGTGGAAACTGAGTGCACAGAGGAACAAGACAACTTTCTGGGGTGATGGAAATGTTTTAAAGTTGGATTGTGCTGACGGTTGCACAACCCTAGAAACTCAGTCAAAATTACTGAAATGTATGCTTATACTTGGTGAATTTTATAGTAAATAAAACTACAACAAAAAAGACTTCCTTTTCGGGACCTCCCTGGTGGCGCAGTGATTGGGGGTCTGCCTGCCAGTGCAGGGAACATGGGTTCGAGCCCTGGTCCGGGAAGATCCCACACGTCGAGGAGCAACTAAGCCTGCAAGCCACAACTACTGAGCCTGCGAGCCACAACTACTGAAGCCCACGCGCCTAGAGCCCGTGCTCTGCAACAGGAGAAGCCACCACAATGAGGAGCCAGCGCACCTCAATGAAGAGTGGCCCCCACTCGCCACAACTAGAGAAAGCCCACGCGCAGCAACGAAGATCCAACACAGCCAAAAATAAAAATAAAAATAAAAATAAAAAGACTTCCCTTTCTACAGTACGAAAAAACAAAACAAAAAACCCCACCAACTGAAACTGCAAAAAAAGGTCAAGGAAAAGAGTTTACCAAGAAATAAAGGTAGCCAGAAATCTCTGGGACAAAACAAAAAACGTACCATAAATTTTTAAGTGGAGTGGTAGAATCAGAAAGTAATCAGAAAGTCAAAATGGGTTACTGAAATTATAATTGAATACTTTTAAATACTGTATGTCAATACTACTTACATTAATGAATACATTTGATTCTAGACACCATACCACTGGTTCACCAACCTGTGTTGATACTATTGAAACAATTTTTATTTTTAAAAAATTAATTTATTTATTTATTTTTGGCTGTATTGGGTTTTCGTTGCAGCGTGAGCTTTCTCTAGTTGCAGCGAGCGGGGTGTGGTGCGAGGGCTTCTCATTGCAATGGTTCTCTTGTTGCAGAGCACGGGCTCTAGGCACCAGGGCTTCAGTAGTTGTGGCACGCAGGCTCAGTAGTTGCATCTCTCTGTCTCTAGAGCACAGGCTCAGTAGTTGTGGCGCAGGGGGTTAGTTGCTCCGCGGCATGTGGGATCTTCCCGGACCAGGGCTTGAACCCATGTTCCCTGCGTTGGCAGGCGGATTCTTAACCACTGCGCCAACAGGGAAGTCCCTGAAACTATTTTTAAAAAGTATAAATATCTCAAATGCAAATATGTTGAGATCGGAGAAATTAAGTGATACAATTAACTGTCCTTGTGTTTATACAGATTATCCCAAATGTAAAAAAACCCTAGCATTAAAAAAAAAGTTCTCACTGCGGAACATAATATAGGATAAAGGAAATGCTTTTACTTAAGTAAGAATGACCCTAAATGTAAATATCCAAAAGAAGTATAGTAAACTTGGAGATAAGAAGAACGAAAACTACATTAAATTTCATTAAAAATAGTAAACTTAGCACTAGATCACTCCGAACCACATTGAATTTTGTGAGGACAGCGAGAAGAGTGGTGATTGGGGGAGACAAAGTTGTTAGTAAGGTCCGTGAGGACAGACTAGAAGGAGTGAACTGTGCTTGGATTAACTGGGGAAATGCAGCCTTCATGTCTGTTTCTGGCGTTCAAGGTTTGACCCTGAACGTCCTCAAATACTGAGAGCCCCCACCAGGCGTCTCTATGACTGAGTCCTATATTAAATATCAGTCTAAACTCCAAACATGCCCAAGAAACCAACCGGGACATCTCCCTAACCCGGGCCTCTCTAACACTGAGTCCCAGGTTAAATCGCGAACCCGGACGAGACACCGCGTTCACCGATACAAACTTTCCACCACAGCTCTCAACCCCTGAGTCCCACAAGCAGAGTGATCCAGTGGACTCCAAACTCTGACAGAGTCGGACTTTCGGTCGATGATTTCTTCAGACTCTTAATCACTGACTGCCAAAAGCCCCATGACTAACGTCCAGACGTCTCTGGGAATGATTCTAAATAAAATCCCAACTAAGGTCCTTCACACGCGCTCACGTTTCACAGTCCCAAGAGGCCGTGAATCCAAGCCCACAACCCGACTCACCTGATCCCAAACCCCTCCAGACACCACTGGCAGCGACAAAAGGCTGAGCCCACCTGCTATTCGGATGCCTTCCTGAGCGGTCCCTTGGGACGCAGACCCGCTAGGACCACGCAATCTGACAAGGGCCTTGGAGCGCTGCCGGATTTCCGAATTCCGACTGCGCGCTCCGCTCTATGACGTAACACGGCCCCGCCCACCTCGGCGTTTCCGACGGGCGGGGGCCATAAAGGCTGTAGGAAGACATCGAAATCACTCCTGGCCCCCTCAATGCTTTTATCAATACCTGCCGGTTGCGAGGGTTGGTCAACAATGCTTGTGCTAACTGCGTAAGATTTCAGAGACCGATGCCTATCCAAGGCCAACATGGCGCGTTCAGCCGGCTGAGGAACAAAGAAAGATGGCAGCGCCCTTCATGCACTTTAGAGCCGATTCGTTACTCTGGAGCGCCATGGGCGCGGCCATCTTAGAAGAATGCAGGTGTCCCTATGACCGAAAAGGGGTTAGATACCCGGTTGCTTGGGAAGATTAAAAAAGGTAGAAGTTAGGGCTTCCCTGGTGGCGCAGTGGTTGGGAGTCCCCCTGCCGATGCAGGGGACACGGGTTCGTGCCCCGGTCCGGGAAGATCCCACATGCCGCGGAGCGGCTGGGCCCGTGAGCCATGGCCGCTGAGCCTGCGCGTCCGGAGCCTGTGCTCCGCAACGGGAGAGGAAAAACAGTGAGAGACCCACGTACCGCAAAAAAAAAAAAAGGTAGAAGTTGAGACATCGCTGGAGACGCGGGGGCCACGGAATTGACAAAAGCAGTCGTCACTTAATATCTTAGGTTTGTGGAGAGAGCGGTTGTGTGTGGAGTGGGTAAGGCCTTTGTAGTTTAGAAGAAATTAAGACAGCCTTTGTATAGGCGTAGCCAATAAGGCAGAGTTCGATAAAAATGCTAATACCTGCGTGGGATCGATACATAGCAACCTTTAGTGGGTAAGGGGATGAAGTGAAGGTGCAAATGAATGAACTACATGTTTCCTTCCAAAAATAAATGGTGACAGTGGGACATTTGAGAATATAGAATTATGAGGTAATGCAATTATCATACTTGGCATAGCTCACAAATTAAAAAAAAAAGAGCACACTTTAAAATGTTGTTTTTATGCAGGTGTGGGAGGTTTAATTGTAGAGGATTTAAGTTAAAGAGGACTATTAGAAGGCAACCTGGATCCAATTTAAATTTTTCATTCTCTTTGACCCAGCAACTATATTCCACCCATTTATTTGGTGAAAGTTTTCTTAATATTAACTACAGAGGCTTTTGTAATAAAAAAGAAAAACCTAAATGTACAATGATAGATGAATACTTTGGTAAATTATGGAACATCCACTCAACATAACAGTATATAACAATGAAAGATTGTCAGTATAAATAAGGAAAGGTAAATATTCTTCCGAGGATAAGACGCATCTGCAGGATAGTACATATATTATGATCCTTTTATGGGAACAAACCATAAGTGTTTGTCTTTTTGAAAATTGCGATTACTTAAATAAAATATTTAGCTTGGATTACTTTAGGGTTTTTACTTATGGGTAGAGCATATCAGAAGTTTTCACATTCTCAATTTTTGCAATTATCCATTGTTAACATATCTTTGTATAATAATTATGTATTACTTTAGTATTATAAAAATGTGAATTTTAGAAAAGTTTTAGAAGAATACTGAATGATGTAGATGTTCATAATATAGTAACTATAAAGAGACTAGTCTCATTTTTCTTTTGTAAAAATATACTTACATGCATTTGAAATTTGGAGAATATATTGTTAACAGTGTTTGGCTCTTAGGTACAATATGGGTGATTTAAAATTTCTGTATTGTTTATATATGTTTTCTAATTTCTATACATTAAGAATTGTTTTCATAATTTCTTAATAATATTACGTTCCCTTCAGGGATTAAATTTTAGCCGCATTCACCTGAGATGTCAAGCTCTGAAAGTAGAGTTACACATGTGGTCCAGAGAACTCAGGGCAGCCTGGGCAGCCCATTCTGGGATCCTGACTGATCAGTTTCAGGAATGAGCTGCTCTGACCTTGCCATGGCAGCATGTGTAGGTTCACAGAAGGACAAGATACTAGCATCTGAGGGCCTGGTTGCTGGGGCCCTCATGTCTAATTCTTTGCTGTAGAATATCTGCCCAGAATCCATCCTGTGACAGTGTGGGGTGGGGGTGGGAGCACTAACCCAGGAATTAGGGCAGAGATGTTCAAATGTAAATATAGATCAAGTAAATAAATAAATATAGATCAGAAAGCTCATTTTATAAACCCAGAGCCCTGGGTCCCAGTTCCACAGGTTCTGGCTTAGGTCGTGGTGTGAGGCAGGAAGCCCAGAGAAAACACTTGGAAACAGGTCTGGAGTGTTCTTGGCTCATAAATACTATGCTGGCTGGCTCCCCTCAGTACACTTAGGTATTGTTTCAAATTACATTTGTGCAAAATACCCTTCCTTGGAAACCCTTTCTAAAATAGCTCGTCCATTACGTCCTATATACTAGGCTTAATATTTCTCCACAGCATTTAACAGAACTGAAATTCTGATGTGTATTTATTCTACTCAGTCGCTTTCACTAGACTGTATGTTCCATGAAGGCCATGGCTTTGCCTGTTTTGTTCACTGATGTGTCTCCAGTGACAAAAACAGTGCCTGGCACAGTCTAGATGCTCAAAAAATATTTTTAAAGGAATGAATTACTCAACATAGAATTGATATAGTACTCAACATAGATTGAATACTGCCACAGTACTGTCTGGCAGATGTCCTTTATCTCCCCCCTCCCCAAAAGCAGGACTCACCATTTGTAAACTGAACTAAATATCCTTATTATATCAAAGAAATAACTCTGGATAGAGACAAGAGAAGAAGAGGCCTACTGCTAGGAAAACTAAGAATTTGTTGCCAGTAGACCTTCTCAAAAAAATTGATAAAGGAGACTCTGACAAAAAAGAAATAACAGAAGGAAACATATGAAACATACAACATCAGGAATGAAGAAAAAGGAATGGAAAGGGTGAATATATCATCAAATATAATAGGCTATTCTCCTCTTGGGTTTTAAAAATTATGTTGGATGGTTGAAAGCAAGCATGACAAGTTTACCTGATATGGTTCTCAATTTGTATATAAGTGTCGAATATCATTTGCTGTTAGGGAATTGTAAAGTAAGGCCATCATTATATACTACCACACCCCTGATAGGATGGCTGGAATCAGATATGACGGTGCCAAGTGCTAGAAAAGACATGAAACAGCCAGAGCATTCATACACTGCTGGTGGGGATGTAAATTCGTACAGCCACTCTGGAAAAGTTGGCAGGTTCTTACAAAGTTAAACACAAGCATAACATATACATATGACTCCCGGGTATTTATCCCAAAGAAACAAATTCTTATGTTCACATAAAATTGGGTACACAGATGTTCATAGATTTTTATTCAAAAGAGTGAAACACCGGAAACAACCCAGACATCCATCAACAGCAAACAGATAAACAAACCCATGGTACACCCATACAAAAGATTACTAGTCAGTAACAAAAAGTAAAACTATTTATACACCCAACAAATTGGATGGATCTTAAGGACAATTTGCTGAGGGAAATAAAGCCTATCTCAAAGGATACACACTGTATGATTCCACTTTAATAGCATTCTTAAAATAGCAAAGTTGGAGTGATGGAGTGTGATCAGTGGTCAGCATGGGTCAGGGTTGGGGGAGAGTGTAGCGGGAGGATGTTGTGTTGGCACAATGCCACATCCCAATTGTGGTGGGGTTTACAGAAATCTATATATGAGATAAAATTTCTTAGAACTCTATATATCATAAAACAAAACAAAACTCATACAAATTAGTGCATGCAAAAACTATTGAAATCCAAATGAGGTCTATAGTTTACTTAACAGTATTGTACCAATGTCATTTTATTGGTTTTGATGATGTATTATGGTTATGTAAGATAATATCACTGAAGAAGCTGAGTAAGGGTATTCTGGAACTTTGTATATTTTGTAATTTCTTGTAAGTCTAAAACTATTTCAAAACAAATTTTAGAAAAATCATTTTTAAGGTGTTTTTGTAAACTACTTAATGCTACTTATAAACTTGGATAAATACATCCAAACATGTTGAATTACATATATGAATATATTCCTTTTCCTTTTGAAATACATAGACTGAAAGAGATGAATTTAGAGCCTAAGAAATGCAAGAGCGAATCATATAATGATATGAGGTGGGCACGGAACACTCCTGCATTGTATATAACATGAAAATTTAATGTATATAACATTAAAACCCTAAACACAAGGTGGGCTTGTGTTCAGAAGAGCCCACTTTAAAATTATGGAATTATTGATAATATGGTTCAAGGTATTGTGTCCCAAAATGGACATCAGGTATACAATAAGTTTAGATTTCTGAGAGAAAACTCAAGTATACGTCATTTTCATGAGGCTTTTTTCCTTCAGTATTCTCTGATATTTTGCTAAAGTTACTCCACATTTAGTGGGTTCATAAACTATTCTATTTCTGTATGAATTCATGAGAAGCAATGAGGCAGAATGTATCACCGAAATCCTGCCATGTTCATTGTCATCTGAAAATTTTTCTCCAGCATGCATATGAGGCAACTATTGAGGTTTTATTTCTATGATCATCATATTGCTACTATGAATGAGCTCATTGGTGATCTGTTATGATCACTGATGAGATAGGGTTTTTATTCCCACAAAAGGCTTTCCTAGTCTCTCCATTCATAAGATTTATCTTAGTATATACTTTTCAGACATATAATTACCTAGAAATGTTTCCTGAAGCTTTTCTGCATTGTATGTATCAGAGCTTTTTCCTACATGTTAATTTAGACATATAGTGTGAGGTAACTTATCACTGAAGGCACTAGCACATTCTCTGTATTCATTAAATTTCACTCCTATGCAAATTCCATAGTTTCCCAAGGGTGAAATCTGGCAACAGGCTAATCTACACTGACGACAGTCAAGTAGAGCACACTGATGCTTAATGAGTTCACTGAACTATCACGGTTTGTACCCTGAACAAGTTCACTTATATATAATGAGTTCAGAGTCACTGCAAAGGATTATGTACCTTGACCTATACGTTTCTCGTGTGTATTAACAAGGCTTGACAAATGAGAGAAAGGTTACTCCCAATTGATGAATCCACAGAGTCTCTCTCTTTTATGAGTTCTCTGATGTACAACGGGTGCTGAATTTGTGTTGAAGGCTTTCTCACATTAATTGCATACATACAGTTTGTCTCCTGTGTAAATTTTCTGGTGGGTAATGAGACCAATACCAATTATGAATAGGATTTTCCACAGTCAGTACATATAAAGGTCGTTTATCCTGAGTGAAACCCTCTGATGTTGGACAAGGCATATTTTCTTCCTGTAGGTGTGACTATATTCATTGCTTTGTTAAGATTTGTTTCCATTATGAGTTCTCTGATGTACAATGAGATTCCTCTTTGAGGAGAAGCCTTTTCCACATTCACTGCATACAAAAGGTTTCTCTCCTGTATGAGTTCGCTGATGAACGACTAGACGGCTTTTCACAGTGAAGCCTCTGCCACATTCATTGCAGGCATAAGGTTTCTCTCCAGTATGAATTTGCTGATGTAAAATGAGCTCTGTTTCCATGACAAAACCTTTTCCACATTCACTGCATATATAGGACTTCTCTCCCATATGAATTTGCTGGTGTATGATGAGATAGCGTTTCATCGTGAAGCCTTTTCCACACTCATTGCATGTAAAGGGTTTCTCTCCAGTATGAGTTCGCTGATGTACCACAAGATTGCTCTTAAAGGCAAATCCTTTTCCACATTTATTGCATATATAGGGCTTCTCTCCAGTGTGCGTTCGCTGATGTAACATCAGTCCGCTATTCACGATGAAGCCTTTCCCACATTCGCTGCATCTATAAGGTTTCTCACCCGTATGCGTTCGCTGATGCACAACAAGCCGACTCTTCAATGGGAAGCCTTTCCCACATTCACTGCAGATGTATGGTTTCTCTCCAGTGTGAGTTCGTTGATGTATGATGAGCATGCTCTTCACGGTGAAGCCTTTTCCACATTCACCACATACGTAGGATTTCTCTACTGTATGATTTCTCTGATGTACAATCAGATTATTCTTCCTGGGAAAGCCTTTTCCACATTCATTGCACACATACGGCTTTTCTCCTGTATGAGTTCGCTGATGTTCAATCAGACGACTCTTCATGGTGAAACCTTTCCCACACTCATTGCATATGTAGGGTTTCTCTCCTGTATGGTTTCGTTGGTGTATGATGACATAGTGCTTTGTGGTAAAGCCTTTCCCACATTCACTGCAGATGTAGGGTTTCTCTCCTGTATGAGTTCGCTGGTGTATAGTAAGCATGCTCTTCCCAGTGAAGCCTTTTCCACATTCATTACATATGTAGCATTTCTCTCCAGTATGATTTCGCTGATGTACAATGAGGTTACGCTTCCCTGGGAAGCCTTTTCCACAGTCACTGCATATGTAAGGTTTCTCTCCAGTGTGAGTTCGCTGGTGTTCGATCAGACGGCTCTTCATGGTGAAGACTTTTCCACAATCACCGCATATAAAGGATTTCTCTCTCTTGTGAATTCTCTGATGTTCATTGAGCCTGGACTTTCGGGAGAATACTTTTGCACACATACTGCATCCATAAGGTTTCTCCCCTGTATGAACTCTCTGATGGTCAGTGAGCTGAGACTTCTTAACAAAGGCTTTCCCACACTCACTGCATATGTGGGCTTTCTCTGCATTGTGAGTTCCTTGGTGCTTAATGACTTGGGACTTACTACTGATGGATTTTGCACTTACAGGGCATTGAACTGGAGAATGAAATTCTTCATGCTTACCATGCAGAAATGATTTCCCATCTCCGTTACATTTAGTAGAGTTCTTAATTTCATAGCTTTGGCCCTGGCTGACTAAACTTAAATGTGATTTCAAAGCTTTTATATAGAACTCAAACATATCATGATTTTGCCTGAAAGAGAAATGACTTTTGCTTTGAGGAACAGGATTTCCAAATGCATTATGTTCCTGGTATTGTTCTATACCTTTCAGCATTCTTTGATTTTCCCAGTCACCCTGAAGATGATTACCAACGTTGCCAGTTTCTAAGAAAGAAGAGAACAATGAGCCCTTTTTATTATTGTTTGGAATAAAATTGTTTTAAAAATTCCTTGGTTTTTGAAAAAAATGGCACTTTAGTAGCAACCCTATGATAACAGTATAAAAGAAACACCATGTATAAATGTTCCTTATTTCTTACACATGGTAAAAACACAGTAATATAAACGAACCAAAAGGAAAAAACAGTTAATGTACCAATAAGGTTAGGCAGTTGACAATCTATGTAGACTTGGCTGCTCTCTAAATAGGAAATTGCAAAACATGCAGAGGTAGTAAAATACATGCAAGTCTTTTTTTTTTTTTTTGGCCTCACTGTGCGGCTTGCAGGATCTTGGCTCCCTGAGTAGGGATTGAACCCAGGCCCACAGCAGTGAAAGCATGGAGTCTTAACCACTGGACCACCAGGGAACTGCCAAGCAAGTCACTGTTAGCAGCAAACGAGAGGGTATGAAGGAATAGAACTTGAAAAGACACAAGACCACAGAGGTGGAAGAGACAACTGATCCAAAATGATGAGGGTTGCATTTGTTCACTCCAAAACTATTTGGAGTGAACAAAGGCACTGTGTTGGTGTTTGGGATATATAAAATACGCCTTACTTACTTTCACTTCTCATAATTCCTGTTAGGGAAACCCAAATGAAAAAGAAGAAAGGAAAAAAAGTAGGGAGTTGGAGATTGCTAAATGTGGTTTGAAGGAGCAAAGGAGATAGTGGCAAGCGGAGGAAATGAGGATATTTTGAATACTTGCATAAAAAAAAGGCAAGGTTGGGCCTTCCCCGGCGGTCCAGTGGTTAAGACTCCAGACTTCCAGTGCTTCCACTGCAGGGGGTGTGGATTCCATCCCTGGTAGGGGAACTAAGATCCTGCATGGCACACAGCCAGGAAAATTTTTTTAATGTTAAAAAAAAAAAAGAAAAAGCAAGGTTAACTGATGGGGTCAGTGCAGAGAGTGGTCTTTGAAAGTGAGGAACCCAGGATTACTCTGCTAACTGTATGGCCTGAGCCAATGGTTTGGTAAAAGCATCTCCAGTTGTGATGAGGAAGAAGATTACTGAAATCCACATGTGGGAAAAAAAAAGTGCATTGTGGAACCTAAACTTTGAGATGATATTAGATGTGTAGTACAGAAACCAAGAAGCCAAGTGGAAGTATAAGTGGAGGAAACAATGTGGAAATAATATGTGCGTACTATTCAAGAAAAGAGGACTGGATGTGTTGGGAGGACATGTAGAATGAAAGATGATGATGGTACAGAACCAACGTCTTCAGACATTCCAACACTCAGGAGTTTGGGGATTCTTTAAGCCCACTTAGAGGATCCAAATTCTGACTACAGAAATCAGGGAAATAAGCATACTAAGGTGTATAGAATAAACGTATTTGTAACCTGGCAAGTAACTGTAAAGGACTGTAAACTGAAATAATCTCTTGCATTGTAATCCTGTTCCTAAATTTGCTTCTGTAGACCACCATCAAACTAACTTTCCAAAAACATCAAACATATTAGTGGATAACTTGTATAATCAAAACTCTAACCTTTAGTCTATCTGTGTCACGTTATCCTATGTTCCATTCATAGTGAAACAGGGCAACAATGACTGTTAGGAAATTTTGTAACTGGCCGTGTACCATGTAGTCATCTTTGGAAGCTAATGGAATATGGAAACTGTCGCCTTTTTCAATCACTTTCTGCATTCAGTAGAGAGGTCGTATCCAAATTTTTCCCATGTCAACGTCCCTAATAAACTCTTCACTTGCCACCAGCAGCATCTACTTCAGTAACTCTACATTTGCATCTAGGTTGGCAACAGGTTGTACTAAAGGACCAACTTCCTCCTTTAAGACCAGGTTGTGTCAGCTTTACCTTCAGGTTTTTTTTTTAAGAACATCTGACTGTTCCTTATTATTGCTAACCTACTGCCGCCCAGGTAAAAGGTAAGACAGCCTAGAGCTATAAAAATACAAAACCCTCCACTATGCTACCTCAATTACTCACATAGCAAATCCAAACAGTCATCCTGGCAAGAAAAGTGTACATCACCGTAAATATTCCATGGATTCATGTTTCCACTCCACTCCTCCTCCTGAAGAGACCTTCTAACAACACTGGCTTTCATTTGCCTGACTTCAGGCCACTTTTTGATAGTCAATCCCATGGGCTTGCACATTTCTTATATCATGCCTTCATTCCTAACTCATGGCATCATCTTCCTAATTCAAAATGTAGATAAACCTTGTACGTATCATGCTGTCATTCCCACTCTGACTGTATTACTATAAGCTCTATTTCCTCTGTTTTTCTAAAGGAATCCCTTTGTTGTTCATTTGTACAGTTACCTTCAGTGAAGACTGAACCTCACTCAAAGAGAGGTCTGGCCCTTGCCCTTGGCTACTGGGAGGTGATCTCTAGGCCCCTGGAATGTCCTGCCTGATAGGAATGTCTTTGTTTGCCTGGTGGCTTTGGCCACCAGACACTCTAACAATGTGATTTATGACATGGGCTTTGGGCCACACCCTATCAGTTACAACCTTTGGAGGAAATGGAGACTATAGGTATTAGCCTGACTTCTGGAGGGGCGAAACACATATTTCCATGTGGGAAATGTGTGATTGAATCCCAATGAAAACTCTGCATACCAAAGGCTGAGCCTTTGGTTGGCAATACTCTGTGTATTATCACACATCATGGCTGGGAGGACATAATGCCGACCATGAGTCTGGAAGCACCACATTTGGACCCTTCCAAGAGTCCATATGACCCAAGAATTCCACTCCTAGATATATACCAAAGAAAAATGAAAACATATGTTCACAAAAAAGTTGTACATGAATGTTCATAGCAGCATAATTCAAAAAAGCCAAAAAGTGGATACCACCCAAATGTCCATCAATAGATAAATGAGTAAATAAAATGTGGTATATCCATACAATGGAATATTATTTGGCAATAAAAAGGAATGAATTACAGATACATGTTAGAACTTCTATGGAAGAATTTCAAAAACATTATGATAAATGAAAGAAGTCTTTCACAATAGACCACATAGTTTATGATTCTATTTATATTAAATATCCAGAACAGGCAAATCTACAGAGATAGAAAGTAGATTAGTGCTCGCCTAGGGCTGAAGGCTTAGGAGGAAACTTTTACAAAGTGATGAAAATCTTCCAAAGTTGCTGTTGGTAATGGTTACATAACTCTCTTAATATACTACAAAACAATGAATTGTATGCTTTAAGCTGGCAAATTGTAGCATATGTGAATTATCTCAGTAAAGCTGTTAAAAAAGAAAACAAGAATATAACGGGAAAAACAAATGATTTAGGGAAATGAATACAATGCTAACACCTAAGATAAGCCAAAGGAAAACCAGAAACAGCAACTGTATGAGGGAAGTAAACTGAAGGAGACATAAGCTGCGACTTAGGCAGAACTGATGTAGATGTAAAACAGTCTTTTCTAGTTAAAACAGTCAACAGCAGAGACCTCTAAGATGAGAAGTCCATAGGCAGAGAATAACATTCAAGATAATACCAGCATGGACAGGGTAAGATGTGCAATATTGAAAGAGAATCTAACATTAAAATAGGACGGTGGAGAGGGCTTTGTTTGTGGAGAGAAGATGATTCCTATGCCTCAGCCAGGAACTCAGAAATCTTAGGCCAGTAAAAGATCTAGAACATCTAGAACTCAAAGTATAGACAATATAGACAACAGTAAGGGAGATAGCAATTTGGAGTCTCAGCCAGAAAACAGATAGAACTTAATTCATGAGACTGAAGGAAAATTTTGAGAAAATGGAAAGCAATACCTTTGAAGAACCTCAGAATGGTGGTGGGGGGCAGTGCGGTGGAGAAACTAAGGAGCTGGCTTGATGCAGTCATAGACTAGGTTACTGTGAGGGCGCAAAATACAAGGTGCAGTTGGATGTCAGGAAGGGAAGTCTGCCTTTCTCAGTGGGGCAGGAGAGTGCGGTAGTCAGAAAACAGTGATGAATTCAAAGATCTCTCCTTGGAGCGAGGCCTGGAATTTCATAGCCAGGAAGGTGGAAGGGATTTGTGACAGGGTTCAAAGGAGAGGGTTACAGAATCCAAGGAAGAAGAAAACGAGGCAAACAAACAAAAATCAAGATGTAAAATAAAATCAGCAAGGAACAGATCTCAGAAGAGGAAAAGGGGTATACTTACCTCTCAAGACCTAAAAGTTCTTTTATGGGGAAAGAGATACATGGAGGCACAGTATTCTCAGACGCCCTCCCAGGCTTCTCGCACTGACTGACTATGATGTCTGCAGTTACCCAGCTGATCCTCACTCACCTGGACAGGTTTGACTGTGGATTTCATCTTCTATTGTCCACGGTTCTTCCCCTCGTTCCAACTTGGACATTGCATCTGGTTTGCTGACCCGATACCCTGTTCATGGGAAACGATAGAAGACTGAGACTCACTGAACTGGGCTGGGGTCTGTGGGGACGGGAGAATGTTACATTTGAGGGACCGTTTTTCACATCTGCCAAGCGGAGGTTTTTCACTCAGGAGAGACTCATGGGATATTGTGATATAATAATATATATTTGGTCTCCGCCCCCAGTTCCTGGCACAGAGCTTCTAAAGCCCTTGTGGGGACTTCCCTGGTGGTCCAGTGGTTAAGACTCTGTGCTTCCACTGCAGGGGGCGTGGGTTTGATCCCTGGTCAGGGAACTGAGATGGCACGTGGCACAACAAAAAATAAAAATAGGGACTTCCCTGGTGGCACAGTGGTTAAGAATCCACCTGCCAATGCAGGGGACACAGGTTTGAGCCCTGGTACTGGAAGATCTCACATGCTGTTGAGCAACTAAGCCCACGTGCCACAACTACTGAGCCTGCGCTCTAGAGCCCATGAACCACAACCACTGAGCTTGCAAGCCACAACTACTGAAGCCCATGTGCCCTAGAGCTCACGTGCAGCAACTACTAAGCCTGCGTGCCTAGAGCCCATACTCCAAAACAAGAGAAGCCACCACAATGAGAAACCCACGCACCACAACAAAGAGTAGCCCCCGCTTGCCGCAACTAGAGAAAAGCCCGCATGCAGCAACAAAGACCCAACGCAAACAAAAATAAATAAAATTTTAAAATAAATAAATAATAAAAATAAAATAAAGCCCTTGTAACTTCCTATGTGACGGGCTGGCAGGAACCTCTTCTGTTACAGCATTTGGTTTAAGTTCCAGTTCCTGACACAAGAACTTCTAGCACCTTTGGTGTCCAGAGTGATGGGTGTCTTCTGTGTGCTAATGAGATGACTGGTGGCTGGGGGTACCTAGAGAGCTTCAGGGTGGAGGCTGCTGCCAGAAAGACCAAGGCATGAGTAGAAGGTTGGAAATTTCAGCTCTAACTCCCTAACCCCTCCATGGGGAGGGAAGGGGCTGGAGATTGAGTTAATCACCCATGGCAAATGACTTTAAGAAATCACGCTTACACAATGAAATCGCCACAAAAACTCCTAAAAAACCAGGTTGGGGGAGCTTCCGGGTTGGTGATCACATCAAAGGTGACACATTTGGAGGGGGCATGGAAGGCCCACACTCCTTCTCCCATACCTCACCCTGGGCATCTCTTCCATTTGGCTATTATCCTTTATAATAAACTGGTAATGGTAAGTAAAGTGCTTTCCTGAGTTCTGTGAGCCGTTCTAGCAAATTACCAAACCTGAGGGATGGAGAGTGGGAATGCCAAATTTAAGGTCAAGTCGGACAGAAGTGTGGGTACCCTGGGTACCCAATCTGTTCGACTAGTGTCTGAAGTGAGGGCAGTCCTGTGGGGCTGAGTCCGTAAGCCTATGGGATCTGAGGCTGACTCTGGGTGGTTAGTGTCAGAAAAGGATTGAGTTTCGGGATACCCAGTCCATACCTGGAGAGTAGGAGAATTGGTTTTGGGGATAGAAAAAACCCCACACGTTTGGAGTCAGCTGTGTTGGTAGTAAAAACAACTCATGGCACATTGTATACACCCTTTTATCAGGAGCCAGAGGAGGCACTGAGAATCTGCCATTAGGGCACTGCAGTGACTTCCAAGCATAAGCAGCTGAGGAAGGAAAGGCCACTGACTGGAGACCCTCTGAGGGACCCAGGGGAGCCGTCCTCACCCACGGACAGCAGGTTGCTATAGTTCTCCAGCATCACGTCCCGGTACAGGTCCTTCTGAGGAGGGGCCAGGAGCTGCCACTCCTCCCACGTGAAGTCCACGGCCACATCCTTGAATGACAGGGTTTCCTGGAATAGCAGAGTCCTGTTTAATTGAGTGTTTCTCTTTGACTGTCCTTCTCATATTTCTAGGATTTTGACACCAATTCCGATGTGTTTTTTTAAACACATCACCAAGAAATTCTCTGACGCCAGCTGTGTGTCCTACAATTCAATTCTGACACGATCGACCTGAAGAGAGCATCACATTCCACAGCGTAAGAGCCCAGCTCCACGAGACCCCACCACCACCCCACTCCAGATGCCAAATGCAAGTCCAGGATGCCACCTGTGCTCCTGACTAACGAGCTATAGATTGGAGGTTCCAGTGACCCCCTCCCTGGGTTTGATTAATTTGCTGGAGCAGCCCAGAGAGCTCGGGAAAAGAGTTTACTTATTGTTCACCAGTTTATTATAAAAGCA
The DNA here is from genome assembly GCF_003031525.2 of Neophocaena asiaeorientalis asiaeorientalis. Lineage (NCBI taxonomy): Eukaryota > Metazoa > Chordata > Mammalia > Artiodactyla > Phocoenidae > Neophocaena > Neophocaena asiaeorientalis. The sequence goes on from NW_020175468.1 coordinate 762,548, forward strand.
TACGATAAAGGATACAGATTTCATCCAGATGCAAGAGCTGCTCAAGGCAAGGTATGTGGAAAGGAGCTTGGAGCTTCCGTGCCCTCTCCTGGTGCCCCTCCAGCACCTCCATGTGTTCACCAGCCCAGAAGCTCTCTAAACCCCACACCTTTGGGATTTTTATGGAGGCTTCATCATGTAGGCATGATTGATCATTAACTCTATTTCTAGCCCCTCCCTTTTCTGTGGATAATGGGGAATGAGATGGAAGGTTCCAAGCTTCTGATCATGGCTTGGTCTTTCTGGTAAACAGGTCCCATTCAGGAGCCCTTCAAGTGTTGCCTCATTAGAAAGAAAGGCACTCCTATCACCCAGGAAATTCCAAGGGATTTAGGAACTCTGTGTCAGAAACCAGGATCAAAGACCAAATTTTACAACAAAATATGCTCTTAGTACTCTTTTTAAAAAAATTTTATTGAAATATAGTTGATTTACAATGTCATGTTAATTTCTGCTGTACAGCAAAGTGATTCAGTTATATATATATATTCTTTTGCATATTCTTTTCCATTATGGTTTATCACAGGATACTGAATATAGTTCCCTGTGCTATACAGTAGGACCTTGTTGTTTATCCATTCTAAATAGAATACTTTTCATCTGCTAATCCCACACTCCTACTCCATCCCTCCATCACCCCCAGTCCCGCTTGGAAACCATAAGTCTGTTCTCTATGTCTGTGATTCTGTTTCTGTTTTGTAGAGAAGTTCACTTGTGTCATATTGTAGATCCCACATATAAGTGAAGTTGTATGGGAGCTCGTAGTACTCTTATTATTTAGGAAATTACAAGGATTTTAGGGACTCTGTGCTAGGAATTGGGGTCAAAGACCAGAAGATTCTCAGAGCACCCCTATTTATAAGGGTTTTAGGAGCTCTATGTCAGGAACTAGGGGCAGAGACCAATGTGTATATTTCTTATTATTTCACAAAAGGCTAACATCATATTAGATACACTGAAAATATAACGAGTGAACTGAAATATGCATTTGAAAAAATAACTAAAGATGAAGCAGATGCAGAAAGAGACAGAAAATATAAAGGAGAGTTTACTAAATATGGAGAATACACTGAGGTCTAACATAGGCCTCTACATAGTTTTTGAAAGAGATTATAGAGAAACAGAGAAGCCGTATGAAGATCTCAGGAATTAAGAAAATTTTAGAACTGATTAAACATCCTGTAACTCAGACTTAGCCAGCCAGCAAAGCCAAGCAGGAAATCTGCTTTTAGATGAGTGAGACTGAAGCTATAGAACATCACTTGCAAAAGTCAGATTTGGAAACAAACTAGAAAGAAAAGACTCGGGCTTCCCTGGTGGCGCAGTAATTAAGAATCCGCCTGCCAATGCAGGGGACACGGGTTCAAACCCCGGTCCAGGAAGATCGCACATGCCGTGGAGCAACTAAGCCCGTGTGCCACAACTACTGAGCCTGAGCTCTACAGCCCTCGAGCTACAACTACCGAGCCCACGTGCCACACCTACTGAAGCCTGCACACCTAGAGCCTGTGCTCCGCAACAAGACAACTAGAAAGAAAAGACTCGGGCTTCCCTGGTGGCGCAGTAGTTAAGAATCCGCCTGCAATGCAGGGGACACGGGTTCAAACCCCGGTCCAGGAAGATCGCACATGCCGTGGAGCAACTAAGCCCGTGTGCCACAACTAATGAGCCTGAGCTCTACAGCCCTCGAGCTACAACCACCGAGCCCACGTGCCACACCTACTGAAGCCTGCACACCTAGAGCCTGTGCTCCGCAACAAGAGAAGCCACTGTAATGAGAAGCCCGCGTGCCGCAATGAAGAGTAGCCCCCACTCGCTGCAACTAGAGAAAGCCCGCATGCAGCAACAAAGACCCGATGCAACCAAAAATAAATAAATTAAATAAATTTTTAAAAAAAGAAGTGATGAGGAAAGGATTAAAAAAAGAAAGAAAAAAAAAGAAAAGACTCATTACCATCAAAAGAAAGACAAAATTGATGAAATGAAAACAACAGAAGCCAGAAAAATGTTGTGATGAATATATATTTGGTCTTTGCCCCTGGTTCCTGGAACACAGTTCCAAAAAACCGTGGGCTCTCTAGGGTGATAAGAGTATCTTTTGTGTGCTCATGAGATGACCGGTGCCTGGTCCCCAGAAAGACCCCCAACCTCCAGGGAGGGAACTGGCATTGGGAGTTGAGTTCAGTCCCCAATAGCCAGTGATTTAATCAATTTGTGCCTACATCAGAAAACCACCATAAAAACCCCTAAAACATCAGGTTCAGAGAGCTTCCGTGTTGGTGAACACATAGAGGTGCTGGCAGGGTTGTGCTCCCAGGGAGGAACTTCTGCGCCCCTTCCCCCATACCTCGTGCTATGCATCTCTTCCATCTGGCTATTCCTGAGTTGTAGCCTTTAGAATAAACCAGTGAATGTACGTAAAGAGCTTTCCTGAGTTCTGTGAGTCATTCTAGTGAATTACCAAACCTAAGCAGGGGGTTGTGGGTACCCCCGGATTTAGAGCTCATCATCAGAGGCTTAGGTAACAGCCTGGGACTCTTGACAGGCACCTAAAGTGGGGGCAGTCTTGTGGGACTGAGCTCCTACCTTGTGGGATCTGACGCTAACTCCAGATAGTTAGTGGCAGGATTGAGTTAAATTGTAGGACACCCAGTTGGTGTCTGGAGAGTCACAGAACTAGGAGGTGTGAGGAAAATACCCCTACATTTGGTGTTAGAAGTGTTCTGGATAACTACAGTCCAGCAGTGTGGAAGGTCTTCAATGTCCTGATCCTGTGGCCATGCAGCCTAGGCCCAAATGCCACCAGGGAATGAAATGAGACCTGCTTGTCAACCGAGCTGCCAGATGAGGGGAAATCTGATGGGATAATCTATCCCTGTGTTCTTGCAGAGATTACATCATAGAGAAGAGAGTTACTTGGTTGAGCAAATTCTTTTCTTTTTCTTTTTTAAAAGAGGCGGCAAATTCTTAACACTGCTGATCTTACCACCTTCTGAATTTTTTCACATGAGATGTAGATCCATTTGGAAAAACAAAACCTTAGGTTCCTGCCTAATTTCACACTCAAAAATAGTTTGTCTCCTGTTTAGAGTCCTAGCCATAAAACAAAAGAATCTGTGAAAGGAATAGAGACAAATATGAATTATGTTCATGTCATAAACCAAAAACCATAAAAGAAAATAAGTAGTAAACTTTATAAGAGGAAAAATTAAAATGTCTGCATTGAAAAAGTTACCGTGGATAAAGCTGAAAGAAAAGTGACAAGCTGGGAAAATATTTTTTATAAACAAAAGAAAGAATCAATATGTAGTGGATAGGCATGACTCCTATTAATCAGTAAGAAAAAAATCATTTTGTTACCGTAAAAATGATAAGGACAGGCATATCACAAGAGAAAAAGAATCCAACTGGCCAATAAATATATAACATGGATTTCAACCTTACCTATGATGAGGTAAATGCAAAATAAGGTAAAAGAATAAACATTGGACCATCCAGATTGATAAAATTATACAATTTGATAATGTCCTATTATTAAGTACTGGCAAAGATTTAAGGCATGGATGATCTCACACATCACTTACTATGTAGCAGGCATGAAAAGGAGCAGGACCCTAGAGGGCCTCCCCAGGACAGATAGACACACACACACACACACACACACACACACACCACACCACCATGTGCTCAGCCTGCCTTTTGTCTGCAGAAAAACTTTAAAGAATAAATTTAATCAGAGAAGTGAGAAAATGCATACACAAAGGAAAACAGTCCAACAAGACCAAATAATAATATTTTAGTCATTAAACAAAGTCAAGGTCCTTTAGTTCCTCTTCCAGGGCTATAGATAATATTCTAAGCCATATCCTTTGAGCTGTTTTGTAGATACTGAAACCCTCACCAGTTGGAAGAAGTTAACTACATGACGACCAGACTGTAGCCATGACATAAGCTGCCAAAATTCCAAGAACTGGCTTCAAGGAAATGGGAACAAACCAACCGTGGAACTAAAGATTAACTGCACTCAACACAATCAAGATGACGCTGATCAGACCATGGCATGACCGATTTCAAGATGACAGCCAGAGTTGACTATGCTGTTTCTGCATGCAGCCCCCTCCCTCTGCCTATACAGCCCTGAAACTCCCCTTTAAAAGCTCTGGCCCACTGACTGGCAGTGGGGAGTTGGCCTCTGGACACGAGTCCACCCTCTTCCCCCAGTTGCCAGCCTCTGGAATAAAACAAACTTTCCTTTCCACCAACCTTGCCTCTCGAGTTATTGGCTTTCAAGCAGCGAGCAGCCAGACCTGACTTTTGGTAACAGATACTCATCTAAATGCTTTGCATAGTTTGACTCATTTCTTTGAGTACAATTATAGACGAATGGAATTTTATACAGCTAATATTCACAAACAGTTGCAGTCATTATTCTATTAGATGCTTAAATTATACTATCTCAGGCCAAGGGGATGTTCTTTAGAGTATAATTCCACTGATGTACAAAACATAACAGACGTATTTATGTACACAGATATGTACATGAACCCACATGCATTTATAAATAGGCACACATCTACAGGCGCACACACAGAGTCAGTAACAGTTACACATTATGTTCCCACACTAGTCATTTACTAGGAATCATAAACACTATGTTCTTGATCCAACTTTGCCATGGCGTTGGAGTTTATCTACAAAATTTATTTCTCTCTAGATACTGAACTGATTTTTCTTTTTTTTTTACAGGCCTCTACAAATCCATTCAGGAATAAAGGAGAGAATAAAACAAGACATGAGTCACCTGGGCCTGGATCATTTTCTTCTGTTCTCTGAAAATAGCTGGCAATGCAGAGGCTCTGTCTTTGTCTCTTCTGGATATACCAAAATTTCTAGTTAGATATAACAGTCGCCAAAGTATCCCCAGAAATAACAATATCTAGGTCCTGGAAACTCCTCTTCCTTCATTCATATCTTGTCTCTTGTTAGCACCTGTGGGTTGAAAAGCAAAATTACTTCTGGAATTGTATTCCTTCTTCCTGTGCACTCACCTTAACACGTGGTCCCCAATATTTCTGTCTCTTCATTTGATTCCCCAGCTAATTTCACACCCCGGGCCAATGAAACCTAACTCCCTGAATATATGGAAGTAGCATGAATTTGAAAGGGAAAGTGGCAAAGGAGAATCAGCATAGTACTATATTTCAGTGGCAGGTAATTTTCAGACAATTATAGAAATGAGGCCATCTGGGCAGTGAGAAACTGTAAATTCTTCCTTTAAACTTTGATGCCCTCAAGCCTCTTTAAAAGTCTGCATATAGGGACTTCCCTGGTGGCGCAGTGGTTGAGAGTCCGCCTGCCGGTGCAGGGGACACAGGTTCGTGCCCTGGTCCGGGAAGATCCCGCATGCCGCGGAGCGGCTGGGCCCGTGAGCCACGGCCGCTGAGCCTGCGCGTCCGGAGCCTGTGCTCCGCAACGGGAGAGGCCACAACAGTGAGAGGCCCGCGTACCGCAAAAAAAAGTCTTCATATCCCCTGTTTACATACACATTTTAATATGAGGGACAATGAACACAACAAAAGAAGAAGAGAGAGAAAAGGAATATAAGCCATAAATACAAATTTAAAAAACAATTCAAAAATATAAATACTGGGAGAGGAGCAGCCTTTAAATATTCACATATAGAACCTGAAAAGAAATATGCAGTCAACCTGCAGGAGGAATGATAAAAACAAAACTTAAATGAAAAGATTACTAAATTGAGATATGCTGAATTGTTCTTCCCCCAAACTTCCATTTCTTTGGGTTCAAAAGGAAGGGGTGCTGTAGGGAGCCAAAAGGGATTAGAAAATTTGTGGTGGGGCGGGGACTTGCACCTGAAGCTTTCAGGGAACGTTAACTAACGTTCACCAAGTCTGTCCCAGCAGCCAAAGTCTGGGCTTAACACACGCATTTATCAGGGCTCCTGAGCCTCCGAGCCTTCTGCTGTCACACATCCCTGCACGAAAGACAGTGACCATTACCCCACCGGATTAATACCAAACCAGGTCAGATACACACGTACACTGACCTCCCTTAACCGTTCCTCGACCTTTGAGCTCCAAATTATCCGAGAACCCGAACAAGTCTCCGTATTCATTGACGAACCCCACGCCACCAGTTGTCAATCACCCCCGAAGACCTTAAACCCTGACCTCAGGACTCTCGGTAGTTGATCTGTTCAGACCTTTAAACTCTGACCACCAGAGCCCCCATGATTGACCCCAAAGACACCCCGATCATAGACATTGTACTGACTCCTCCATGCTCCCTTCAAAAACAAAACCAAAGCACCATCCACCCTTGCGCCACCTTCCCAGACTCAAAGGAGCCACAGCCCACCTAAAGGCCGACAGACCGCCCCCATCCCCGTCTTTTCTACAGCCAGACCCACATACCCACCTGGTTCTCTCCTGAACCTGCAGCGACCTCTTCAGGGCCTAACTTTATCCCCCAAACTCCTTTTACTTCTGGTCCCCTCGCCCAGCCCTCTCTCCCGAGACCAACCGACAAGGGTCAGCGACGTTTCTACCGCGTTTCTATGGTGAACGGATTGGGGGTTTCCGGCTTTTCCTTATGAGGTAATACGTCCGCGCCGCCACCACAGGCTCGGCGCCCTGGGGTCGCCATCTTTGCGCACCTGACGTACAGAAGGCGCGGCGGCCGCTGAGAGACCAAAGCTGAAGACTCTCGTATTTCCTGGTACCTCAGCCCCTTAAAGGAAAATGGGGAGATTTTAAGAGGCTCGAGCTCATACAAAGCAAACATGACGTGGGGGTAAATTCATCTGAATGGACAGGGCCCGCTTGTGGACGGTGAACGGCGCAAATTTTTCAAAGGCCGGAGCCCATCAAGACCGAAAGGGCGCAGTACATTCTGAGCGGCTGTGACGTCTCGGCTGCGTGGGAAGTTAAAATTGCTTCTGGACACCTCGATAACTGGTTTAATTGCGAAAAGATTTAGAGGCCGTATGAAAACTTAAGCGTGCTTGGCAAAAAAAACCCTGGCGGCGCGCTGTAGCCGTTTCGGGTTTGAGCCGTTGGGCAGGAGCACCGTGGACGCCGCCCTCTTAGAGGAGATTCGGTGTCCGTACTGCGGGGCAAATGCTGTCTGCGGAGCTCGGCGTGGAACTGGCAGATGGAAGTGTTTGGGGAAGACCAAGGTTTGGAAAAGTGACAGTACGGGGGATGCAGCGATCACAAAGTGAGCGGAAACGGTGGACGTTGTGAGCCTCTTCCCAACCGTGCTCCTTACCCAGCCCATCCTGGGCAGCACTGGACCGCCTTCTGTCACTACAGATTAGTCTGCGTTCTTTTCATAAAATTAGTAGTGTCTGTGCTGGCTTCTTTCACATAGCACGACTGTTTTGAAATTCATCATTTTTAAAAAATATATTTATTTATTTATTTGGTTGTGGCTCACAGGTTCCTTAGTTGCGGCAGGCGGGCTCCTTAGTTGTGGCATGCGAACTCTTAGTTGTGACATGCATGTGGGATCTAGTTCCCTGACCAGGGATGGAACACGGGCCCCTTGTATTGGGAGGGTGGGGTCTTATCCACTGTGCCACCAGGGAAGTCCTGAAATTCATCATTTTAAAAGTATCAATAGTTCGTTCCTTTTTTGTTGCTTTAGTATTCATTGTTGGATATTCCAAAATTTAATCATTCACCAGTTGGTGGACCTTTGCATTGTTTCCAGTGTTTTGGATACTGCCAGTGGAACTTCTACGAACATTTGTGTGCAAAAAATAAAATGACCTCAAAGAACTGGTTTTCCCACAGTCCTATGCGTCTTCATCAGGTCACCAAGAAGTCTTTGTCAGACATTTACAGGCCTGCTACCCATTTCTAACCCTGCTCCAGCTCATATTCTCTTCCTCCTCTCACCCCAGCCCTGAGCTAGAACGCTCATTCACCCTGGGGAAACAGATCTTGAGAACACAGGCTGTGGCACAGATGCAAAGTTCACCTACTTTCTTCAATTACGTTCAACTCCATAGGACCTTGTAAGTCTCAGAAAGCACCGATAAAAGTCATATAACGAAAGGTCAAAGCAGGAAGTCAGTTTTATTTTCTCTCACTGGACCGTCATTACCATGCTGGCCCAGTCTCTCACCTGAGATACTAGAATTGTCCCTGCTTATATCCTTGACCCTTATGATCTCATCTTCATAGAACAGGCAAGGCGATCCTTGTAAAATGCAAATCAATCATGAAAATTTCCTGTTCTCAATTATCTAATGACTACATTACAGGATTGAATAAATATTAGATGGCCAAGTTTAGGTGCTTAAAAATATTATGTTGGAGTAAATTTACCCGATAATCCAGGGTTTGTGATGGAAATGTAGGACAGCTACTGCATAGCAAATTTCCATTTCTTGTTCTTTAAGCAGGACTCAAGATTTTTTAGCAGGATATGTTTAATAGATCAAGGGAAAGACGCTGGATAAGAAGAGGGGATAAGAGCTCCACTCATAAGAGTAAGAAGGAATGAAAAAGATAAGGAAAATCACATGTCTAATTGAACAGATACAGAGGGGATGGAATCTTTTTTTGGGGGGGGGATGGAATCTTTGAAGTGATGGTAACTCTCAAAGGTGATAGGCCTGTGAACAAATAAATACAAGGTTTCTTCTTGAGTACATCCCAAGGGGATCTTACCACTTTTCATCTCCTATACTTTGTTCCAATGTACAATGAAACTGACCTTCGGGATGAAACCATTTCCACAATCTACATATAGAGGGTTTCTCTCCAGTCTGAGTTTTCTGAGGTAAAATGGTACGTGATTCAATGAGGAAGGCTTTGCCACATTTAGCATATACGTAAGGTTTCTCCCCTGTATGGATTTTCTGGTGTCCGGTGAGCCTGGACTTTGTGGTATGTGCTTTCCCACGTATGCTACATCCATGGGGGTCTCTCTCCCAGGTGAATTCTCTGATGTTTAATGAGCCGAGACTTCCTGATGAAGGATTTCCCATACTCACTGCATACATGGGATTTCTCAACTCTGTGATCTCCCTGATGCTTAATGAACTGAGCCTTAGTGCTGCTGAGTTTTCCAATTTCAGGCAGTTTTTGTATGAATTTGCTCATGCTTTGTAAAGAGAGGATTTCCCATCTCTGTTACACCCCACAGGGTTCTTTATTTCATAGCTTCTGTTCTGATTTTACTACATTTAAATTTGCAGAATTTCCATGATTTTGTCTTAAAGGAAAATGCTTTTGGGCTGGATGAACAGTATTTTCAAAGGCATGATGTTCGTGGCATTGTTCCATCCGCTTTAGGCATCGTTGGTTATGCAAGTGTTCCTCCAGTTGATCATCAACTTGCTTGACTTCTAGAAAACATGAGAACGTGAATGCTTAGGTGTGGATCAAATCTTTAGTGTTGGTTGCATGATCTCAGTACAAAAGAATCTTTAATAATGTTCCTTATAATCCTGTGATAAGCCATAATGTAAAAGAATATGAAAAAGAATGCATATATATATAACTGAATCACTTTGCTGTACAGCAGAAATTAACACAACATTGTAAATCAACTATACTTCAATAAAATTTTAAAAAATGTTCCTTGTTTCTTAGACATTGGGAAAACCACAATACACAAAAATCAAGTCGCAAAAGCAGAAAGTGTACAAACAAGTTGAGGTAATTCACAACGAATAAACGTAGATCTGGCTGCTTTCTAAATACTGCCTTGCAAAATGTGCAAAGGTACTAAAAAAAAAAAAAACAAGTCACTGTTAGAAGAGAAAATAGAGGTGGTAGGAAAACCTGATCCAAAATTACAAGGGCTGGGACTTCCCTGGTGGTCCAGTAATTAAGACACTGTGCTCCCAATGCAGGGGGCCAGGGTTGGATCCCTGGTCAGGGAACTACATCCTGCATGCCGTAACTAAGAGCCCGCATGCTGCAACTAAAAGATTGTGCACTCGGCAATGAAGATCCCATGTGCCACAACTAAGACCCGGTGCAGCCAAATAAATAAATATTTAAAAATAAAAAATTACAAGGGCTGCTTTCTTTCATTCAGCAAATCCTTGTTAAATGCCTATTATGTACTGGCCATAGTGCTGATGTTGGTGACACACGAACATATTCTTTCTTCTCACTTGTGTTGACATCCTGGTTAGCAAAAATGAAATAATAATAAATAAATAAATAAATGGATGGACCTATAGATTATCATATTAAGTGAAGCAAGTCAGAGACAGATATCATATCACTTATATGAGGAATCTAAAAAAATGATACAAATGAACTTATTTACAAAACACAAATAGACTCACAGACATAGAAAACAAACTTATGGTTACCAAAGGGAAAAGCCAGGGGAGGGATAAATTAGAAGTTTCGGGTTAACACATACACACTACTATATATAAAATAAACAACAAGGACCTACCGTACAGCACAGAGAATTATACTCAGCATCTTGTCATAACCTATAATGGAAAAGAACCTGAAAAAGAATATATATAATATATATATATATATATAACTGAATCACTTTGCTGAACACTTGAAAGTAACACAACACTGTAAATTAACTATACTTCCATAAATAAATTAATTTAAAAAACAATCAAGCAAAGAAAAAAAGGAAGAAGCTACAAACTATGAGAAGTGGTCTGAAGGAGCAAAGGTGATGGAGAGAGGTGGAGGAAATGAGGGTATATGATAGAGTGAGACACGGCTTCCTGATGAGTTCAAATTGTGGGAGAGGGAATAAAGAAAACAGAACCTCTGGAGAATTCCAGACTGGGACAAAGAGAAGTCTTAGTCCATTCGAGCTGCTATAACAATATACCATAGACTGGGTGGATTATAAAGGACAGAAATTTACTTCTCATGGTTCCAGAGGCTAAGAAGTCCATGATCAAGACGCTAGTAGATTTGGTGCCTGGTGAGGGCCTGCTTCCTCATAGACAGCGCCTTCTAGCCCCCACCTCACATGGGATAAGGGACAAGAGCTCTCTCTGGGTCCTCATGACCTAATCACCTCTCAAAGGGCCCACCTCCTAATACCATCACCTTGTGGTTAGGGTTTCAACACATGATTAGGGGGGACCCCAACACTTAATCTATAGCAAGAAGCTAAGAAACCATATAAACACACAGAGATCAGGTTATGGTGTGGGTACAGCATTTAACGTGGGGTTAAATGTCAGGAAGGGAAATCACTATTTCCCAACGAAGCAGGAAGATGCACTAGTTAGAAGACTGCTGAATTCAAAGATCACTTTTCTTTTTTTAAAAAAAAATAAATTTATTTATTTTTGGCTGCAGTGGGTCTTCGTTGCTGCGTGCAGGCTTTCTCTACTTGCGGCGAGCAGGGGCTACTCTTCATTGCGGTGCACAGGCCTTTCATTGTGGTACCTTCTCTTGTTGCTGAGCACGGGCTCTAGGTGCACGGGCTTCAGTAGTTGTGGCCGTGGGCTCAGCAGTTGTGGCACACGGGCTTCATTGCTTTGTGGCATGTGGGATCTTCCTGGACCAGGGCTCGAACCCGTGTCCCCTGCACTGGCAGGAGGATTCTTAACCACTGCGCCACAAGGAAGGTCCCTTCAAAGATCTTTGGAGTAAGAGCAGGAAGGTAGAATCTTGTAGCAAGGCAGGTGGAAGAAATAGGCAGAGATGCTGTGACAGAGGACAAAAAAGGAGAAGATGTAAGAAACCTAAGAAGAAAAGTAGGTAAACAACAAAGAAAATCAAGATGTATGTAAAATAAACAGGGACCACTGGGATCTGATCTCAGAGGAAGAAATGGGGGTCTATTTCCCTTTAAACACCTGTGAAGAAAAAGCTCTCATATAGGAAGATAGATAGATGCAGTTGTTTAGACATCCTCAAACACTCTCACAGCCATGGGACTTTCTCTTACTGACTAGAATATGACTTCCCTGGCCACCCACCTTGCTGGTTATCAGCTACACACCTGAACAGGTTCAACTGCCGTTTTCATCTTCTATTGGCCACGGTTCTTCCCCTCGTTCCAACTTGGAGGATGCATCTGGTCTGCAGGCTTGACACCCTGTCCACGGGAAATGACAGAAGACTTAGACACATCAAATTGGGCTGGGATGTCAAGATGGGAGAAAGCTACCTTTGAGGGAAGTTTTCACATCTGCAAAGGAGAGGCTTTTCTCTCAGGAGAGGGAACATTATACACTTGTCTGGAGCAGAGAAGGATCTGAGAATCTACTCCTTGAGAGCATTGTAGATACTGAAGAATTAAGCAGCTGAGAAAAATGGCCACTGACTGAAGATTCTCTGAGGGACACAGGGGACACGTCCTCACCCACAAGACACCAGGTTGCTATGGTTCTCCAGCATCACATCTGGGTACGGGTCCTTCTGATTGGGGTCCAGGAGCTGCCACTCCTCCCACGTGAACTTCATAGCCATGTCGTCATATGTCGGGGATTCCTGTCACAACACGGTCCTGTTTAATATAAATTGTTTCCCTTCTATTGATGTAAGGAAGAAGGCATGTAAAGGAAGTTATTCTGTTATTTTCACCAAATAGGCTGCATTAATACAAGTAGTTTTTAAAAAAAACACCTTGTAATAGAAGGAAAACACTATTGGGATATTCTGCAATTATACATTCATAATTCTATTTATTCAACAAATGAGAAATTTGTATAATGCGTAGCCATTATATCCTCTTGCTAACCAAGAACTATATATACATAACTCTACATATATGTACTTATTTGCCAAACACTATACACATATGGGTGATATCAAGATTAATAAAACATATTATTACATTCATCAAGGGCCTTCCCTGACTTGGTGGATCAGAATTCACCATGTAGAGACAAGAGATGCCAGAATTACAAGAGATGACATGTTTAATAAATGTGTTTAAAATGTTATAAAGAATAAAGTATTTTAGGGAATTCCCTGGCGGTCCAGTGGTTAGAACGCTGCGTTCTCACTGCAGAGGGCCCAGGTTCTATCCTTGATCGGGGAACTAAGATCCTGCAAGTTGCACAGCACAACCAAAAAAAAAAAAAAAAGTCTACAGAACAGGAAACTATAGCAGGCCTTAAGCCCTACACACATGAATGCTTTCAAACCTCATTTTCTTCATTTATAAAATAGAGATTAAAATGATCCTTCCCTTGAAAAATAAGAATTAAATAAGAAAGCTCTAAACCCCATAGAAATATTGACTGCATATTCATTCAAAAGTATTTATGGAGCATCTACTCTGTGCCAAGCACTATTCTTGGCCCAGAGATACAACAGTTAATAATAAAGTTTAAATCCTTTTTTTTTTTTTTTATGTGAACCATTTTTAAAGTCTTCCTTGAACTTGTTATAATATTGCTTCTGTTCTTTGATGTTTTTGTTTTTCGGCCCCTAGGCATGTGGGATCTTAGCTCCCTGACCAGGGATTGAACTTGTACCCCTGCATTGGAAGGCGAAGTCTTAACCACTGGACCTCCAGGGAAGTCCCAATAATAAAATCAAAATCCTTGGAAAAAAAAAAGAACAGGAAACTATAAAGAGAAAATTGGTCAGATTTGAGGAAAAAAGTAAAGAAACATACGCCTGTGGCATGTGTCCACACGAGTTAAAAGCTTATGTATAGGCCTTGAAGGGATAATTAGTGAGCTAGAAATTACCCAAAAGGCAACACAGAGCTACTGCAGTTAGGGACAATATTCCATAAGACCACAATAATTTGCAAGAGGGGTTCAGAACTCACTGAAAGCTGTTCTGCTGAAAGTGAGTTACAGTTAAAGGATACAGATTAACATCAGCCAAGGGAAGAGGCTTGAAGGGCAGAGCCCAGGGAAATTGCAAACATGGAACTTCCAGCTGCCCTCCCACAATGGAGTCATGGGCAGTGTGACTTTTTTTTTCCCCTTTACTGATTTTTTAATTGAAGTATAGTTGATTTACAATGTTGTTATAGTTTCAGGTGTACAGCAAAGTGATTCAGTTATACATTCATATACATATATTTATATATATATTCTTTTTCAGATTCTTTTCCCTTATAGGTTATTACAAAATATTGAGTATAGTTCCCTGCGCTTTACCATAGGCCCTTGTTGGGTTATTTATTTTATATGTAGTAGTGAGCATTACTTGCTTGGCATAAATGTGTGACCGCAGGCAGGGAGTACCACCAACCAGGGGAGCTCCCTGAACCCCGATGTCCAGAGGCTTAACTGGGGCTGGGTCACATCAGCCTGGTAGGACACCCAAGTGCTTGACTTCAGTCTCTAGTCCCTGCAGAGGTCCACTGACACCATGGTATCCACAGCCTCCACCTTAAATCACATTGTGGGTGTGGCTTTTCCTTTTTCCCTTGCTGATTTTAGTCTCTATCCTTTCTATAATAAATGTAACCTGGAGGATAACAAGATTTCTGAGTTCTGTGAGTTCTTCTAGCAAATTATCAAACCTGAGGGGGGTCTTGGGGACCCCCCAAACAAAAGGGAACTTCCTCGTTTGATAAACATATATAATTAAATATATTATTAAAAATATAAAATATAATATATATATATATATATATCATTTAAATGAATAATTGATTTTTAACTCAATCTCTAGTCCCGCTCCCTTCCCCATAGTATAAGGGATGGGGTGGAGAGTTCCACGCTTCTAATCATGATTTGGCCTTTCTGGTGACCAGCCCCATTCAGGAGCCTACCCAGGGTCACTTTATTAGAACAAAAGACACTCCTATCACCCAGGAAATTCCAAGGGATTTAACAGCTCTGTGTCAGATGCTCCTATCACCCCCATCACTCAGGAAATTACAAGGGTTTCATGACCTCTGTGTCAGGAACCAGAGGCAGTGACCAAATATATATATTTCTCATTAAGGCTTTGGGATTAAATATCTTGCTCAGGAACATACTCTATGTGTTAGGACTACAATCTGCACCCAGGTCTGCCTTTCTCCAAGCCCATGACCTTAACAATGGTTGTATTCCCTTACCAGATACCCTCAGAATAAAACTTACCTCTCCTTGTTACTTCCTTAAAGGAGTTTACTACCCAGAGCTCCCTTGGAGGATGGCCACGAAGTCACAGACGCAAAACCTGAACTTCTGAAATCATCCCTTATAACACTGTGGTACATGAAACCACTTTCTTCCACAAAGATAGAAACACACACAAATTGGTTCAGCCACTGTGGAAAACAGTATGGAGATTTCTCAAAAAACTAAAAACCGCAGGGAGAGAGGAAGGAATAAATCAGGAGTTTGGGATTAACAGATACACACTACTACATATAAAACAGATAAACAACAAGGACGTACTGTAAAGCACAGGGAACTATATTCAATATCTTGTAATAACCTATAATGGAAAAGTTCCTATACGGAACTGAATCATTTTGCTGTACATCTGAAACTAACACAACATTGTAAATCAACTATACTTCAATTAAAAAAAAGAAACTAATAATAGAACTACCATATGACACAGCAATTTCATTCCTGGGTATACATCTAAAAAATGAACTCACAAATTCAAAAGGATACATGTACCCCTATGTTCACAGCAGCATTATTTATAATAGTCAAGATATGGAAGGAAACTAAGTGTCCATCAACAGATGAATGGATAAAGAAGATCTGGTGTATATATATATATGGTAGAATACTACTCAGCCATAAAAAAGAATGAAATTTTGCCATTTGCAAAAACATGGATGGACTTTGAGGGTGTTATGCTAAGTGAAATAAGTCAGAGAAAGACAAATACTGTATATCACTTATATGTGGAATCTAAGAAATAAAACTAGCGAATATAACAAAAAAGCAGCAGATTCACAGATACAGAGACCAAACTAGTGGTTACCAGTGGGGAGAGGGAAGTGGGGAGGGGCAAGATAGGGGTAGGAGATTAAGGGGTACAAGCTACTACGTATAAAGTAAATAAGCTACAAGGATATATTGTATAACACAGGGAATAGAGCCAATATTTTATAATAACAATGAACGGAGTTGACCTCTAAAAATTGTGAGTCACTATGCTGCACGTTTGAAACTTACATAATACTGTCCATCAAATATATCTCAATTAAAAAAATGTTTTTCAAGATAGAAACACACAAACCTCAGGCTCCATGATTGCCCCAAGAGCAGCAGATCTGAGGCTAGCACTTCCACAGCTTTCTACAGCCCAAACCCTGGAGCCTGGGTGAAAGATTTCTGGGGTAAGTCACCAACTTCCTGGATCATCTTGATCTCATCTTCCACCAAACATGGCCACAAATTATTCTCTGATGATGAGCTTCTGTGACTTTCCTGCATCCTCCCAGCTCACAGGGCCCCTCACCTCCCATCCTGTATCTCAAATATCAGGACTTGAGTTTGAGGCCCCAGGACCTTCATATCTGACTCTTTGCAACACCATTAAAAGAAAATGTGTACAGCCCAAATGCAGTGCTACTCAGGGGCAGAAATGAGTGAATGAAGCTTCTTAGAGGCATCCAGGGTATATTACTTCTAAAGTCAACTCTTCCAACGAGCATCCATGGTCCTCCACCGAGGAAGGAACAGCTGAAGAGCTTCTACTTCATTTTTCAGCCTAAAGCACTTTCCATAAACGGAATCTCTCCTCTTGCCTATAGTGGCTATTTCTTATCTTTGTCCCCAAGGGAGCAACTACTTTTACAGAAAATACATGTGTTTGTGTGTATAGTGTCTGTGTACGTATATATGTATTTCCCTAAAGAGGGACTCACTTGAAGGACTGAAGATAAAGTAACAGTCATTGTCTGTCCCAGTGGCCCAGGGATCCTGGGCCTCCAAATCTCCAGCTTCTCAACACAGACACACGTGGGCCTCCCCAGATACTGACCATATGACCCTTTGTTAACTGTCAAATCTGGAAAAGACACTACCATTTACTGACGACCAGACAGATCCATCAGTTAGCCCAATATAAACTTGAATGGCATTCACTGACAAATACCACTGTTACGGGCTTAACTGTGTTCCCCCCAAATCCATCTGTTAAAGTCATAACCTCCAGTACCTCAGAATGTGACTGTATTTGGAGATAAGGTCTTCAAAGAGGTAATTAAGTTTAAGTGAAGTTATTACAGTGGGTCCTAATCCAATCTAACTGGTATAATGTGAAGACACGGGGAGAAGATGGCCATCTACAAGCCGAGGAGAGACCTTGGAAGAAATCAACCCTGCTGACACTGTGATCTCAGATTTCCAGCCTCCAGAACTGCGAGAAAAAAAAAGTCTGTGGTACTTTATTATGACAGCCCCAGCCAACTAACACGACCACCACCGACCCCAGTTCTCCATCACTGAGACACACAAGGTAGAGCAACCCACTAAGACTCCAAACCCTGATGTTGGGACTCTCATTTGACAGACACGTACAACTGCGTAGAGTAGGTGGTTACCTGTACTAAGGAGAAAGGAATTAGCTTTCAAACGTATACAAACGTTTGCCTAAAATACACAAAGATGGAACATTGGAGAGTGCTAAATAAATGATACGGTGACTGTTTGGCAAACAGCACACTTAATAACTGTTAGCTATAGTTTTTATGAATGCGAGGGGTAGAGGAGTAGGGGATAGACGCTGGTATGGCTTTCTTAAAGAGGGCGACCAGGAATTCCCTATCCCATTAACGTTTTCATTTACCTGGAATGCCAACCTCTGAAAGGTGAGTTCAGCACCTGGTCCTCAGGGCAGGCTTGGGCAGCCCATTCGGGAACCCAGACGGACGATTTCACTGGGAAAGACGCCGTGACTGCCATGACAGGACGTGCAATTCACAAGAAGTGGAAGGGAGCTGCACTCCGAGTTGAAGAAGAATCTATTTCTGAAGCTTTACTGAGGAGCATCTGTCCTGAATCCATCCTGTGAAAAGGCCACCACTTTGCATGTTTTGTTCACCAGCATATCCTGTGTCTACAACAGTGCCGATGCTCAGAAATATATTTGTTGTAGTGAGTTACTCACACACCCAGAGTTTGGAAATTCAATTATGGGACAGCCACTCCATTGCAAATTTCCACTTTTTTGTTTTCTTCCTTATAAGCAGGACTGTTTTTAAGCTGTATACATCATTATTGGATCAAGGGAAAGAACCCTAGGAATAGAAATAGAGGACAAGGGCCCCAGCCCCAGGAGAGAATGAATGATGAGGCTAAATCACGTCTCAATTCGTTGAGCTACAGAGGAGCTTAGATCTTTGAAATGGCGGCAACTCTAAAAGGTGATAAGCCTGTGGACAAATGTAAGGCTTGTTCTCCAAAACAGTCAAAGGGATCTCACCATCACCTGTCTCATGTACCAACCTCCATTTTAATTAATTTTATTTTTTGGCCGTGCCGCATGGCTTGTGGGACTTATTTCCCCGACCAGGGGTCAAACCTGGGCCACCACAGTTGAAACTGCCAATTCCTAAATACTGGGACCGCCAGGGAACTCCCCAGTCCTCCATTTTTAGTGATGTTATTTTCTTCCATTAATTGGGCTTATTCTATGGATCCTAGTCCTTCTTTGATCTGCCCTTTTTATAGTCTGACAGGAGCCTCTATTCAAGAAACAAATGTTTCTTGGAATAATACTGAGCCTGAGAATTGCTTACCAGTAGCTCCTTTCCTTCAGTGACAAAAATAAATTTGATTGGTTAGTCCATGAGGTCATTCATTCGCCTTCATTCATTTTTCAAATCTACATATAATTCATTTCCTATTTTGCTATGTGCTGGGGAATATACAATTATCTATACACTGTCAAGGAATTTATAATCTAGGTGGATGTGAAAGATTTTAAAAAGTATCCATAACTTTTTCTATGTAAAATTAAGTAAATCCTTTCCCTTTCCCCCTCTGATATGTCCCTTAAACAGGAAATTATCAGGATACTTTGTTCCTTATACTATATGTCCTTTTCAACAAATGTAGGTGTACACATCCTTTGATTATCTTTGCCAGAGGGTAAAATTGCTATAGACATGAAACCTAGCTTTAAAAAAATTTCCAGCTCAAAGGCGGCAAGGACTTTCTGTTAAGTTCATCACTGACATCATCTATAGGTCCTAGGACAGGACCAGGTCAAGGAAACAGTTGTTAAAGTTTTTCTGAGTGGTGTGTGTACAGGATGGGAACTATCTTCTAGGGCAAGAGCTTGGCTAATAGGTTATTCATGAATTTTGAGCTTTGTTCCTCCAGGTGAGATTTATAAAGTTAAGCATATCCAAACATGCTATGTTACATTATCAGATTAAATGTATTCAGTTTCCTTCTGAAGGACTTTTGGTAGACTGAAATAACAAACTGAATAAATTTAGAACTGAAGAAATCCAAGAGTTAACAACATAATGATCCTGGGTGGGAAAAGAAGACCCATGTCCCCCAAACGAGGGGGGTGAACTGCATTATAACTTTAATCAATTATGTGCAACACAGACACCCTCCTTTGATTTAAAGCATTACTGACGTATCAATTAGGCATTTGATTCAAGGTATACTGTCCTAAAATGTACACTATGTATATAATCTTATATATGATTATGTTAGGATTGTGACAGAAATCTCTAAAAGATTCACTTTCACAGGGCTTATTTGCTTCATGAATTTTCTGATATTTTGCCAAAGACATTCCATAGTTGGTGTGTTCAGAATTTTATTTCTATATGATTTCCCCTGCCAACCAATGAGGCAGAATGTACCACTGACAACCCTGCCACAGTTACTGCCTTCAGAGGTCCAACAATTTCCCTCCTGTGTAAACTCTCTGATACCAACTGAAGTCTTATTTCTGGGGAAGGATTTTCCCATGGTCATTACATTTCTACCAACTATGTCCTCACTGACAGTATGTGACCTATGAAGCCCTGATAGGGTCTATCTTTCCACAAAAGGCTTTCCCAGTCTCTGTGTTTATACTGTTTGTCTCAGTATACACTTGCCAGCCACAGGATGATCTAGAAGGTTTTATTCAAGGGTTTTCCACCTTCACTGTATCACAGTTTACTTCTGTATGTTTTCTGTGATGTAAAATATGACATAATTGATCACTGAAGGTGCTACCACACTCACCGCATTCATTAGGTTTTTCTTCCGTGCAAATGCTATTATCTGCTGACACTGCACCTGTGGCACCTGGCTGTCCCACAAGGGCTACTACATTCCTATCTGCTAGGAACCCATCACTGTGGAATGGAGTCTCAGCTGCCACAGAAGGTGTGTGCACGCTCACCACATTAACAGGGTTTTTCCCCTGTATGATATCACTCGAACGTGATGAGCTGGGACTCTCTGAGAAAGGATTTTCCAACTTGACTGAATCTCCACGTTTCTCTCTTGCATGCAGCATCCCTTTGTGGTACACGAGGCATGACAAGTGGGAGAAGGCTTTCCCACAGTCAGTGCATCCATAGGGTCTCTCTCCTGTATGAGTTCTCCGATGTCTATTGAGGCACGACTTATCCCTGAAGGCTTTCCCACAGTCACTGCATGCGTAGGGTTTCTCTCCTGTGTGAATTCTCTGATGGTTAATGAGGCCAGACTTGTGTGAACACGATTTTCCACATTCGGTACATACAAAGGGAGTCTTTCCAGTGTGAAATCTCTGATGTGAGATGAGGCATGTTTTCTGGCTGAAGCCTTTCCCACATTCAGTGCATACATAGGGTTTCTCTCCAGTGTGAGTTCGTTGATGTATGAGGAGATTGCCCTTCTGGATGAAGCCTTTTCCACATTCATTGCATATATAGGGTTTCTCTCCAGTGTGAGTTCGCTGATGTACAATGAGATTGCCCTTCTGAATGAAGCCTTTTCCACAATCACTGCATATATATGATTTCTCTCCTGTATGAGTTTTCTGGTGTGCATTAAGCTGTGATTTCCAGCGGAAGGCTTTGTCACATTCAGTGCATTCATATGGTTTTTCTCCCGTATGAGTTCTCTGATGTTCGATGAGCCGGGACTTCCTGGAGAATGCTTTGTCGCATAGACTGCACCCATGAGGTTTCTCTCCTGTATGAACTCTCTGATGATTAATGAGCCGAGACTTCTTGATGAAGCCTTTTCCACATTCCTCGCATACGTAGGGTTTTTCTCCTGTATGAGTTTTCTGATGAATAAGCAGCCGTGATTTCTTGGGGAAGGCTTTGTCACATTCAGTGCATGTATACCGTTTCTCTCCTATATGGGTTTTCTGGTGTTCAGTGAGCCTGGACTTTCTGGAGAAGGCTTTCCCACATATATTGCATCCATGAGGTTTTTCTCCTGTGTGCACTCTCTGATGATCAATGAGGCGGGACCTCTTGATGAAAGCTTTCCCACATTCAGTGCATAAGTGGGGTTTATTTATCTTCTGAGTTCCTAGATGCTTAATGAACTGTGAATTCGTGTTCATAGAACTTCCACATTCGGTAAATTTCATTTCACTATGAAATTGCTCATGCTTTGCATGGAGGAAGGATTCCTCATCTCCAAGAGGGTTCTTTACTCCATAGCTTCTGTTCTGGTTGACTAAACTTAAATTTGATTTCAGTGTTTTCCCATGAAAGTCCAACATATCATGATTTTGCCTTAAAGGAAAGTTACTTTTGCTCTGATGAACAATGTTCCCAAGTGCATTATGTTCGTGACATTGTTCCATTCTTTTTGGACATCTTTGATTTTGCAAGTCCTCCTGCAGAAGACAGTCATCTTTCCTCATTTCTAGGAAAGAAGAGAAGAATGAATCTTCCCATAGCTTGGTACAGAGTGAAACTACTTAACAAACGCCTTTGTGTAGGCTGGCCCTCTATGGACCACACTATGACTTCAGTTTAAAGAAACTCCAGAGCTTCCCTGGTGGTGCAGTGGTTAAGAATCTGCCTGCCAATGCAGGGGACACAGGTTCGAGCACTGGTCCGGGAAGATCCCACATGCCGCGGAGCAACTAAGCCCGTGTGCCACAACTACTGATCCTGCACGCTAGAGCCCGTGAGCCACAACTACTGAGCCTGTGCTCTAGAGCCTGTGAGCCGCAACTACTGAACCCATGTGCCACAACTACTGAGCCTGCGCTCTAGAGCCCATGCTCCGCAACAAGAGAAGCCACTGCAAGGAGAAGCCCGCACACCCCAACGAAGAGTATCCCTTGCTCATCACAACTAGAGAAAGCCCGTGTGAAGCAACAAAGACCCAGTGCAGCCAGAAATAAATAAATAAAATAAATTAATTAAAAAAAATAGAAAAGCATTAAAAAAATATATCTAAAGAAACTCCAAGTAGAAAAGGGAACCCTCCTACACCATTGGTGGGAATGTAAATTGGTGCAGCCACCTGGAAAACAGTATGGAGGCTCCTTAAAATAGAGGGGCCATATGATCCAGCAATCCCACTCCCAGGCATATATCCAAACAAAACTATAATTCAAAAAGATATATGCACCCTGTGTTCATAGCAGCACTGTTCAGAATAGCCAAGACATGGAAACAACCTAAATGTCCGTTGACAGATGAATGAATAAACAAGATGTGGTACATGTATACAATGGAATATTACTCAGCCATAAAAAAGAATGAAATAATGCTATTTGCAGAAACATGGATGGCCCCAGAGATTATCATACTAAGTGAAGTAAGTCAGAAAGAGAAAGACAAATACCATATGATATAACTTATATGTGGAATCTAAAATATGACACAAATGAACTTATCTATGAAACAGAAACAGACTCACAGACATAGAGAACAGACTTGTGGTTGCCAAAAGGGAGGTGGGTGGTGGAGGGATGGATTGGGAGTTTGGGATTAGCTGATGCAAACTATTATATATAGGATGGATAAACAACAAGGTCCTATTGTATAGCACAGGGAAGTATATTCAATATGCTGTTATAAACCATAATGGAAAACAATATGAAAAAGAACGTGTGTGTGTGTGTATATATATATATATCTGAATCACTTTGCTGTACAGCAGAAATTAACACAACAGTGTAAATCAACTATACTTCCACTAAAAAAAAAAAAAAGAAACTCCAATATATGTTTGTTATCACTTGGACAAGGGTAAAATACAATAATGTAAACAAAGAAAATAAAAGGTAAAAACAGGGCATAAACGAGGTTAGAGCATTCAAAATGAGCAAATAGAGATTTGGCTGCTTTGTAATTGTAACCTTATAAATTATGCTGATAGTAAAATAAAATCAAGTTATTATGAGCACTAGACCACAGAAGACAGAGGGATATTTTTTTCCAAATGCTGTGGGACACATTCATACATGCATAAATCCTTAAATGCAAGGAATCAAGTATTATTCCTAATTATGTGACCTAGGCCACTGGATAGGTGAGTAGTGGTTTTTAATGAGATGGGGACTATTATTGAGGTTCACAATGTGGGGAAATCAAGTGTGCATTTCAAAGCATATCAACCTCCAGGTGGGTTTTGGATATCCAAAACAGACATGAAGAATTCAATTGGCTATGAAGATCCTGAGAAAAGTCTTAACCATGTGGGAAAGGAGATAACAATGTGGGAATCATTTGTATATAAATATTATATATATAAGGATAGAGGACAGGATGGAAAATGTGTAGACTGAAAGTATCAATAGATGAAGGCATGTGACCAAGTTTACAATTATTATTACATTAAGACTTTGGGTTTTAAAAAGCCCATGGAGGAGCACCAAACATTGACTATACCAATACTAATAAAGGAAATAAGTGATCCTATACTCAGGAAGCTACAAGACTTTTAGGAGCTCTATGCCAGAAACCAGGCCAAAGACCAAGTACATATATATCTTATATTACAATGTCATACTAGGGAACTGGCATCTTTTTCATTCACCCTTTGTACTTGTATATATGGAACATTTAAATTGTTCCCATTTCATTGTAGTGATCCCTAAACCCACATCCTGCCATTAATAGCATTTTCTTTCAAAAGTCTGCATACCCATCTTGGTTTCTACCATTTAAGGGGTCCTAAAGGATCACACTTCTGATCCTGGACCAAGACTCTTGACAGTTTTGCCTGCCATTTGGCTTAGAACTACTGGATGTACTTAACTATAGCTCACACTGCTGCCACCCAGTTCAAAAGAAAGACTACGTATCCAAAGATAATACAGATCAAATTCACAATGCCACCACTATACCTCAATTACAGGTGACGGTTGAACAAGGTGGGGGATAGGGGTACAGACCCTCCATGTGGTCAAAAATCCAGGTATAACTTTATAGTCAGCTCCCTGTATCCAAGGTTGTGCATCTGAGGATTCAACCAACCTTGGATTGTGTAATACTACAGTATGTAGTCACTGAAAAAAATCCGCATATAAGTGGACCCATGCAGTTCAAACTCATGCTGTTCAAGGGTCAACTATACTAACAAAGTCCAGAACAGCCTGGAAATAAAAGTTACATTACCAACTTTTACTCCATTTATCCATGTCCACACTCTACTCATTCCTCTACAAATAGCTTCTAAAACTGGCCTTCAAGTGGCTTCAGGCCAATCTTTTGACCAAGTTCCTCAAGGCCTTGCACATTTCCAAATTCACACCTTCATTACTTGCCCTTCCTCATCTTTACTCAAATCCCAGATATGCCTCCTATATATCACGCTATCATTCTATGTCACTGTAAGCTCTGTTTCCCCTACATTTCTAAAGTAGTCCCCACCTTTACTGTTCATTTAGACAATTTAGTTCACATAACCCCGAACTATAGAAAAGATGCTGCATTCAAAAGAGGAACTTCCACATATTACCTGCAGATTTATCCTCTGTTTGTTACTAAAATCTTATTCCTAGAATGTACTGATTTATTTCTCACTATTCTCACTAATCTCCTCTAGCACACATTAAGTCTGTGGTTCACCAAGTAGGTTCAAGAGGGCCTGCTTACAACATTATGTATAGACTAGTCCAGGCCGTCCACCCCAAATCTACCAAAAATACACACTCTGAAAATAAGAGGTCCTAGTACATGTATTAGGAAACCATGCATTTCACAAATCCTCATCTTCCGGACTGCTAGTGGTCCAAGGCTCTTCTTTTTTTTTTTTAATTCTACCTTGCATGTATGTAATCTCTACTCAAAAGAATCTTTCTTCCTTCTTTTTCAAATCAAGGTATAATTGACATACGACATTATATTAGTTTCAGGTGTACAACATAATGATTTGATGTTTGTATACATATAGCAATTTTTTTCGATTCTACTGTTTTTATTTTTCAATTTTTTATTATTTTTGTATTGAAGTATAGTTGATTTCCAACATTGTGCTAGTTTCAGGTGTACAGCAAAGGGATTCAATTTTATATATATATATATACATAGTATGTATAGATGTATATGATAAGATAGATAGATATACATATCCATATGCATATATACAGAGATAGAGATAGATAGCCTATCTCTGTCTCTCTTTTCTTTTTTTCTCTTTCTCTGGAACTCCAACATACATATTTATATAATTTCTATAAATATATTTATATAAGTTCATTTCTATAAATATATTTAGTTACATATTTAGTTATATTTATATGAATTTACTTATATAAATATATTTATCTATATGAATCCTCCTTATTTTTATATATATACATATTCTTTTTCAGATTATTTTCACTTATAGGTTATTACAAAACATTGAGTATAGTGCTCACAATTTTTTTTTTTAATCCAAGTCTCTTCTTAATCTGTACTCATCCCATAGGAGATCTCAATCTGTCCACATTTCTAACTCTAGTCCTAAACTCTCCCTGAATTCCTTGGGTAGATCCAAATGCAACAGAGCATTTGCATCCAAGGTGATGTGAACAAACACGTCTAAATTACAATGGCCAAAACAAAACTCCTGATTTCTCAACCCACATCTCCTTCTCCATACACCTTCTTCATCTCAGAAATGGCGACTCCACTCTTCCCCAGACTCATGCCAAGAACCTTAGCGTCATCCTTCAGTTGTATTTTTCTTTCAACCCATTATCTACTTCAATAGGAAATGCCTTCTCTCCTTTATAAATATATTTCCAAGCTCACTAACCCTCACCCCCTCTACCCAGGTTGAAGACAAGCATTCTATCTTATACTACAGCAATGGGCTACACTGACTGGATTTCAGGCTTCAACTTCCCTTCTACAAAGTAGTCAAAGTGATCATTTTATTTTATTTTTTAAATGTTTTATTTTATATTGGGGGTATAGTTGATTTACAATGTGTTAGTTTCAGGTGTGATTCAGTTATATATATATATATATATATATATATTCTCCTTCAGATTCTTTTCCCATATCAAAGTGATCATTTTTTTTTTTTTTTGGCCGCACCACGCAGCACGTGGGATCTTAGTTCCCCGACCAAGGATCGAACCTGCACCCCCTGCAGTAGAAGTATGGAGTCTTAACCACTGCACCACCAGGGAAGTCCCACAAAGTGATCATTTAAAATATAAATTATATTATGCCCTACTGTTTTCTCATCTGATTGTTTTTAAAAAATGAAGTCCTTGGGAGTTCCCTGGTGGCCTGCTGGTTAGGATTCGGGGCTCTCACTGCTGTGGCCCAGGTTCAATCCCTGGTTGGGAAACTGAGATCTTGCAAGCTGCACGGTGCAGCCAAAAAAATTAATTAATTAAAAAGAAATCATGGACTTCCCTGGCAGTCCAGCGCTTTAAGACTTCGCCTTCCAATGCAGGGCGTGTGGGTTCAATCCCTGGTCGGTGAGCTAACATCACAGATGCCTCGCGGCCAAAAAACCAAAACATAAAACAGGAGCGATATTGTAACAAATTCAACAACGACTTAAGAAATGATCCACATCAAAAAAATCTTAAAAAAACAAACAAAAAAATCAAGTCCTTGAAGTGGCCCTGAAAGGTCCTACATGACCTGTCTACTCCAAACTCCACCTACTACCTTACTGCCGTCATCTCCGTACTTTCTCCGTCCACTGTCCGTCTCACTCACTCCACTGTACTCATACAGGCTTCCTCCAGATTCCTAAAACACGCTCCTGCCTCAGGCTACTGACCTTGCTATTTTGTCTTCAAGGGACCTATCCACATCGCTGATATAGCTGCTTTAAGGCATCTTACCAGAGACATTCCCTTTCCTAAAGGATGTAAGATGAGGGGGCCTAAGCTAAATTCCTAGCTGCCAAGAGCACAACGTAGCCCCCTCACACATGGCTGCATTTGCTGGAAGGACTGGAAATGAAGTTAATGATCAGTCATGCCCAGGGCGATAAGGCCTCCTTTAAAAATTACGGGGTTCAGAGAGCCTACAGATGGCTGAACAGAAGGAGGTGTTGGGAGAGCATCACACCCAGAGAGGCCATGGAAGCTCCACGCTCCTTCCCCGTACCCTGTGCATCTCTTCCACCTGGCTGTTCCTGACTTAAATCCTTTCATAACAAACGGGTGATCTAGTAAGTAAAATGTTTCTCTGAGTTCTGTGTGCCACTCCAGCAAATGAATTGAACCTGAGGAGGAGGGAGTCTTGGGAAGCTCCGGTCTACAGCCAGTTTGTCAGAAGCACAGGTAACAATATGGACTTGTGTTTGGCATCTGAAGTGGAGGTCGGGGAAGTCTTGTGTGATGGAGCCCTTAACCTGTGGGATCTCATGCTTTCTCCAGGCAGACAGTGTCAGAATTTAGTTAAACTGTAGGACACTTAGCTGGTGTCACAGAGAATTGCTGGTGTCAGAAGTGCCATGAGTGTGGCAGTGGTGTGAGAACAAAGAAGAAACACAAGAGGAGGACTGAGGTTTCTCGAGCACAGCCAGGATATATGAAGAAAGAAACAGAAGGTACTAGAGACTGAACGTTTACGTTCCCCCCACAATTTATACGTTGAAATCCTAACCTCCAAAGATGGCGTGAACGTTAGGAATGGAAATCAATTATTATCCAAAGGGGCAAGAAGGTGCAATTGTCAGAAGACAGCACTGAAATCAAAACATCTCTCTTTAGAGAGAGGTGTGCAAGGTTGAATTTCATAGCAAGACAAGTAGAAGGAACAGGTAGTGATACAGTGCTGGGGGAAGAAGGATGGGAAGATTTGAGAATTCTAAGATTTGAGAATTCTAAGAAGAAACTTAGAGGAAAAAAAAAAATCAAGACCCAGGTGAAATAAATAGGGATCAAATCCAAGAAGAGATATGTTCCTTGACACCACTAAAAGAAAAAGAGCTCTTCGGTGGAGGCTATGCTTCCATGTCCTCAGACATACACAGCTGTGACATCTCTGAATGATTAGAATATGACTCCTTTGGCCGCTCAATGCTGGTTCTCTTACTCACCTGGACAGATTTGACTGTGGATTTCATCTTCTACTGGCCACGGTTCTCCTCGTTTCAATCTGGAGAGAGCATCCGGCTTGCTGGCTTGATACCCTGTTCGTGGGAAACGACAGAGAGACAGACTCTTGAATTGGGCTGTGGTCTGCCAACATGGAAGAATGTTACATTTTACGAACTATGCAATTTGCGGCTCAGCAAAGGAAAGGCTCATCTCTCAGGAGAGGGCACGTTATACTCTAGTCTGGGACCAGAGAAGGAACTGAGACTCATCTACCACTTCAGGGCACCATGGACACTGCAAAACTTTCAGAAGCTGAAGAAAGAGAGGCCACTGACTGGGGACTCTGAGGGACCAAGGGGAGCTGTTCTCACCAACGGACAGCAGGTTGCTATAGTTCTCCAGCATCACGTCCCGGTACAGGTCCTTCTGAGCAGGGGCCAGGAGCTGCCACTCCTCCCACGTGAAGTCCACGGCCACATCCTCCAGTGTCAGCAATCCCTGTAACAACACGGTCCTGTTTAATATGAGTGTTTCTCTCGTTACTGAAATGGAAGGCAAGTGAAGGAAGTTGTTCTGCTCTTTTTCACCATTTAGGCTACATCTATATACGGAGGTGCTTTGATTTTTATTTATTTTTTAATTTTTTAAAAAATGTGGCTGTGCTGCGAGGCTTGGGGGATCTTAGTTCCCTGATCAGGGGTTGAACCCAGGTGACTGGCAGTGAAAGTGCCAAGTCCTAACCACTGGACCACCAGGGAATGCCCCTGATTTTTTAAAACTACATTGTCATAGAAGCAAAATCTATCCATGTTCTAACTTATGTATTGCAAAATATTCTGTAATTATACAGTCAACCATTATTCAGCAAATCAGAAGTTTCTGTGATAAGTAGTCATTAATCCTCTTGCTAAACTAGAAATATATACAATATATATTTAAAACATTTGCTGTATATATATATATATATATATATATTTTTTTTTTTTTTTGTAGCGAGTACATATTTGCCAGGTATTAAGTATATTCTAATGACATCAGGACAAACAAAACATATTCCTACATTCACCAGGAATCTTCATAACCATTATCAGAATCAACCATGAAGAAACTCCAGACGCTATAATTAAAAGATACAACAGGGGGCTTCCCTGGTGGCCCAGTGGTTGAGAGTCCGCCTGCCGATGCAGGGGACACGGGTTCGTGCCCGGGTCCGGGAAGATCCCACATGCCGTGGAGTGGCTGGGCCCGTGAGCCATGGCCGCTGAGCCTGCACGTCCGGAGCCTGTGCTCCGCAATGGGAGAGGCGACAACAGTGAGAGGCCCCGCATACCGCAGAAAAAAAAAAAAAAGAAGAAGATACAACATATTAAGTATGTTTTATATGTTAGGAAGAATAAAAACACCTTTCTAAAACATATTAAAAGAATGAGAGACTAGTAAAGAACATTATTCAAAGTAAGAAAATAAATAGCATCCTTCAAAAAACACACAAGTACATATATACATAGGTACATTATTTATATTTACATTTCTAGTCAGGTTCACAACATATCAGATACATTGAAGAGATAATAAACAGGAAGGTAGATATGAAGAAATTACTCAAAATGCAGCACAAGGACAAAATGATGGAAAATATAAAAGAGAGAATAATAAATATAGAGGATAAAGTGAGGTCTCACATTCCCCAGCTCAGTTTATGAAAAAATAAATACAGTAATGGAAAGGCACTACCCAAAGACCTAAGAGCTGAGTTAGATCCACCCGCAAACATCCATACAGACACAGATGTACACACAGCTCAGTGACTGGAAGTACACACTCCTGCACATTTGTTAAGTGACACCAGGGGATTAGGAAAGAAGCGTAGGAAGAGGACTCTTACTTTTTCACTAGATGTACTTTGTCATCACTGGAGTTTTACAAATGTATTCACGCATATTTGTATTATGAAAATTTTAAAGGTAATGAAAGATGAAGCAGTAGGACTTGGCTTTGAACACAGGGAGGGGAGGTGGACTACCTTCAATAGCTGGAAGTTCTTTTTTTTTTTAATTTAAGTATCATTGATTTACAGTGTCTCAGATGTACAGCAAAGGGATTCAGTTATACATATACATATTGAATATGTCTATTCTTTTGCAGATTCTTTTCCATTATAGGTTATTATAAGATACTGAATATAGTTCCCTGTGCTACAGAGTGGGTCCTTATTGTTCATGTATTTTATATATAGTAGTGTGTATCTGTTAATCCCAAATTCCTAATTTATCTCCCCTTGCCCCTTTCCTCTTTGGTAACCATAAGTTTGTTTTCTATGTGTAATAGCAGGAAGTTCTAAAGCAAACCCTGAGATCGCAACAACTTTACCAGACACAGATACTTTCAACTCCCTCCTGCCAAATCTGTACTCAAACACCTGTTCGATCACCTGTTCATACGGGACCTTGGAAAGTCATGCAACCCTTTCATTTTCTTATGTCATCTAGGTTTTACTCCCAAGCTAACCCTGACCACTACAAGGTTGGGTCCATGGGTCACCTTGCTATGGTCCCATGAAGCACTGTGCCCGCTGAGTTTTCTTGGTCTATTTCCAAAGGGATCTCTGGAGAACCAGCTTTTCATTTATGAGAAGGTTGTGGTTAAGGACACTGTCTGCCATATCACCTCTAGGACGAACCATTTGAAAAGTCCCAAGACCTGAGTGCCATGAAATATACAGTGACATCCTCTGAGGAACTGGTCGGCTTTCTCCTCAGAGTCAATGTCTATCCCGTCATCATCAGGAGTCTCTGGCTGTGGTGACCGTCAGAGCTATTAGACATGAGTCGACAGCGCATGTAACCCACTGGATACTCCAATCACAGAAGATATTCCAACATTAGTCATTTAGTGTAGGTCCCACAAACAATATATTTCTGATGCTACTTTGCCTTGATGTTGAATTTAAATCTAAATTTATTTCTGCACAAATTCTAGTTTTCCAATTTGTTATTTCTGTTGAATTCAATTGCATTTTAAAGTCCCCCCAGAAATCAATCACAGAATGAAGGAAAGAATAAGACAAACCAGAAATCACCTGGTCCTTGATCATTTTCATCTGTTATTGGGAAACAGCCAAAGCTAGGATGTCTCCTGAGCCTCTTCTTGAACTGCCCTAAATTTCTGGTTAGAAATCTTAGTCTCCAGGCAGTGATGTCCCCACAAATGGTGATATCCAGGTCGTGAAACCTTCTCACATCACATGATGTATCTTGCTCCAGGAACCACGACCTGTGAGCTGAAAAATAGATTCACTTTGAGTGTAAATTTCCTCTGGACCCAGATGTTGTCACTGCCACTGTCACCCACCTGATTTCAAAGCCATCTGTTCCTTTATTTGGGGTCCCAGAGGCTATTACACCCTGGAGCAATAAAATAGAAGGTTGTGAATGTGTGGGTACTGTTTCTTCCTTCTGTGAAGTGGAAGTGGGGTGACTGTGAAAGGGGAGATGGGAAAGGAGAACCAGCACAGCACGATGCCCCCGCGGCAGGGGGATTATCACAGACCAGTTTTTGGAAAGAGAACATATAAAAGGTGAGGACCTGGACAGCTATTCCTTGGAAACCATGTGTGCTCATGGACCTGTTTAAAGTCATTGAACCATCTTCACTAATCGTCATTATGTGAAAGAAACAAACAAAGGAAAACCAAGAGAAAAAATTAAAGCATATACAACAAAGATTACTATTTGTGGACATATACACATTTAGTAAAAGTATAAAAACATGCATTATATAAAACGAGTTCAAGGAATGTGATTACAATAAAAAAACCACTGAATTGTATGCTTTAAGTGGATGAATTGTACGGTGTATGAATAAAAAAAGCTGTTACTAGAAAAAAGCTATGAGTAGAACTCTAATTATATGCTTACTAAAATATTTACAGGAAATGTATAAATATCTGCAACTTACAATAAAACATACCCTCAAAAATGTAAAAAGGGGCTTCCCTGGTGGGCAGTGGTTGAGAGTCCGCCTGCCGATGCAGGGGACGCGGGTTCGTGCCCCGGTCCGGGAAGATCCCACATGCCGCAAAGCAGCTGGGCCCGTGAGCTATGGCTGCTGAGCCTGCGCGTCCGGAGCCTGTGCTCCGCAACGGGAGAGGCCACAACAGTGAGAGGCCCGCGTACCACCAAAAAAAAAAAAAAAAAAAAAAAAAAAAAAATGTAAAAAGGTGGATTGATGATGATTAGAGGAGTGATATACGGATACATACACGATAAAGGAAACTCAATAAAATCATGATGATAAAATCCACGTGGCAAGCAGGCAGGAACTCAAATGTACAGTTCTTTAAACCTTGCTATATGTTTGAAATTTTTCATAGTAAAATCATGGGAGGGGGGAAAGCTTGTAATAATGAGATCAGTAGGGTGAGCAGAAACAAATCTTTTCAATGTAATTACTCTTCTGTGTAATAGTAAATTAAAAGTGAATAAAAAGATCGAAAGTAGAAAGACACCATTCACAATGGCAAAAAAATTAAAAATCATGGTGGAGATGAGGGACAGGGAACCACACCCTTATGTAAATGCAGAATCATAACCTGTTCTCAGAAGTGATAAATGAATATTTAAGCATTTAAATTCTATCTAAATGAATGCACATATTGAGCGATTCCAGTCATTAATGGAACAGGTTTGTCTCTTGGTATCTGTAGAAATTCTTAAAAACAACTCTTACAGAAAAAAAATTTATGATATATTTATTAGTAATGTTTATGATAGGAAATTAAATGATGAGGCAAATTATACTAAAATTTCGGCATTTCTTGGAATTGTGAAAATCAAGCATAGAAAAATGAAGACTAAAAGGAACTGTATGGAAAATTTAACAAACGTTATCGTTGGAGAACAGAATTGGGGTAATAGAGATGTTATTTTACTTGTGCTAGAACAACTCTGAAAGGAAATATTTACAAGTGTCTGTATACACACACGCAGTAAACTTGCAGGAAGGGCAAAATCCTCATCTTTAGTAGAAACCTTACCACTTTACGTGGGCTTAATCCTCGATCTCCAACAACGCTTTCATTTCTACGGGGTCGACAGAAGATGTGGAAAGCCAAAGGCGATTGGCAAACGAGGCCTTGGACTTGAGGAACTGAAGGAGAAAGTCACGTTTGAAAACACCCACCCACCGACCAGCTTCAGCTCTCACAAACTTCTCAACGACTGACACACCTGGACCACCCACGGCAACCACTGGTCACATACACTCGGAATAATCCCTAAACCTGGACTAGATGCCCAGGTTCGCTGGCCATGAGACCCCCACTCCTGTCATTGAGCCCGCTACTAAATCCCGACTCCAAACCAGACACCGCTTTCATTGACAAAAGTCATTCCCTACCGCAGCCCTCAATCACAGAGCACTGCAGACAGACACAAAACTCTGATTACGGACTTTCAATCCTAGATTTCGACTGGCCTGTAATCACTAACACCAGAATCCTTCAGGACTGACTCCGTCACCCCAATCATAAATACCCCAGTCACCGACTTCCACTTGCTTCCTCTCCCTCTACGGACCCCACCCACAGACACCTCGTTTCCCTCATCCTATTCCACGCAGAGATCCACACACGGTCCCGATTTTCTCCTGATCCCACCGCTATCTCCTAGAATCCGCACTTCCGTGAATTCTTTTACTGTTGCACCTTCGCCCGGACTCCGCGCCGGACTACGGCTGCCGACGAGGGCCACGCAGCGTTTGTACGGAGCAGGCACGGAGATAATGTCTGCGCCCATCTCGCCACGGATCCCGGGGCCGCCACCTTTCAGGACTCGCCGTACAGAAAGCGAAGTGGCAGTTTTTGTCCAAGTAGCCACGGAAGGCACGGAACGGATAAAAGCCATCCAAAGTACCCCCACTTAAACCCTGCGCCGCAAACTGCACGGATTTTCAGAAACTCGAGCTCACACAAGGGAAACGGGGTAGGATACGTCCGCCTCAGCGGGCTGGGGGGAAAAGTAATCCACTTTGCACGAAGATTGGGAAACGACACAGTGGGCACAGCCATCTTAGAAGTTAGGTGTCCGTACAAAAACCAACAAACAGCCAAAGGAAAAGGAGAAAACATATAAGACGAAAGGCAAATACCCCGAGGACGCTTCTGGCTCAGTGTGGACGGTGATAGGATGACTTTGAGGACAGAAAAGAGTCTGGAGAAGCACTCGCGGTAACGGGGACAGCATAACGCCGTCAAAGAAAGTAAAAAAAAAAAAAAACAGCAACTGGCAGAAACCTAGCATACATTTGGGGGTGGAACATGGTTACCGCCCAGTGAAGGGGAGGAGAGTAGTCATGAGCCAATGGGAAGAGGGAATCCAGGGGTGGGGTGAGTTTTTCACACGTGACACCCCGCTTCCCTTCTGCCAGCGGTGGAGCCAATAACAAGTGCGGAGCTTTCTGAGAACCAAAAGGCCAGAAATTCTGTAAGGAGTAAATAAGACAACTCCAGGGAGAAAAAAAAGTTGTACAAGAAAGGAAAAGTAATCATAGTATACTAGTGGCTGAACTATATGTAGTATTTACATAGTCATCATAATGTAAACACTAAATCTGATCCAACCATAATTAAGATATAACTCTATTGGAAGAATGGGAAAAAGGAAATGCTTGTGTGAAAAGGGTTGTTTCTGTTCGTAGGGAGAGGTGTTTGAAGCATCCTTCAGGACACCACGGACAGTACCCCCAAATGAAAACTCCATTATCATCACGTGAAAATTAATAAACAGAAACCTCATTTAAAATGGAGTTGGTAGGATGAACTCCACCAAACTTTTGTTGTGAGAAGTACCCTAGGGTAGAAGAAACAGTTTTCCTTTAGTTGGTATTCCTTTTGTGCAGCTACTTTGGAAAACAGTCTTAGAGTTCCCCAAACAGTAAACATATTTACCATATGATCCAGCAATTTCACTCCAGGTTTATATCCAAGAGAAATAAAAGCATATGTCCACACAAAAACTTGTACACAAATGTTTACAGCAGCATTATTTATAATAGCCAAAAGTGGAAACAACTCAAATATCCATCAACCGATGAAGGGAAAAATAAAATGTGCTGCATCCATACAACAGAATATTATTCAGATATAAAAAGGAATGAAGTACAGAAACATGCTACAACATGGATGAGCCTTGAAAGCATTATGCTAAGTGAAAGAAGCCAGTTACAAAGACTAAATATTATATGACTGAACTTATGTCCAGAATAGGTAAATCTATAGAGACAGAAAGTAAATCAGTGGTTGCTTAGACATGGGGAGAATGGAAGTTGAATTGATAGTCATAAATATCCACAGTATGATTAAGAAGAAGATAACCGGGCTTCCCTGGTGGTGCAGTGGTTGAGAGTCCGCCTGCCGATGCAGGGAACACGGGTTCGTGCCCCGGTCTGGGAAGATCCCACATGCCACGGAGCGACTGGGCCCGTGAGCCATGGCCACTGAGCCTGCGCGTCCGGAGCCTGTGCTCCGCAACGGGAGAAGCCACAACAGTGAGAGGCCCGTGTACCACACACACACACAAAAAAATTAGAAGATAACCAACCTAAAACAGAAAAAAATAATACCAGTAAATAAACAATTAATAAAATAATATTTTTAGTCGCTCTTAGGTTGGGCAAAATTAAAAGGTTGATGAGGTGGTTAGAAAATAGGCACTCTGATAGAATTAGCCCTTTTCCCCATATATAAAATGAGGGTAATATTTATGTCCACCATCAATGGCTTTCAGAATATTAAGCAAGATAATGCTATTATTATGCATGAACATGTCCCCTATTCAAAAAAAATGTGTATACACTTAACAAAAACTAGCTATTACTTTTCAGTTGGAGTTCTTGGAAGAAGCTGGATAGCAGCCAGTAAAGTGTATTCACTAACAAAACACGTTTGGACAACAATCCGGAAAAATCTATCCAATTAAAAATTTTCCTTCTCTTTGACTCAACAATTCCAATTCTAATAATTTCTTCATGAGAAAAATTATATGAAAACATTTGAATTGACAGAAAGCCTGCACAGAAATTTCTACCAACAATTTCTGGTCTTCCACCAGAAATTTCACCACCTTCCACCTCAGTCAGAAACATAACCCCTCCCTCACTATTAGCTCCACCCTCTCTACAGCCCTCTCACCTTTCACCCTGGAGGTGTCACCAAACTTCCACCACCAATTTTGGCTGAAGAAGATCATTTCCTTCAACTAAATTTGTTTACTCTGTGCCCACAGTGAGGCATGCTACCTTCCTCTACCACCTGGCTTCTCCAGACCCTAAACCTTTCTTCAGAAGCATTCCTGCAAGTCGCTCCACCTGCTCCCAACTCCCTAAAGGAAGACTCCTTTTCCCTTACGGATTTGAGCACCTTTTTCAGCATGGCTGCGCCCGCTCTGATGTTATGTAGCTTCGTAAGGTACCAGTTGCAAAGCGGAGGCAGACATCTTTGGGCTTGGGACACCTTACCGGGAAGAGACCTGAATCCGGTGGAGATGGGCTAGAGCATGCGTATTACCCTTTGCGACGCTAGCGATTGACATAACGCAGGCAAGTTTTGTGGGGCAGGAAAAGTGGTTGTACGGCTGGTTTTCCAAGATGGCGGGTCCCACATAAATCAGCTAACAGGGCGCCGCCATACTCTGTCATAGTGTCTTTGTCTAAAAGAGGCGATAGTTAAACGGCCTCTTGGCCGGTGGAAGGACGCCCCGGGGTGATGGTTGGCAGCCTGCAGATTCGGGTGCTACAGAGGATAAACTTGACCTGCGAGGTGGAACAGCCGGGTTTGTGAATCTGAAGAAAGTAATGGACTGTCCCTATTTGTACCCACCCAGCTGGCGCGCGAAGGATCTCTTAAGGGGTCTCAGTTTCGCGTTCTGGGAGCAGAATCAGGTTGGGCTTTGCGGAGGCAGGGGAGGGATACGGGAAGTCTGTGGGAGGAGCAAGACCTTGTAGGGCAGGGGATGCATTCCATTATTGAGGGAGTAGGATGGTAGGAAATGGGGCAGCCCTGGGGATGCTCAGGGTATTGGAGTAGCATGCAGAAAGATTGGGATGGCTTGGGGTTAGCATTTATAGGAGAGGTCAGTGACTGGGCGGTCTTGGAGGCAAATCAGTGTTTGGCATGATTTAGGGTGTGGGCTAGTGACTGGGATGCACTTAGGGGACAAGTCTGTGATTGGGGCATCTTTCGGGGAAAGGTTGATTGGGGGTGAATGACTGGTCAGTGATCGGGTATCCCTTGAAGGAAGTCAGGGATTGGGGTGTCTTTGAGGGTGTGTCAGAGCCTGAAAAGGTCTTCTGGGGGAAGATCAGTTATTAGGACAGCCTTAGAGGGATGTCAGCGATTGGAGCATCCCAGGAGGGTCAGTGACTGGGGAATCCTTGGTACATAAGTCAGTGATTGGGACGTCTTTGGGAAGGTTCACTAATGGGAGTGTCCATGAAGGGAGGTCAGTGATTGAGACATACTTGGTTGGCAGTTCAACGTGTTTGATGTCCTTGGCTTAGTGAGTGTTTGCGATGTACTTAGGGGAGGGGGTCGGTGATTGGGGTATCCTTCCCCAAATCACCCCAAGGCCAGTGAATGGGGTGGCCTTGTGGGGAGGTTAGTGCTTGGGGCAGCTTTGTTTCTTTTCTTTGAGGGTCTCCAGTGGTCACTGAGAGTCATGGGGATCTGGGTGTTTGGGTCTGGATAGGCTAATGATAATCTGTTAGAAGTCATGAACTATGAAGTAGCCATGTGGCCCATATTTTGGGTATGATGTAGTTAGGCATTGTTACCTGAGAGATTTATGGGAGTTGGAGCTTGAGCAGTCTCTGCATTTTGGAGGGCTTTGGGGGTTTTAAGGCCCAATGACTTCTCATAGACTACATTAGTGCCTTCTTCAAAACCTGCTTTCCAACATCCTCTGTCCTCTAAATCAAGCTCCAACTCCCGGGGCCGCACAGCAGGAGATGAGCGGCGGGCAAGCGAGCGAAGCTTCATCGGCTGCTCCCCATCGCTCACATTACCGCCTGAACCACACCCCACTTCCGTGGAAAAATTGTCTTCCAGGAAACCGGTCCCTCGTGTCAAAAAGGTTGGGGACCTCTGCTCTAAATCACCTCCTCCTCTCACTGTCTCCACGGTGCTTTGTAATGACCAAGATCTAAATAAAATCTAAGGTAAAATGCTTTTACGAAAGATGTGGTATCTGGCCCTCTAGTTTTCAAATTTACCGCATATTTCTCTGGGATCCTCCCTTTTTGGACCTTCTGATGCACGAGAGGACATTTCCACATCCAAAATCTTGATAGCCAGAAATACACGTTGTTAAAATTTTGATATGTTTCCTTTTCCAAACTTTTCTGTTACTCATTTTATTACAAAGATGTGATAACACTGCATAAATGGCTTATAACTTGTCTTTTTAAAGAAACTTAACCTTCAAAAAAGAAAGTTAACCTTATACGATAAAATTGTTCCAGATTACTGACTTTTGGAACAAAGTCTTATTGATAGCTGCACAGTATTCTATAATGTGGATCTCGTTGCAATGTTGACTGAAGTTATATTAAATCTTTGCAATAACTTGGATAGACATGACTTTAAAATATTCATATAGATCTGGACATTGCTCGTTAAGTTTATTCCTAGATCTTATCTATATTTGCTGCCATTACAAATAGCTTCTCTTTCCCTTTAACTATTTTTTTTTAAAATATTTATTTATTTACTTGGCTGTACCAGGTCTTAGCTGCGGCGTGCGGGATCTTCATTGTGGCATGCGGATCTTTTTAAGTTGCGGCCTGCAGGCTCTTAGTTGCAGCATGCAGGATCTAGTTCCCTGACCAGAGATTGAACCCGGTCCCCCTGCACTGGGAGCGCAGAGTCTTAACCGCTGGACCACCAGGCAAGTCGCTTCCTTGAACTTTGAATTACTTTTATTTTATAGGTATAAAAGTAGATGATTAAAAAAAATTTTTTTTTTCATTTCCTTACTGAACTCTTACTATTACTAATGTGTTTAAAGTGCTTCTTGTAGGTTTTCCAGGTAAGCAGTCAGCTGCAGTTAAGTTTAACTCAGAGAAAAGAATAGGGACTTTGGATTTCGGCAGACCTAGGTTTTTCTCCATATTCTGCCACTTACTATGTGAACTTGGGCATTTCTCAACCTGTGATTCTTTTCCCATTTGTTTAAAAAAAACTCAGTACTAACTACTCATATAGTTAGAGTACCTAGCACATAGTAAGTACCAAAGACACGTTTTAGCAAGCAGTATTCCAGTATATATATACCATTTCTCTGGATTTTAGGCTTTTAAATTTTTCTTCTTTTTTTAAATTTCTTTATATAATGGTCCTTCTCTAAATGTAGATCTAGTTTTTAATAATTTTAGCACAATTACATAATTTAATGAAGATAGCTTTGTTGTTGATGTTTCTTTATTATAAAATAGTTAGTTTGTTGTAAAATAAACCATCCAATAATACATGTTACTTTTTTTCTTTATCACATTAACCACCTGAAGAAAACGTAATTAAATTTTAGATTTTTATATGTGTGTATATCTAAAATACATACACACATACAAATAAGGACGCACACAACTCAGAAAAATATTATGCTCCCAGTTATAGTTTATTACAGCAGTGAATTTCTGTAATCCCCCAGGTCTTGGCTTCCTGGGATGAAGTAGTTCCAATGAAGGAAGGAACTGAAGATACCAAGATCAACATTACATCCTTCACCAGAGACTCCGTACTGGAGCTTCAGGGAAGAGACCAGAATCAACAATAGAGCAGATATTAGAGTTGCTGGTTGTTCCTAAGGGCTCCAGAAAATGTTCAAGTCCCAGGTGAGTTGGGTTTTTTTGTATATTTATTTTCCATTTGGCTTTCCAGTGGATTTTAGGAGGTTAAATACATATATTTAAAATATATGTTTATTCAATATTTACGAAGACTACACTATACCAGATCAGCATGAAAAGATAAGTGTCAGAATTCAGGAAAAAGGACTGAGACAAAAGATCAACTTCACAGTAAGGACGCAATGAGAATATGTAAGTCATATGTTTATACAAATTGTTTAAAGTTAACACATAGATTATAGCCTGTGAGCTCTAAATATTTAATAAAATTGAGCACAAACTTGTCTCTAGTATCCCCCGTTCCAGTTATCTATTGCTGCCTAACAAGCCACCCCAAAGTCTAGTGGTAAACGTTTATTTTGATCATCCTCATGGATTCAGTGGGTCAGAAAGTGAGACAGGACCCTATGGTGATGGCTTTATGTTTTTGGGTTACAAAGGCCATCCTCAGGTTCAGTGATTTACAAGAAGAACTCAACAGTACTCAGCAATGCAGTTATAATCACAGTTATGGATTATTACAACAAAAGGATACAGATTAAAATCAGCAAAAGAGGAAGGTGCACAAGGCCAGGTCCAGGAAACACCAGGCAGAAGCTTCCAGTTGTTCCCTCTCAGACAGAGTCATGTGGACATTGTTTTATTTTCCCAGCAATGATTTGTAACAACGCATATTGGGTATTGCTAATTAGTGTCTAGGCTTTTTATATGATGTTGGTTACATAGGCAATGGCTGACCTTATGTCCAGCCCTTTCAGAAGTCAAGTTGCTACAGTGTGACCCAAGGCCTCCACCATAAATCACATTGATAGCAATAGACTATTTGGTGTGGCCCAATGCTCCTGTGTAAACAAAGATATTTCAAGGGCTTAGAGGTTACTTCCCATAAACTGGCAAGAGCCAGACCTTTCTTTGGCATGTGCAGGATATGGACAATACAGACTTTCTGTGCTAATCCTTTACTGTACAGCTTGTCTTACACACCATGATGTCTGGAACTTCAGCTGGGAAGACTCAAAAAGTTGGAGACTGGAATCATCTGGAGGCTTCTTCATTCCCATGTCTGTTTTCCAGGATCACTTGACTCAAAAGCTAGGCTTAGCTGAGGTTTTTGACCAGAGCACTTATGCATGGCCTCTCCATGTAGCTTGGACTTCTCACAGTATGATGCTGTATCCTGCGAGAAACAGACTGAAGCTACACTGCCTTTCTGCCTTACCCTTGGAAGTTAGCATTTTCATTTTGTTACACGCTATTGGTTAAGAGTAAGTCACTAAGACCAGCTAGATTCAAGGGGAAGGGAATAGGGTCCACCTCTTGATGGGGAGTGGAAGAAGGTTTGCAGAAGGTTTTTTGTAATGGGAGATAAACTATTGTGGTCTTCTTTGGGAAATATAATTTACCACATGGCCATAATGAAAAACTTGCTGGTGATTTGTTTTGCCTTAAGGAGAAATCTCTTCTAGGAAAGTGAAATAGTTCATGTCCCTGAAGTAGGAAGAAATTTCTTTGATGGGTTATTATTTTGATCATATGGTGCTCAGTGCCTTCAGTGCAAGCCACTGATAAAGTGGTACGTTTCGTTTGGTTATTTCTCAGCAGTCCTCAGATAAGCCAGTGGTGTCCTGCCAAAGCCAAAATCAGAGTGATCAGAGTGCTTCAGGGTTTCAAAACAGTGTAGCCCAAATCCATGACCTCCTGGTGGCCTGGGGTGAAACCTAGATTATCAAGAAGAATGGATGGATTCTGTGACTATCAAATGGTCTTCCACTAACAGTCCTCAAAATTCAGTTTTTTATTTAAATCAGTGGTTCCCATCTGGGGATGATTTTGTCCCCCCAGGGCACATTTGAGAATATCTGGAGACATTTTTGATTGTCATGACTGGGGAGCGATATTAATGGGATCTAGTAGATAGAGGCCAGGGACACTGCTAAACATCCTACAATGCACAAAGCCTCCACAAAAAAAAAAAAAAAAAGTCTCCATAACAGAGAATTATCCAACCCCTAAATGTCAATAGTGCCAAGGTTAAGAAATCCCAGTCTATATTAATTAACGAACAGTTCCAAGTTACCTTTACTAGCAAAGTCTTAGAATATTCCCATCATGATCTCTTCACACCCAAAAATGTAGTATAAACTCTCAGTTCATAGTTAATACTTAACCTCTTTCTTTTAAAAATATCCAATATCTCAGTGTCAAAGTTTCAAATAGTCTAGAAGTTTATAGAGCTAAACCCTTATGTCCTCCATCAGTCCTTTTTCTCTACCACCAAGATAAATAATCCAAAAACGTTTATGTGTATTATTCTGACTTCCCATGTCATTAGTTACATATGTAAATATGAATTCATATGAATTTGAGTTGAGGTCCCTGGCTCACCCTCAAGCTCAATGATTCTCTAGAAGAACTCACTGGACTCAAGAAAGCAGTTATACTCACAGTTATGGATTATTAAAGTGAAAAGATGCAAATTAAAATCAGCAAAGGCAAAAGATACACAGAGCCAAGAGCTTCCAGGTTTGGAATTTTTAAAAAAATGATACAAATGAACTTACTTACAAAACAGAAAGACTCACAGACATAGAAAACAAATGTAGGGTTACCAAAGGGGAAAAGGGGGGCGGGCAGGGATAAATTAGGAGTTTGGGGTTAAAATATACACACTACTATATAGAAAATAGATAACCAACAAGGACCTACTGTATACCACAGAGAACTATATTCAATATCTTGTAATAACCTATAATGGAAAAGAATCTAAAAAAGAATATATATATGTATATATGTACACACATACATATATATTTGTTTTGTTTTGTTTTGTTTTGTTTTTTGCTGTACGCGGGCCTCTCACTGTTGTGGCCTCTCCCGTTGCGGAGCACAGGCTCCGGATGCGCAGGCTCAGCGGCCATGGCTCACGGGCCCAGCTGCTACACGGCATGTGGGATCTTCCCGGACCGGGGCATGAACCCGTGTCCCCTGCATCGGCAGGCGGACTCTCAACAACTGCGCCACCAGGGAAGCCCTACACATATATTTTTAACTGAAATAC
Source organism: Neophocaena asiaeorientalis asiaeorientalis (assembly GCF_003031525.2). Lineage (NCBI taxonomy): Eukaryota > Metazoa > Chordata > Mammalia > Artiodactyla > Phocoenidae > Neophocaena > Neophocaena asiaeorientalis. The sequence continues at coordinate 805,874 of NW_020175468.1, forward strand.
TTTGCTGTACACCTGAAACTGACACAACACTGTAAATCAACTATATATCAAAACACAAAAAACACTGACATAGTGTAGCCCAAGACCTCAGGAATATAAAAACATTCATCAGGCTGGATATTTCAGGGGTTCAAAGTTATCTCCCAGGAGCAAATCAAGGACAGGCCTTTCTTTGGAATGTACAGGGTTTGGGCAACCCAGGTCTGCTTTACTACACAGTACCTAAATATACACATTGTCCTAATTAATGTTAGAGTTTATATACTTTCTTTTAACATATATACACTTAACCACTTATTTGGAAGTCTCTCCATTATCAGCATATAACTAACAAATAATAATAAGTGGAAAATGTTTTGAGTACACCACCTGCTCTAATTCAGTCATTTAATTTCACAACTTAGGAGGAAACGTATTTTCAGTGTTTTGAATGCTCATGTTTTCACTGTGCTATCATTCATATTACTTCTTTCTGGAATGCCATGCCACCTCTTCCCTCTGCAATTCGCCGTAAAACATAGACTTGATCTCGTAAGAATTAGTTCCAGATTCACCTCTGTGAAGTTTACCCTTTACAATTTTTCTCCTCCCCATTGATGCCCACATGGTATATATTTATATATACTTACTTGACATGTATAAATCTATTGTTCTCTTGTGCACTTACATCTCTCTCTTTGCAAGCTAGTGTGTTCCTTCAGGGTAGAAGTGAGACTTATTTACAAAGGAACGCTTGATATACTGTCTGACATATAGGTGCATACACACAGGTTGTGTGGGTTCCTAGATTAAAGGACTTAAGCATGTTCTCTTTCTACTCCTTTTTTTGTGAATGGATGAACATGTGAGTCAGTGAATGATTGGATGTTAGCACAAATATAGGATATTTTAAGTAAAAAAATTGGTTTTCCTACAAAGTATAATGCAAAACTAGTTACATAGAAAGAAGTCAAATAGCTTACCATGGGAAAAGTAATAAGAATTTCCTATTTATCTTCCTATTATGAACCAATGATGATCCCTTTAGGATGAATAGGAATGTTCTATTACAGGGCTCACTATCATTCAAGGATGTGGCTGTGGTTTTCACCTGGGAGGAGTGGCAGCTACTGGACCGTGTTCAGAAGAACCTGTATCAAGATGTGATGTTGGAAAATTATATCAACTTGGTATCAGTGGGTAAGGAGAGCGTTCCCTGGGTAATGTAGGCAGCGGATTGCCTTTTCTTTCTCAGGGATGAAAGGGGTGGAGGCTTACAACTGCCTTACTTTCTTAGAATTGAGTTTCATACATCATAGATTTCAGTACCCTGTGGCCTCTAACAGTATTTTTCTCTCACTTCCAAAGCAAAAGTTCTTTACTTGGCTGAGGTGCAATTTGTTCAGCCCCTTAAATGTAACCTTTCCCAGTTTACAGAGGGCTTGTATTTGGGTCCATGGGTCCTCTGTAATTCCCCTCGAGTAGGGTATCAAGTTACCAAAACAGATGCATTCTACCGGTTGGAACAAGAAACACCACGGATAATAGAGGAAGAAAGCCAGAGTCAGATTCACCCAGGTGAGTGAAAAAATAGCCCTGTGGGATAAAAGGAAGTTAAAATCCTAGTTGTCCAGAAAGAGGGAGGTACCTCTCAAATGTCTGGAGAAATCTTGAAATTTTTAAGCTTTGAATGTGACTCAGAACAGCTGGCATGGGCTCCCATATACATTAACATTGACTCCACTTTTTTTTTTTTTTTTTTTTTTGGCTGCACTGTGCAGCTTACGGGATCTTAGTTCCCTGACCAGAGTTCGAACCCAGGCCCTCGGCAGTGAAAACGCCATGACTCCACTTTCTAATCTCTCCGTATTAAGTCTCTTTTGCCTGATTTTAAAAAGCACATTTCCTTATTTTAGATATTTTGATCAGATCCCTCTCTAGTCCATCTTGGAACTTGCTCTCCTAAATAATCTTCCTCCTTGTTATCCTCAGTTTACCTGCCTTCTTGTCTCTACCTCCCTAATCCATGGTTATAGCCCTCTTTTCTTATATACTCAAGCATTCATAAATTCTCCCTTCTTCCCATTCTGTGTATCTCTCATGCCTCTTGTAGTTTATTCCTTCTTTTTTTTTTTTTCTTTTTCATTTTCTTTATCTCCTTTCACTTATAAATGTCACAGACTTTAGGTATATACCCACAGTCTCCTTTCCTCTTCTCTCTTTGGCCTTTGCTGAGATTCTACTCCTTCTATTACATGGTCATTATGGATTCATTGGTCTGTTTCTAGAAGACACATGGCAAGTTGATAATCATAGAGACTGGCACAAAGGAAACCATGGCAACCTGGAAACTATGGAGAGTTACCACAAAGATAATGCATTTGGAAAAATATCTTCTCTGAGCTTAAACCTTGATATCTCCTTAGCACAAAGATCTCATACACTTGACATACTTGGGAAACATCTGAAACCTAATCTAGAGTGTATTACTCAGAATAAAAGCTATGCAAGAAATGAAGTTGAATTTATTCAATATGACAAATTATTTCTTTACACTAAGCATGAGAAAATTCATACTGGACAAAAATACAATGAATATAATCAACATATGAAAGTTTTCAGCCATAAGTCACAGCTTATTAAATATTGGAAAACTCAAACAGCAAAGAAACACGATAACTGCAGTGACTGTGGGAAAGCCTTTTCTCAGAAGTCAGACCTTATTAAGCATCAAAGAACACACACAGGAGAGAAATCCTTTGGATGCAGTAGATGTCAGAAAGCCTTCAGGCAGAAGTCCCATCTCATTTTACACCAGAGAACCCATACAGGAGAGAAACCCTATGGGTGCAACAAATGCGGGAAAGCCTTTACTGATAAGTCATGCCTTAATAAACATCAGAGAACTCACACAAGAGAGAAATGGTTTGAGTGTCATGTATGTCAGAAAGGCTTCAGCGATAAGTCACAACTCACTTTACATCAAAGAACTCACACAGAAGAGAAACCCTACAGATGTGAAGAATGTCAGAAAAGCTTCAGCAATAAGTCACAGCTTATTATTCATCAGAGATCTCACACAGGAGAGAAACCCTATGGTTGCAGTGAGTGTGGGAAAACATTTCCCCTTAAGTTTAGCCTCATTTTACATCAAAAAACACATACAGGGGAAAAACCTTATGGATGCAGTGAATGTGGGAAAGCCTTCATCCAGAGATCTGAGCTCATTAGACATCAGAGAACTCACACAGGAGAGAAACCATATAATTGCAGTGACTGTGGAAAAGGCTTTAGTGTAAAGTCACTCCTCAATACTCACTTGAGAACTCACACAGGAGAGAAGCCCTACGGATGCAGTGAATGTGGAAAAACATTCTCCATCAAATTTAGTCTCATCCTACACCAAAGAACTCATACAGGTGAGAAACCCTATGAATGCAGTCAGTGTCAGAAAGCTTTCACCCAAAAGTCACATCTCACTATTCATCAGAGGTCTCACACCGGAGAGAAACCTTATGAGTGCAGTGAATGCCACAAAGCCTTCAGCCGGAAGTCATATCTCCTTATTCATCAGAGAATTCACTCAGGAGAGAAACCTTATGAATGCCATGAATGTGGGAAAGCTTTCTGTCACAAGTTTAGCCTCATCGTTCATAAGAGAATCCATACAGGAGAGAAACCCTATGGATGCAGTGAATGTGGGAAAACTTTCCCTATCAAGTTTAGCCTCGTTTTACATCAGAAAACACATACAGGAGAAAAACCCCACGAATGCAGCGAATGTCAGAAATCTTTTGCCCAGAGGTCACATCTTATTATACATCAAAGAATTCACACGGGTGAGAAACATTATGGATGCAGTGAGTGTTGGAAAACTTTCTCCCACAAGTTCAGCCTCCTTTTACATCAGAAAACTCATAGAGAGAAATTGTGAAGAAACATGCAAACAATATCCAGAAGTTGTCATTGAAAGGAAATAGCTCCTTACACTCCAGAGTTTACATAGGAGTGAAACCTTAAGACTGCAGTAGATGTGGACCTGTTTTCTTTTCAGAATCACAACTTATTACCTATCAGAGAGCGGTACTGCATAGAATGCCAGACAGGAGGAAATACCTTTCCCGATGAATGTCAATTGAATGTAGCCCAGAGAGAATAAATAGGAACTTCTGCATATGTTTTAATTGTGGGGATGTTGTTGGTATGAAATTCAGCTACATTGGTATCAGAAAATTGACATTCAGGGGAAAAGTCTATGCTTTAAAGAATCTTGGAATCATGCTTTCATGGGTATCATTTTATGAGGGAATTAATTTTCTGTAACTGTGACATAATAAACAGCACTATAGAAAGTATTAAATACGTAAATAAATACAGTAGTCAGAAAACAAAGCAAAAGTTATATCAGAACCATGTGAGAATATGTAAGTGTTTTGTACCTATTTTTATTATAAAATGATTGTTTGTATTTGGGAATTGCGTGTGTTAGCCTAACAGTTGTGACTTCCTAGTCCATGTGCTTAAATGTCATAAAACTTTACCATAGAATATCTTCACTGAGTCTTTGTATCATTACAATGCTACATAAATTGTAACTGAACTACATGGTTCATTATTTTAGTAAAAACTCTTAAGGGCTTCCCTGGTGGTGCAGTGGTTAAGAATCCACCTGCCAATGCAAGGGACATGGGTTCAAGCCCTGGGCCGGGAAGATCTCACATACCATGGAGCAACCAAGCCTGTGTGCCACAACTCCTGAGCCTGAACTCTAGAGCCCACAAGCCACAACTACTGAAGCCTGCGCACCTAGAGACCGTGCTCCACAACAAGAGAACCACTGTAATGAGAAGCCTGCGCACCTCAACGGCCCCCACTCGCCCCAACTAGAGAAAGCCTGCACGCAGCAACAAAGACCCAACTCAGCCAAAAAAAAAAAAATCTTAATACTGAATATCTCATCTCCTCTACCACGCCCCACTGTATGCTGGTATTAGTAAGTGGGCCTGGAAATTTTTGAGTCTCTCTTGAGTGAAACTTTCTTTCATCGATTCTAAGATGGAAAATTTTTCCCACGTATTAATAACTCTGAAGTTAAAATACAGCATAGAGTTGATGGCTTGACATATTTATTTATTTATTGGAAGTTAACATTTTTAATTTTACTGCTGCTTTTTCTATCATAAACTACATCAAGGTGTGAATGGGACTGAGGCCGCAACATTGATTTTTTTTTTTTACAGTTACATTATTTTATTTAGGTTTCTTTAAGGAATTTTTGTATATTTTACACATCTTAAATTTTATAGCATATATATAGGAACATATTGATAGAAATATATAGAAATAGAAAATACGTAACCTGGAGGGACAATTCTGAAACACCAGATCCTAAATTATGCAAGGCCATTTGTGGACAAAAGTCTCACCTGCTATTTTTCTGGTTACCAATTCTGATGTGTTGCAGAGTGGGAGGGGGTTTCCCTATGCCACTAAGAAATTCTTAGACCCTGGCTGTCCTACAATTCAAATCAATTCTGACCTATCTACCCAGAGATAGCATAAGATTCCATAGGTTAAGGGTTCAGTTTTATATGGCTGTCCTCCTCTCCACTTCAGAGGATAGCAAGTCCAGATTGTCCCCTGTGCTCCTCACCAACAGGCTACAAATTGGAGGTTCTGATGACTCCCTCCACAGATTCAATAATTTGCTAGAGAGGCTCACAGAACCCACAGAAACATTTTACTTACTGGATTATTGGTCTATTATAAAAAGGTATAACTCAGGAACAGCTAGATACAAGAGAGGCATAGGACAAAGTATGGGGAAAGGGTGCAGAGCTTCCATGCTCTGCCTAAAATGTGACTCTTCCTGAACCTCCACATGATCACCAACCCAGAAGCTCTCCAAATCCCATTCATTTGGAGGCTTTGTTACATAGGCATGATTGATTAAATCATTGGCCACTGGCTATTTTTTTTTACAGTGTGATATCAACATGTTTATCTGAAAAATAAATAAGTATACATATAATATATAAATTCATACAATCTGAGTAACTACTGCAGAATATTTTTGTCATTGTAGTTGAACCATCAGAAGATACTCCTATGAAAAACTTTAACTCCAAACCATATTTTTGACAGGGTAATGATCCACAGTTTTGTACATTTTAGAGTTCACTATGTTTGATGGCAACTAAGCTGAAAAAATATGCTAATTTTTCCTTCTTATCACCATCATGTGCAAATTACACATATTCTTGATGAACGCAAATGTTACTAAATTCTGCATGTAAATGATATTTAAGTTTTGATGGTTCACCGATTCTTTTGCCAGTACACCTCCACAAATTACATACCACATACCCAGAACCCACAAAATTCAAAATTTCTGGAATCCAATAAAGATTACCAAGCCTACAAAAAACAGGAAACTATGATCTAAACTGAGGATAAAAATCTATCAGAGTTGACACAAATGTTAGCATTAGTAGACAAGGACACTAAAAGAGTTATAACTGTAATCCATAAATTTTAAAAGTTAAGTAGAAACATAGAAGATATTTTTAAAAACCCAAACTGAATTTCTTTTTTTCTCCACAACTCACACACACACACACACTGTATTTTATTGTTACAAGAGATAAATAAACTGACACCAAGCATTGTATAGGGATGACCACAACAAAAGCAACAATGATTGCAATTACCAAACGCAAAACACACTCATACTATGTCATAATATTGACATTCAGTCCAGTAATCCTTCACTGCAACAGCCCCTCTACTTTGCAGTGAAAATTGATTTGTATATTTTTTCCCTCTGAGTCCTTGTGGGATTTTTTTTTTATTCAAACAGAAAGTCACAAAAATTATAATCACCCTCATCGGTTCACTCAGTCACACAAATAACCCAAAGAAAGTTTAGTGTTAGTTATTTTTCTTTTTTGTTTGTTTGTTATTTTATACTGCAGATTCTTTTGTTTGTTTGTTTGTTTTGGGGGAGTTTTTTTTTGCGGTACGCGGGCCTCTCACTGTTGTGGCCTTTCCCGTTGCGGAGCACAGGCTCCGGATGCGCAGGCTCAGCGGCCATGGCTCACGGGCCCAGCCGCTCCGTGGCATGTGGGATCTTCCCGGACCGGGGCACGAACCCATGTCCCCTGCATCGGCAGGCGGACTCTCAACCACTGCGCCACCAGGGAAGCCCTGCAGATTCTTATTAGTCATCAATTTTATACACATCAGTATATACATGGGCTTGACATATTTAAATGGAGAACTTGGTACATAAAATAGTAGTGTATCATACAACCGAAGTTATCTTAGATTGGATGAAATACAGTAGAAGTCAACATCTTTATAATTTTCTTTCTTCTAAAACAGCCACATATTTAGGGTTTGAAGATGATGACTGTTCACAGGTTTTATACCCCATTTGAGTTCTAAACAGTTTGAGCAAAAGTCCCCGGTATCAGAAGATAAAATTAAATATTAGCTTGAGTCCTGGTATTGCTTGATTGGATAATGTGTTTTGTTCCTATGGTCAAATAAAATGGTCTCCTATTTCCCCCATATTGCACAAGATGTACTTCCTTTTGAAAGAGCATAAGCCAAACTTTAGATATGTTTTTATTAATCCCTTTCTAGAATGTAACTGCAAAGTCTCAAATTCTTTTCTGAAATGGGGATTAAACTCAAGTTACAATGAGCTTGACTTTAACTTTACAAGATTTGGTTTCCTTTTCAAGCATAACATTTTACTTTAAAATAAAACACAGACGTCAACAACAGTAAGAACAAGGTGCAGACTGGAAGCATATATCGCAACACTTAACTGAAAAAGACGAAAACTTAGACTGTAAAAAGAGCTCTTATGAATCTGGGGATGCAGAAGAATTAGGATCACTAAGACAAAGTCTCAACATCCAGTTTGACGAGGGTTAAGTTGTAATCCACTGCAGTTGCTAATCAACAGTGCACTCCGAGAGGAATTTAAATAGAAAACAGAATGAGGCACTCTGGGCTTAGAATGTACATGAACAGGCAAGCCCCATAGGTAGTTAGATGAATATCTCAGGAAGAATTTTAATGACACTGGATTCTCACATCTTCCCATACAGAGATAAGCCCTAAAAAGATTAACTTGAGAAATGTTTTTCTTTATGATTAGCAATAAATCTTTTACCAAGATGTATGCCTTACTGCATGTAGTTCCTAGCCAAAACTCATATATAGAAGGGCTTCTCCCCTACCTCTTCAGAGCGATTTCCTCAGAGCTAATGTCACCACAAAACTGGGTTCATCTCTTGGTGACTGCCGAGCCAACAGGCACAACCAAGCCAAAGATGGGGAGAAGGAAGGATTTATTACTTGTAGTAAGTAAGAAGAACACCATGGATCTTTTCCAAAGCAGTGTCTCCCAGGAACAGCAAAACTGGGGAAGTTTTAAGCTAAGGGTACATGCATATTCAAGAGGGGGCTTGAGCAGAGGAGAATTCAGCATAAAACTGGGGCAAAAGTTGACAGTGTTCAAACTTTAGCTGACTGAAGTCAGGAGAGTCAAGATCATCATTCTCTCCTCTACCTAAGTGAGGGCCTTAGTTCCTGTGTAACTCAAAGATACATTATTATGTATATCCCTTGAGGAGGAACTAGAACTCTGCTTTATCACTGCACTATTGTTTGACTGCCTTTCCTCTGTTCCAGCATTCCTTTGTTCCCTTACGATCATTGATTATTGAGACCTGTTCAAGGGCAAGAATTATGGCTAGGCTTAGATGACAAAATGGCTTAGGCCAAAATGGGTCCTCTCATGTCAAGAAAGCCATTCCTGGTTCTCTGTCTCCAAGGACCCCCTAACCTATATGCTTATACTAACTGAGTGGCTGCCTCCCGGGCTATGATCCTCAGCAAGAACCTGAATAAAACTTACAACTCACAACTCTTATGTTGTGTGTCTTTAAGTCAACAAATCAATAAGAAAATGACAACAGAGTAAAAACCAATAGGCAAATATCCATGGAAGAGGTGATTCTGAATAGCCAATTAACAGGAAAAGACACTAAACTTCACTTTTAACTGGAATCAGGCCAATTTGTGGAGGGCCGGTTCTCAGATTTTATTTCTTTCAACTTAAAAAAAAAAAATTATAGCCAAGTCTTACCTGATAGGATAGTTTTAATAGCTTTGGGGGACATATCTGTAAAGTTACCGTTGATCGACTTATATGTCTTAAAAGTTTGTAAGGAATACTTGATTTGTCTCTGCCTTAGCGAAACAGGAAGGAAGGGGGCAGGGCACAGACACTGAAAGAATGACACAGCCATTAAGGATATGATATAAACTGGTTAGAACTTGCTAGGTCCAAGATTTGACTTCCCATAGACCTTAAACCTCATTATACACTCACTGTAATACATTAACATGCTAAATGACACACCCACCAGTGCCATGACAGTTCCAAGCCTGAACAAGAAGGACCAAAAAGTGGGTGGTGGCCCAATTCCTGAAAAATCCTGCCCTTCCCCCCAAACAGCTGGAATAATCCTCCCACTTGTTAGCCTATGAAATTACTCGGGCAGCTCTCACCTTCTGCCTATGGAATGTGTACTTCTCCGTATAAGCTAGTTTTCACTTTATTATTGCTCGCTCTTGAATTCTTTCCTGCAAGAAGCCAAGGACTCTCTTGAGACCCGGGATGTGACCATTCTCTTGCTCCCCCCTTCTCCTGCAACAATAGCTCACTGCTGCTATAGCTGGAAGGAGCTTGGACTAAGATGCAGAGATAGCGTAAGGGGTGAACAGAGAGAAGGGGCTGGACATAAAAAAGTGACAAAGCAGAACACAGATGCTCCAGAATCGTCTCCCAATAATCTCAGATACAAGCAGAGGTGCTAAGACCTTGATGACATAGTCCCAGAAAGAATAGTTGTGTGTAATTTTGAAACCTAGCAGAACCCTGTGAGTCCTCCCGGGTATAAAAGCCTTTCTGTGTCCCCCCTTTCTTGTTCGTAGGAAAAAGTCTTCAGCCTCCTAGACATTCCATGAGTTCCAAAGGGCAGATTCAAATAGCTTCTAATTAGGGAAGTAAGGAACGCAGTAACAAAGGAAAAGCAGTCAAGAAACAATAGTGCCGCGGTAAAGCAGGGTCCTGGTTCCTCCTCAAGTGATACACATAACAATATACCTTTGAGTTCTGTAGCAACTAAGGCCCCCACCCAAGCAGAGGATGGTAACTTCAGGCTAAGCAAAAGATTCCTGGACACCGCCCTATTACCTCACCACCAATCAGAAGAAAGTCACATATCCTGCAGCCCTCACCTCAAATTTTACCTTTAAATACTCTTCCCCCCAAACCATCAGGGAGCTCGGGTTTTTAAGCACGAGCCACGTATTCTCCGTTCTTGGCCCTGCAATAAACCTCTCTCTGCTCCAAAGTCCAACATTTGGGTTTGCTTAGCACACGAATTTGTGTTCAACAGCAATTTCTTCAAAAAATATTGGCACTGCATTGCTGATGCTCTGACAGCATCACAGTAGCTGTTTTATCCACTTATTTCATAGACCACAACTTCAAATTTCAACACTTGGTGTTTTCCGAACTGGCCTGAAACAAAAGACAACCTCGACAATGAATTCACACTTTGACCCGCACTCACCTGCTAAGTCTAACCTCACAAGCTGAAATGCAGGGACTTGTCATGGGCCCTTCTGTTACCCAAGCTTGGCGGGCCATCCTCCTGTTCACTTTGTGGGGAGAGGGGGAGTGTTCTCCGCTGTACGGACACCTGAAATTCCTCTGACATGGCCGCGCTCATTGGGCGTTTCTTTCTTGACCGCTGAAGGGGACGGCGCCCGCGCCATGTTTGCCTTGTATAAGCTCGAGCCTCTGAAACTCTACGTAGCTTGTGCAGTGCTGTTCGCAACTCTTCCAGCCTCGCCACACAGGGGATGAAGTATCAGGTGAGGGAACAGTTCAGGGGCCTTTTACTGGTCTCGAGCCATCCGGATTAGTGGCGCAGAAACAGCCATCTCTGTTCTGAATGATAAATACTCAAAGATGGCTGCCCCCAGGGAGGCGAGGCGCAGAGGGGCGGACACATTACCCTCTAAGGAGAAGCCGGAAGTCCAATTGTCCGTGCTGCGTAGAAAAGTTTCAGTCCCTCATCGGCCGCCGTAGTCCGGTGCCGAAGCTGGCTTTAGAGAACCCGAAATGAAAGGATTCACGAGTGTAGCCGCTAGGAGATCGGAGTGGGATCAAGAGGAAATCAGGTCAGTGTGTGACTCTCTCCGTGGGATAGGGTAAGGGGTGAGAGAGGATCTGTGGGCGTCCGTGTAGGTAGGAGCCGCAGAGTCCGCGGGGAGAGGTGGTGGTCTGGCACCATGGGTCTGAAGTTGGGATGCCTTTGCTGTCGGGCATGGGGGAGCTCTCGTGGTCGTGCATTAAAGGTCCATAGAAAGCAAGGACTCAGAGTCCTGAGGTCAGAGTTTGGGGTCTTTGCAGTTCACTTTGTTAGTAGGGCTCAGTTATTGGGAACGGGAGGGGGGTTGGTATTTGTCAATGTAAGTGGTGTTTGAATTAATTTGGCGCTCAGTGACGGAGTAGCCAGGGGTGAGATAGACCAGATGAACGCTACAATTCCCTTCAGTCCTTGAAGCCCACTTTCCTCTCCAATGACTGCTTTGGAAGTCTCCTTAGGGTGCTACATCACCTTCTCCTTTCGTCCCCACAGATACGTAATTTAGGGAGATCAAGCATTAAGCAAGTCTAAAGTGGTAAACTTTCTAAGATGAGTTTTCTTTCCTCCTTACTGAGAGTTTACTTGGATATTTCTTTTCAGATTTTTTTTTTTTTTTTTTTTTTTGCAGATTTTTTTTTTTTTTTTTGCAGTACGCGGGCCTCTCACTGCTGTGGCCTCTCCCGTTGCGGAGCACAGGCCCAGTGGCCATGGCTCACGGGCCCAGCCGCTCCGCGGCATGTGGGATCTTCCCGGAATGGGGCACGAACCCGTGTCCCCTGCATCGGCAGGTGGACCCTCAACAACTGCGCCACCAGGGAAGCCCTTCATATTCTTTTTGCCACCAGTAAAATAACCCTTCTAGTCCGTCAAATTCTGTTTCCCAACTTTTATTCAAATGTTAGTATATTTCAATTTTTGTCTTGTTATTTTCTCTTAATTTTCATAATTCAGATAAACTATAGAAACAGGTGTAATTTGCCTCTTTTTGAAAAGTTAATTTCATATTTTAAACATTTCCATAATACAAATTCTCTTAGTTATTACTTTTAGGATTACATTAGGATTTGGTATTTACCCGAGGGTTTGTTTCCCTGACCCACATCTCCTTGGTTTTTTGCCTTTGTTGCAATTGAAATTAGGGTCTTTTTTTTTTCCTTCTATTTTTTTAATCTCCTTTCAATTTCTTTAACATAGTAAAACAATTTAAAAATATATTATTAAATACTTTTTCTTTTGGTTACTACACTGAAATTTTATGATTACTAATAGCTTTTTCCAACTCAACAGTTCATTATGAAATTAAGAACTCAACATTTTATTATGAAAAATTCCAAACATAGCAAAGTTGAATGAATTTTACAGTGCACATGTACTATACCCACCACTTAGATTGTACCATTAACATTTTACTATATTTGCTCTGTCAGTTATCTATCCATCCCTCCATTCATTAATTCATCTTGTTTTTCTTTTTTTTTTGATTACTTTTATTTATTTATTTTTCTGGCCTCGCCGGGCAGCACGCGGGATCTTAGTTCCCCGACCAGGGATGGAACCTGTGCCCCCTTCAGTGGAAGCTCGGAGCCTTACCCACTGGACCACCAGGGAAGTCCCTCTTTCTTTTTAAAAAAAAAAATTTGGTGCATTTCAAAGTAAACTGCAGACATCAGTATACTTTCCCCTAAATACTTAAGCATTTCTATCAACTACAGTTCTTCCAATAGCTTAATTAATTCCTTTATATTTTCCAAGTGAATGATGATCTGAGCATTTCCAAATAATATTGTCCCAGTGACAAATGTATGGATTTGCGAATGAAATGAATCTGGCTTTTAAAAATCTGGATTCTTGCTCTTACTGATGACTTCGGTGAATAACTGTGATAGTGTGATTTTCAATAAGAAATATTTGGTCTTGGTCCCGTTTCTGGCACAGAGCTCCTAAAACCTTTGGACTTTTCAAAGTTTTGAGAGTGATTTTGGTGTCTCTTGTTATGTTAATGGAGTGACTTTTGGAATGCACCTAAGGATGGGGCTAGTTGTACTGCCAACCATGTGATTAGAGGGTTGGAACTTTCAGTCCCACTCCCTGACCTCTTGGGAGGAGAAACGGCTGGAGATTGAATCAACAACCAATGGCCAGCCAGTTACTCAATCATGCCTATATAATGAAGCCTCTTTAAAAACCTAAAAGGAAGGGATTCAGAGAGCTTCCGGTTGGTGAACTCGTGGGGGTACTGGGAGAGTGGCTCTCCTGGAGAGGGCATGGAAACTCCACACCCTTTCCTCATGCCTTCCCCACTGCATCTCTTCCATCCGGTTGTTCCTGAGTTATATTCTTTTATAATAAACCGGTAATCTAGTATGTAAAATATTTGAGTTCTTGAGCCACTCTAGCAAATGAATTGAACCTGAGGAGAAGATCTTGGGAACCTGTGATTTATAGCCAGTTGGTCAGAAGTACAGGTAATAATCTGGACTTGAGACTGGCATCTTATGTGATGGTGGGTGGGTGAAGGGGGGGTAGGAGGGCAGTCTTGTGGGACTGAACCCTTAACCTGTGGGATCTGATGCTGTCTCTGGGCAGATAGTGTCAGAACTGAACTGAAGTAGGATGCCCAGCTGGTGTCAGGAGAATTGCTTCGTGGTATGGGGGGGACCCCCTTCCCTCCACCACAATTTGGAATCAGGTCCAGAACACTTATTTAGTTACTGAACCTGAGTCTTGTTCTTCATTTGTGCAAATAAAAGTTTAGTCCCTCTCTCAAGTTTGCTGAGAATTAAGGGAATTAAAATATATAAAATTGTGACGGTTAGTGGCACATACATGGTAGCAATAAACAACTATTTTTCTGTGTTTGTACTTTCATACTTTGTAAAATTTATCACTCAGGTCACTTACTCATTTTTTTGTAATGAAAACTTAAAAGACCGTAAACTTACAGTAATAATTAGGCAACAATAATTTTATATTCTATTACACATATTTTACATACTTGTGAAAAGATAATTAAGAAAATAAAATGACCTATCTAATAATATCTAGGTATAATCACATTATCTTTTTGGTATCGGTATTTTTTGGTATGTCTGTATAAATATATGCACACAAAAATGTCACCTGCCATTCCAGTAAACAAGGAATGTTGCCCGCCATCAGCCACTGCATCAGCACGCCCCCAGCCCAACCATGGTGCACCCAGAGGGGAATTCAGGGTGGGGAAAAACAGGATACTGGCCCTAGATTGTTAAGATGCATATCTAAGGAATAATTTCAACGAGCCCAGACTCTTGCATCTTCCCATACATAGAAAACCACTAAAATCATTAACTTGAGATATGGTTTTTTTGTGATTAGCAGTTATCTTTTCACATTCAACTACATATTTCTTTTTCAGCAAAAACTTATGTATATGTCCTGGGTCCTCCTTACCTTACCTCAGCAGTTCCTCAGCTACTGAGAGGTTGCCTCTCAGGCTGTAGTCCCCGTAAGGTCTTTGATAACACATAACTCTCAACTTTTAGGTTGTGCATTTTTCTTCAGACGTGTTTTACACATTTTGTATTATGGCAGAAAAACATTTATGCTACATATAACTTTGAGTTACGTATTTTTTCACTACATATAGAATGTTTTAAATAGCTGCACAGTATTCCATTGAGAGTTTATACTAATCAGTTAATCCTCTATCACTGCATCTATATAATACTTTATACATTTATGTATAAATATAAATATATTATGTATACATTTATGTATAAATATATATACACACATTTATAGGAATATGTATCTTTGCATGCTTATGCCATTATTTCCTTTGCAGAAATTTCTAGAAGTAAAATTTTTGGTTACCAATGATAACTGTTTTGAAACTTTCAGTATACAGTGTTAAAATATTCCACTAAAATGTTCCGCCATGTAACAGACATCAATTTTCTTTTATATAATTTTATCAATTTCTTTTTGTGGTAAAACACACTTAACATAAGATTTATCATTTTAACCATTTTAAAGTGTATAATTCAGTGACATTAAGTACAGTCACAACATTGTACAAACATCACCACTATCTAGTTGTAGAACTGTTTTATCATCCCAGATGGAAACTATGCATCCATTAAGTACTCACTTCCCATTCCTGTCTCCCCCGCCAGTCCCTGGCAAGCACTAAATGCCTTTTTGTCTCTATAGATTTGCCTATTCTGGACATTTCATATTAATGGAATCATATAATATGTCGCCTGTTACTTCTGACTTCTTTCATGTAGCATACTGTTTTCAAGGTTCATGTAGCTCCTTTGAGTACTTTATTCCTTTTTATGGCTAATATTTCACTTTATGGATTTTGTTTATTCATTCATCTGTTGATAGACATTCGGGTTGTTTCCACCTTTTGGCTATCATGAGTAGAGCAGCTCCGAAATTTGAGTACAAGTTTTAATACCTGTTTTCAGTTCTACTGGGCATATACCTAAGAGCAGAATTGCTAAGTCAATAGTAATTCTGTATTTAACTTTTTGGGTAACCGCCAAACCGTACTCCACAGAGGCTGCACCATTTTACGTTGCCTCCAGCAATGTATGAGGAATCTAATTCTCCACATCCTTTCTACCACTTATTATTTTATTTATTTTTATGGCCATGCTGATGGTTATGAAGTGGTAAAGTGGTATCTCATTGTGGTTTTGATTTCTATTTCCCTGATGACAAATGATGAGGAACATCTTTTTATGTGCCATCTTTATACGTTCTTTGGAGAAATGTCTATTCAAGTCTCTTTGTCCACTGTTTAAATTGTCTTTTTGTTATTGAATTGTAATTGTTCTTTATATATTCTGCTCACTAGACCCTTAATCAGTTATATTATTTGCAAATATTTTCTCCCATTCTGTGGGTTTCCTTTTCACTCTCTTGGTAGCATCTTATACAGACTACTTATAAATTTTGATGAAGTCTAGGCGCTTCCCTGGTGGTGCAGTGGTTAAGAATCCGCCTGCCAACGCAGGGGACATGGGTTCCAGCCCTGGTCCGGGAAGATTCCATATGCCGCGGAGCAACTAAGCCCATGTGCCACAACTACTGAGCCTGTGCTCTAAGGCCGCGAGCCACAACTACTGAAGCCCGCGCACCTAGAGCCCGTGCTCCCCAACAAGAGAAGCCACCGCAGTGAGAAGCCTGTGCACCACAACAAAGAGTAGCCCCCACTCGCCACAACTAGAGAAAGCCCACACGCAGCAATGAAGACCCAATGCAGCCAAAAATAAATAAATTAAATAAATTTAAAGAAATTTTTTGACGAAGTCTTATTTTGTTTTGTTCTTTGTATTTTTTGGTGTCATATCTAAGGCTCTGTTGTCAAATTTGAGGTCAGATCGATTTATGCCTAGGTTTTCATCTAAGAGCTTAATAGTTTTACCTCCTACATTTTTCTTTTGGCACTTTGACTTAAGAAGGCGCTGACTTTTTTTTTTCTTTCTTTTCTTTTTATCAATTTATTTATTTATTTTTGGCTTTCTCTAGTTGGGGCGAGAGGAGGCTACTCTTCATTGCAGTGTGTGGGCTTCTCATTGCAGTGGCTTCTCTTGTTGTGGAACACAGGCTCTAGGTGCGTGGGCTTCAGTAGTTGTGGCATGCAGGCTCAGTAGTTGTGGCATGTGGGCTCTAGACGGCAGGCTCAGTAGTTGTGGTGCGTGGGCTTAGTTGTTCTGTGGCATGTGGGATCTTCCTGGACCAGGGCTCAAACCTGTGTCCCCTGCATTGACAAGTGGATTCTTAACCACTGCACCACCAGGGAAGTACCAGGAACACACTGCCTTCTGATCTCCGTGGTTTCTGATTGAAATCAGCTGTTCATCTTATTTCATATCCATTGCATATGACAGTTGGTTCTTGCTGCTTTGAAGATTCTCTATGTTTGGCTTTTGATAGTTTGAACTTTATGTGTCTCACTGTAGAACTCTTTGAGTTTAAAAAAGAAAAGAAAGTGATTTTAAGTTCTTTGCATATTGGCTCCATTTGGGGCAATCCTTCAAACTTAGCCAGGCCATTTATAACAGTGCCTTAGGCTTTTCCTGCTTCTGCTGAGCCTGAGTACCAGACAGAGGTGAAAGCTCATGTTCTTCTCCGTGTGTCTATTGTACGCAGGCCTCTTGTGTCAGTCCTTTAGGGAACCCACAAATAGGTCAAAACAAACAATTCCTTGGGGACAAGATTTACTTTGCTCCCTACAGGTCCAGGTATCCATCCACACCACGAATACAGGCTGCCGCTCTGCCACAATGGCTGTGGGGGCAAGGCTAATTTAGAATGCCATAAAAAGTCTCCTGTTTCAGTGACCTTTCTCCTGGTCAGGTGTTCACTTTGTTTCTGTAAACCATTGACTGTCTTCCAGAGTTCCAGTAAGGTTGATTCTGACAGTTTTTGTCAGTTTTTTTAGTGCTCCTGAGGAATCCCCTGGAGGTGTCTACTCCACCATTTTTGCTAATGTCACTCTACGATGCTGTCAATTTTTACATATAGATTGTATAACTGGTCAGTTAACTTAATACTCTTATTTTTGGTGTTCACTAAAGTTGACCTCCATCTTTTATGTTAGTAATTTTTTTTTTAATGTTAGTAATTCTTACTTGATTCTTTTATCAGACTGCATTGGGAGTGTTTCCAGAACAGTGGTGAAAAATAATGGTATTGTTGCACTAGCACGTGTGCATGCGCAAACACACGCACACACACACACACACACACACAAACCCACCCGCTCTCTTAATGAGTGCCTTTATCTCTGGCTTTCAGCTGGACATATGTGGGATTTATTGTTTTGTTTTTTTTATTATGGTTCTTTTTCTTTTTGAAAGATCTACAGATACAACTTAAGTCATATCATCTTCTATTTCTCCCCTTCTCTTCCCATGGATAACTGCTATCTTGTTATATATTACGCATATTTTCATACTTTTACTAGATGTGTATGTATCCACAAACAACACATACTCTTGTGTTTTAGAAACAGATGAAGATAGTAGTATATATTAAAAAAAAAAACTATAGGTTGTGTTTTGTTTTTTCATGCTAAGGCAATAATGAATTCCTGACCTACCCAGGGCTCATATTTGAAATAGATGTTGGATTTTTTTTTTTTGCTGTACATGGGCCTCTCACTCTTGTGGCCTCTCCTGTTGTGAAGCACAGGCTCCGGATGCACAGGCTCAGCGGCCATGGCTCACGGACCTAGCTGCTCCATGGCATGTGGAATCCTCCCGGACCGGGGCACGAACCCATGTCCCCTGCATTGGCAGGCATACTCTCAAGCACTGCACCACCAGGGAAGCCCTAGGTGTTGGATTTTTATGAAATATTTTTCTCAGCATCGATTTTGGCAATCATGTTACTTTTCTAATCTATTAATATATTGTAGCAGACACTCTTGGTTCCTTGCTGTGCAGAGTTGACGTAGCTGACCTGAGACTGTTCTCCTTGGAAAGGCCTGCTGACAAGATGCCTTCCCTGGCATCTGGGAACTTAGATTTTGGGAGGGTTCCCACTCTTCCCTATCAAGAGCGGCTCACTGTGCCAAGACTCTTCTTTCAAACAATATGGTTTGTCTTGAACACGTGTTTTCCTCTGGGATTCTGGAATTTTGGTATGTACTAGGAATAGCCCCCCCATAAAAGCCATGGGCACTGAGTCTCTAATAGGCTAACACATTTCACATGAGTTATTACAACTTGTTGCTGGGGAAGTGAGCATATCCTCTGTGACTTCATGGAGACAGGACTCTTGGAAGCTTGTGCCTCGTTTTCCCCCAGACTTTGCCACACCTTTTCCCTTTGCTGATTTTGCCTGGTATACTTTCATGGTAATACATCAGTTATGTGCTAAATCTTGGGAGTCCTAAGGAATCACTGAATCTGGGCGTTGTCTTAGGGACCTCCAGCACACCTGCCAAATATCCATTCACTTCCTTCTCCTTTTCTGCCAGATTCTCCAGACATTCCTTGGCTTATGGCAGCATAACTGATGTCTGCCTCTGTCTTCACATGGTCTCATCTTCCCTGTGTGTTTCTTCTCAGTGTGTCTGGTATAAGACACTCATTGGATTTTAGGGCCTACCTGGATAATCCTGGATGTTCTCATCTTGAGATCCCTATAATTACATCTGCAAAGACCCTTTTACCAAATCAGATCACATTCACGTGTTCATGGGGTTACGATGTGAACATATCTTTGGGTGGGGGGGTGGCACCATTCAACCCACTACAAAGGAGTATGTGGACACGTGATTTTAAGGGGAAAAAATGTCCAGAGCCTGACTTCTATATGTCTTCTTTCCCAAAACTGATCTGTGTGAGAAGTCTTCTGCCATTCTTCTGCCAGGCTTTGTGCTGTGCTGGTTTTCCTTTCCCATATTCCGTTTCTCATTCATGCTACTTATACTTCACAGAAGCAAGGCATACCTCTCCCCATGTAGATTGTTATGTTTTACTGCCTCAGGGGCATCAAATAAGGGACGGTTAGAAGCACTGGCCTTGACTTAAGGTGGGTAAACAGCAGCAGTGACAGCATCTGGGCCCAGAGGGAATATATCACCCAAATGAACGTACTCTTCACTCCACAGGTCCTGGCTTCGAGGAGCAAGAGAAATCAAGTAAAGGATGAGGAGGATGTTCCTGGAGTTGCATATGGTCATTTCGTGGGACATCCGTTACCTGAGACTGAGATTTTGGAACAGAAACTTAGGGCAGATCCAGAAGAGACTAAAAACAACATCCTAGTTACTTGGCATTTCACAAAACAAGATGATGAAGGCTCAGGTGACTTTTGGTTTGTTTTATTCTTGATTCCCTCATGGATTTCCAGAAGGCTGAAGAAAAAAGCAGTCCAATTAAATGAAAAGTATAAATTGGGAAAAGATGGGCTCTGGGGAGAAATAAACTACCTTCAAAATCATGATGAAGTAGAATCAGATATATATTGTTCGTAGATTTCGTACTACATGACCAATGTTGGTATATAATGTATGACTCTGCAGGTCCCTCCTGGTTACATAAACCATCAACTTGCATGTAATCTGTCAGCCACTGCAACCAGAGAATCATGAAAAGTTATTTGATATGCATTGAATCTGAGGAGAAGGCAGATAATTTCCTCAGGAGATGTCACAATTTCATGGTACTTAAGTCTTGGGAAATTTCTTTGATGGTTTCTTTCTAGAGGTGATAACATGCATTGTGTTCATAGCATTCTTCTAATACTGATAGATATACAAGCAGGTTGTGTATGGCTGTTTCTTATATGATTATTCTGAGTCCTCTGCTGGACTAGACCAAGTAGAATTCAGTGCACAGAGTTTTTCAAAAGACCACAGCTTGGTGACTTATATACCCACACTTGTTTTGGGCTGGTTTTATCCTTGAATAAAACCTAAAGTGCCCAGGAAAATGTAAGGTTTGCCCAGTTATCAAAGGACATCTGTGAACAGGTTGTAGAATGGGTGTTTCAGTACAGATTTGGCCACAGGGAGTTATAAATTCTTGTTTGGTAATGGCTTGGGTTTTTGAGATCCACAGTTTGCTTTAGAACTTTACCTTATCTCAGAAAATACAGAGCCCTTCCGTGTGTTCAAAATCTAGTTATTACTGTACTTTTCGTACCCAAAAATGTTAAATATTTTGTGTAGACAGGAAAGAGCTAGACGTTGTTATATTTAATTGGAATAAAATTAGTGAACTATATTGAAAAGAAGAACTCATCTAAATATTGAAACTAGCAAAATAATAATCATCAAATTGATGTTTGGTCAGTTTAAAGCAATTACATCTAATCGTGGTACTGCTACTGTGCCATTCAACGAGGTACCAGTATTTCTGTGTGTGATGACGGTTATTATGTATTGACACTAAATTTAAATTCCCAAGTTGATAGAGCTATTGAAAATGAAATAATTGATCGAGTAATAAGGAAAATTTAACCAGAAAAAGTTCAATTGCTTATAAAATTTTGATAAATGAAAGAGAATATCCCCCCAAGAATCTAGTTGTTACCTCCCACCTCCTTATTGTCTTTATTTTATTTATTTGCCTTTATTTTAATTAAACAAATGATTCTTTGTGGTATAATTATATATATATTTATATATATATATATAACTTTATATATAGTTCCTAAAACCTTTGGAATTTCCTGAGAGACAGGAGTGTCTTTTTTTATCCATAACAAGCCCCTTTGAGCCATATGTGAGTTTATGCTAATTAGGTGACTCAGGATGGGCCCCTAGAGAGCTTCAGGGTGGGAGCTGATCCCCAGAAAGACCAAGCCTTGATTGGAACTTCTGGCTCTACCCTCTGATCTCAGTAGACAGGAGAGGGGCTGGAGATTGAGCTCTATCACTTGTAGGCAGTGGTTTAATCAGTTATGCCTATGTAATGGAACGTCCATAAAAACCCCAACGGGGTTCAGAGAGCTTCCAAGTAGGCAAACAGTCCACTTTCTGGGATGGTGACTCACCCCAACTCGACAGGGACAGAGGCCCTTGCACTCAGGACCCTTTTAGATTTGGCTCTATGAGCCTCTTCATGTGACCA
Organism: Neophocaena asiaeorientalis asiaeorientalis; assembly: GCF_003031525.2. Lineage (NCBI taxonomy): Eukaryota > Metazoa > Chordata > Mammalia > Artiodactyla > Phocoenidae > Neophocaena > Neophocaena asiaeorientalis. Next base: position 827,676 of record NW_020175468.1, read on the forward strand.
TTCATTTGTGTCCTTCATAATAAACTATAAAAGTAAGCATAATAATTTCCTGAGTTCTGTGAGTGGTTCTAACAAATTATCAAACCTTAGCAGAGAAGTTATGGGAACCCCCGAATTTGTAGCTAAGTTGGACACAAGTGCAGGGAACCTGGAATCTGGGACTTTGGACTGGTGGCTGAAGTGAAGGCAGTCTTGTGGGACTGAGCTCTTTAGCCTGTGGAGCCTGATGGTAACTCTGAGTTGTGTCAGATTAGGATTGAATTCAAAGACCAACTGTTAGGACAAAAGATGCTCCTAGTGCTTTTATCACTTAGGAGACTACAAGGTTTTAGGAGCGCTAAGCCGGCAACCAGGGACAGAGAACATTATATATATTTTCTATTATTTCACACCTTCCATTTCAATAATGAGAGAAACACTCTTATCGCATGGACTGTGTTGTTACAGGGATCGCTGACACTGAAGGATGTGGCCGTGGACTTCACATGGGAGGAGTGGCAGCTCCTGGACCCTGATCAGAAGGACCTGTACAGGGACGTGATGCTGGAGAACTATAGCAACCTGGTGTCCGTAGGTGAGGACGGCTCCCCTGTGCCCCTTGGATGGTGACTTTTCTTTCTTCAGCTTCTGAAAGAGTTGTTGCGTCTGTGGTGCTCTGAAGTGGGAGATTTTCAATCTCCTCCCCCCGGCCCCAGATGAGAAGGTATAATCTCTCCGCGGTTTAGAGACAAGCCTTTAATTTCCAGACATGCAGATCGTGCAGTCCCTAAAGTGTACCATTCTCATAGCATCACAGATCCCTAGTGCCATTTGATGAGCCTAAGTCTTCTGTTATTTCCCACGAACAGGGTATCAAGTTAACAAACCTGATATACTCTCCATGTTGGAACAAGGAGAACCACCATGGACCTTAGAAGATGAAGTTCACAGTCACCCCCATCCAGGTAAGTGAGAGAGAACCAGCAAGAGGGGGAAGGCTGTGGAAATCACTTTCTAGTCCTTTAGAGAAGGCATCCCAGTGGTGAGGGTGTCTGAAGATATAGAAACAGCCTCCATGTATCCCTTTCCTCATATGAGAGCTCTTTTTCTGTGCAAAAACTTAGAGGAAAGTATACCACTTTATCTCATCTTGGAATGAATCCCTGTTTATTTCTTCTTAGATGTCAACTTTCCCCCTCCTAGGATTATTCTTGCTTGGTTTTTCAAATCCTCCCATTCTTCACTTGTTAGAGTATAATTTTATGTTCCTTTCACATCTCTTGGTATGAAATTCCTCCTTCCGTGTCTCTCTTCTAAGACAAAACTTTGAATTCATCATTGTCTTCTGACTCATACACCTTCCTGCTCCATTGTGAAATATTTATTTCCCTTTACGACATCCAACTGCACCCCAGGTGCCTTACTCTTGTAGTAATGTGGTCTCTTAATGTGTATTCATCTGCTTGCTTGACTTCTTTTTACCCTCTCTGAGATTCTTCAAAGGTTCTGTTGTCATCCCTCTGCTCTGTCTCATAGGCTATAAAACCTTACTTTATTCAAATGTGTTAAGCTCTTTGTGGAGACTTGCAATTGACATGTCCCTTAACACTGTCTAATATACCTGCTGGTACCATATATTTTAACCTGTCTCCATGGCAGTTCCCAATGAGTTCACTCTTTTTGTGTGAGAAACTAGAACCATCTTCCCTCCCAGAAAATCCCTTTCCAACATCCTTTTTAAAATTGAGATTCTCTTGTACTTCTGTACATCTTAAATCCTGGCATTACCTTGAATCTTCTCTACCTTCTGGGATCCTGTATTTAATGCCTCTGCTGTTCCTGTTCTTTGTGTAATTAGGAAAGACGTTTCTAAAATTTCTCATTCTCATTTCCTAGCCTAAACAAAATCATAAAACCTCATGCCCACCTTACTGTAGTTCCTTTTTATATTTGTTAATCATTCTCTTAGTTAAACTTTAGATTTTGTTGCTGGATTCTTTTCCCTAAAGCTATCCTTTTCCTCCTCATAGTCTGATGGCATTAAGTCCCAGTTGACCATATTACTATGACATAGAAATTTCTCTTCTATCAAACACCTAAGTCCCCACTCTCAAAGAGGAGGCAGAAATTTAACAAAAATAGAGTTTCAGTTCTATAAGATGAAAAGAGTTAATGGAGAGAGATAGTGGTGATGGTTATACACCATTGTGAATGCATTTTTTTTTTTTTTTTTTTTTTTTGTGGTACGTGGGCCTCTCACTATTGTGGCCTCTCCCGCTGCAGAGCACAGGCTCCGGATGCGCAGGCCCAGCGGCCATGGCTCACGGGCCCAGCCGCTCCGCGGCACGTGGGATCCTCCCGGACCGGGGCACGAACCCGCGTCCCCCGCATCGGCAGGCACACTCCCAACCACCGCGCCACCAGGGAAGCCCCTGTGAATGCATTTTAATACACTGAACTGTACACTCAGAAATGATTAAGATGGTAAATTTTGTGTTATGTGTAATTTATCACAATAAAAATAAATGGGAAAAAATACACAGATACTATGTCTGGTGGTGAAAACGACTGTAAACCCCAAACCATCAGCATGGAAAATGGGGTAATAACTGGGGGTTTGCAATAGGTCATTTGGTCACATAGGGCCTTGTCATCCATTTCAAACACTTGATTTTCCTCCTAATGAGAAAACCTTTAGAAGGATTAGGGTATAGCAGTGACGGGATATAATTTATGTTTTAGAGGTATCACCTTGGCTATCAGTAGAAAATAGACTGGAATAGGCAGGTGTTGAAGCAGAAAACCAGATGTGAGACCTGGTTGTTGGTGACTTCAACCCAGCTTGAGGATGGTATGAAAAGATTCTGGAACAATAAAGACTGAATTTGCCACTTAAGTAGGTATGGGGTATATTTGTTTCCTAGGTAACAAATTACCACAAACTGTGTGACTTGAAACAACCGAAATGTATTCTCACGGTTTTAGATGCTAGAATTTGAAAATCAAGATATTGGTAGAGCCATGCTCCCTTTCAAAGACCTAGGAATGAATCCTTTCTTGTCTATTCGTTGCTTCTGGTGTGGCCAGAAATCTTTGATGTTCCTTAGATTGTAGACATGTCATTCCAGTCTTTGCCTCTCTTATTACATGACCTTCTCCCTGTATGTCTCTGTGTGTCTGTAGCCAAATCTCCGTCTCCTTAGAAGGACCCCAGTCATTGGATTAGGGTTCACTCCAATCCATTTTGACCTCGTCTTAACTTGATTACATATGCAAAGACCCTGATTCCAAATAGGGTCACATTCATAGCTACTAGGGGTTAGGGTTTAAACATCTCTTTGGGGGACATATTCAACCCACAATATGGAGTGTGAGAGGGGAAAAAGCAGATGGAAGATGATGCTAAGTATTTTTGATAGAAGAGACTAAATTTAGTGGGAAACAAAGAAATGTCTTTCAGAGCGAAGATTTTATGAGCAAAGCTAGGACAAATCATGTAATATTTACAAATTAAGCTTTTTAACCTGTGAAATGTTTCTGCTATCATTGAAGGCTGTACAAAATTCAAGTAAATGGTAAATATAGAGACTATTTCAGAAATTTAGAAGAAAAGTAGCCTAAAGTGGTATAGAGGGAATGAAGAGTGATAGTATCATAAAGTATCTTAGGTGAGAGAAATAGCTCAGTTTTGAATTAAGATGATAAGGAAACATGGCAAGAAACTGGAAATGTGCAAGGCCATGTGGGGACTGTCAAAAGATTGGCCTGAAACCAGCCATGTGGAGACCAATGTTTGAAAGTATTTGTTGGGGAGCTAGTGGAGTGGAAACTTGGATAAACTGGGTACATCATGGTAATGTAAACTTTTATCACCAGGCTTACTGTTGTGACTTTTGTGGTTAATAATAAAGGAGGCATGGTGGAGGTTAGGTTTTGTATATTCTAATTCTAGATAGTCTTATTTTTAACCTCGGTGGCAGCATTATAGAAATAATAAGGTATAGCCAGATGTTCTAAGAAAAACTAAAGATAAAATTGTCACGTCTTGATTCAGGAGGAAGGTGGTCCTATAAGACCCTTTAATTAATGCCAGCAGAGACATTACTGTATGATTAAGGAAGAAGACGCTGTTGTTGGCAAGTTGAGAGATTAGTATATCAGGGACAATGAAATGGGAAAAGTCCACCATGACATCCATACAGGTACAGAATAGTGAAGAAGGTGAGCATTCCCATGTCTGGTGCAGCAGATCTGCTTCTAAAAAAGGCTGTGCCCCACTAGCCTGTTGTGAAAGTCCATCAGGATCATCATGTCCCTTTCTGTGGGAACGTATGAGAATGTGTCACAGCTCCATGCAAGGTTAGAATGTGAGATTGGTGCTTTGGGAAAGTGAATTTGATGATGGTCTACCTAACGAAGAAGAATGGCAAGTTTTATCAACAGGATGAGCACCCAAGAGTCTGTTAGAATTTTCTTGAAATCATGACCTGTATGTCCAACATTCTGAGTTGCCTCTTTGATGTATATGTTCTAACACCCACGTCTTCTTCTTTCTCTACCAGCGTGGTTATGTTAGGGTCTCTTCAGAGGGCTCTAAGAATCCCAAAACTCTATGTTGACTGACTAAAGCTTTCGTCTGTGCCTTCATCTTTTTTCAGTCTTCATGTTTCTCAGAAAGTGATCTCATACAATACTCTGACCTTAAATAATATATATTTCTTTGTTTTGGGTTTTTGTTTTTGTTTTTTTGGCTGCACCATGCAGCTTGTGGGATCTTAATTCCCCAACCAGGATTGAACCTGGGCCCATGGCAGTGAAAGTGCCAAGTCCTAATCACTGGACTGCCAGGGAAGTCCCCTTAAATAATATTTACATACTGATGTTTCCACATTGCTATTTTCAGTCAAGACCTTACTCAAGTCTTATCATCTGACTGGCTTTTCCGTGTCTGTGCTTGGATATTATCTCAAAAATGATATGTTTCAAAATGTACTTGGTTTTTCCCTCACATTCTGAACTTGGTTTCCCTCACATTCTGAAGTTCGGCGATATTCCTCATCTTGTTAAAAGGCACTACCCAACTACCCAATGGGTCAAGCCAAATACTCAGGCGTGCACTTTGATTCCCTCTTTTGTTACCTCTCCTCACATCAAATCCATTAGTGAGTCTTGTTTATCCTTCCTTCCAAATAAATCCTGATATCTTCCACTTCTTATTTCCTTTGCTTCTTCAAATCACTGTCACACTTGGAACTGCCTACTTTATTCCTTATCTTATTTGTTTATTGTTTCCCTTTCCACCCATAGAATATGGCTTCAGTGAAAGTAAAGAATTTTTACCCTGACGGCTGTTATCTTTTGGGTTGTTTGGCGTTTTATATTACTCTGTCTTTAACAATTTCCAAGAGACAGGAGTTAGTGTTTAATGGATACAGAGTTTTTCAGATGGGGAAGATGAAAAAGAACTAGAGATGAATGGTCGTGATGGTTGTACAACAATGTGATTGTACTTAATGCCACATAAATATACACTTAAAAATGGTAAAATTTATCTTATGTATATTTAACAATTGTGAAAAGTTTTTTTTTAAAAAAAGATAAGGTACTTTTATACTTGGAATTTCTTTTATATTTGATATCATAGGTTTTCCATTAAAGAGCCAGCTCACCCCAAGGTATTTTTTTTAAGTCTTTATTGAATTTGTTGCAATATTGCTTCTGTTTTATGTTTTGGTTTTATGGCCATGAGGCATGCGGGATCCCAGCTCCCCAACAAGGCACCGAACCCACACCCTCTGCATTGGAAGGTGAAGTCTTAACCACTGGACCACCAGGGAAGTCCCCCAGGGTATTTTTGAAGCAGTTTTATTCCATATGATACTCATGGAAGGGTTAATTGTTCTCTTTCCTAGAAACTGATAAAGTGGATGATCATATGCAGCCACACTGGCAAAACCAAAATATACTGAAGAGGTTGGAACAGTGTTATGAACAGAATACATTTGAGAATATTATTTATCAGAGCAAAAGTTGTTTTCCTTTGAGGCCAAATCATGATGTATTTGATTTACATGGGAAAACTTTGAAATCATATTTAGATGTAATCAACCTGAGTACAAGCTGCAAAAAAATGGAGCCTGCTGAGTTTAATGGAGATAGGAGATCCTTTCTCCATGCTGATCATGAGCAAACTCATACTGAAATTAAACATCGGGACATACACAAAATAGAGAACACCCACGAATGTACTGAATGTGGGAAAGCCTTCCTCAAGAAGTCTCGGCTCAATGAACATAAGAGAATTCATACAGGAAAGAAACCCCACAGATGTAGTGTCTGTGGGAAAACCTTCTCCAAGAAGTTCAAGCTCACTGAACATCAGCAAACTCACAAAGGAGAGAAACCCCATGAGTGCTGTGAATGTGGAAAAGCCTTCCTCAGGAAATTTCAGCTTACTGAACATCAGAAGACTCATACAGGAAATAAACCCCATGTATGCAGTGTATGTGCGAAAGCATTCTACAGAAAGTTCAAGCTAACTGAACACCAGAGAACTCATACAGGAGAGAAACCCTATGAATGTCCTGAATGTGGCAAAGCCTTCTTTAGGAAGGCAGAGCTTGTTATACATCAGAGAAACAAAAGAGGAGAAAAACCCCATGTATGCAATGAGTGTGGGAAAGGTTTCTCCAGAAAATCACAGCTCATCCTGCACCAGAAAATTCATACAGGAGAGAAATCTTATATATGCAGTGAATGTGGAAAAGGTTTCATACAGAAGGGCAATCTTATTATACATCAACGAACTCACACTGGAGAGAAACCCTATGGATGCACTGAATGTGGTAAGGCCTTCAGCCAGAAGGCATGCCTCATAGCACATCAGCGATTTCATACAGGAAAGACTCCCTTTGTATGTACTGACTGTGGAAAATCTTGTTCACAGAAATCAGGACTCATTAAACATCAGAGAATTCACACAGGAGAGAAACCTTATGCATGCAGTGACTGTGGGAAAGCCTTCACTACAAAGACAATGCTCATTGTCCATCAAAGAACTCACACGGGAGAGAGGCCCTATGGATGCAATGAGTGTGAGAAAGCTTTCTCCCACATGTCATGCTTGGTTAAACATAAGAGGACACACACGAGAGAGAAACAAGTAGATTCAGTGAAGGTGGAATATCCTTCCACAAAGGGTCACAGTTTATTAGATACTAGTGAACTCATGCAGGGGGAAAACACTGTTAATATGGTGACTGTGCAGGTGCCTTCTGCAACCCCTCAGACATCATTAAACATCAGTGGGCTCCTAGCAGATAGGAATGTAGTCCTTATGGAACAGCCAGAGGCCAGAGGTGCACCCTCAGGAGATAACAGAGAGTTTGTGCAGGAGAGAAACTTCATGAATGCAATGAATGTGGTTATGCCTTCAGTGGTCAATTATATCTTATTTTATGTCACAAAAAACACATAGGAAAAAACTGGTACATTCTATTTGGAAAAGCCTTGAGCAATAATGTATAGCTGATTATATGGTTATGTATAAAAAGCAAACCTATGAAGGCAGAGGTTAGGAAAGCTGTGTTTTGGAAGATAGACCCTATTATCAGTGATTACCAATGTCATCAGTGAGCTTATAGTGTGTAAAAATATGAGAGTGGTAAAGTCCTTCCCTCAATAGGTGTCACTATATACTGGAGAGAAACTTGGAAGGCAGTGAATGTGGCAGGGTTTTCTGCCCCATCCATTAGCTGATGAAATCATATACAAATAAAACACTGTGAACACACTAATTGTGGAATATCTTACTAAAGTTCTTGTGAATCAAAGCCTGTGAAAATGAGAAACATTCGAGAGCTTTATGTACCAATTCCCACTTCATAATACATTACACAATATACCTGATGTACATTTTTGGACAGGAAACCTTGAACAATATTCCTAGTTACTATGCTTATGATTCCATAATTTTAAGGAGAAAGACAGTCTACCCCACATCACTGGTTAAGGTTATCATGTTATACTCATTTCTCCTAATTGTGGATTCTTTTTCTTTTTTTTTTTTTTTTTTTCTTTTTTTTTTTTTTTTGCGGTACGTGGGCCTCTCACTGTTGTGGCCTCTCCCGTTGCGGAGCACAGGCTCCAGACACACAGGCTCAGCAGCCATGGCTCATGGGCCCAGCTGCTCGGCATGTGGGATCTTCCCGGACCGGGGCGCGAACCCGCGTCCCCTGCATCGGCAGGCGGACTCTCAGCCACTGCGCCACCAGGGAAGCCCCTCTTTTTCTTTTTTTTAAAAAAAAAAATTATCTTCAATGCCCACCCAATATATGATTAGCTGCTGCATTTCTTAGGCTCTAAATTTATTTAAATATTATTTCAGACAACTGAATTCCCTCACAACAGAAATGAATATTAAATTCATAAATATAACTTAATGTCCTTGGATGAGCTTAAGTTCAATTTATAAATAAGACTAAGCATTATACCATAAAGGTCACTATAAATGTGATTTTAAAAATTTTCTAGACTTGAAAAGGTAGTGAAATCAGGTTTGCAAAATGAACTGAAAGCCCAAGGACAATTAGTAATTTAAACCTATAAATTAACTAACAAAATACATTCCAACATAACTCTTGGTAGTTTTTTTCCTGAAAACATGAAAATAAAATGGGCAATTTGAACACAAATTAAGATGACTCTTCTTGCTTCCATCCTAGCTCTCTCTTCTCTGATTATCCAAATTATTCTCAGAATCCTGGGAATATGAAAATCTAAACCGGATAACTATTCAGCTGCATTCTTCCCTCTGGAGATAGCTCCCTGCCCAACCCTTCCCTTTGCCTCACTGATGGAATTGATATAGATGTCAGGAAGAATGTTGGGGTGGTTCCATTTCCTCTCAACTAAGGGACTCTCGAGTCTTACATGTTTGAGTGTCACATGAGGAAGAGAAAAGTAGATCATCATAGAATCAACTGTGGCCTGGTATCATACTTCACAGAGCTGGATCGACTGAATCAGATTGGGAATAGGTCAAGGAGCTCTGGAAGTGTGGGCTCAATCTGGTTCTAGACTGGAATACTATAGGCCTTTAACCAATCTGGCAAATATTTTCAGAATCTCTATAATTACTGAGCTGTAGCCAGGAGTAATGTCAGTAGGGACTGGCATAAAACTGATGTAGTGTTAAGGTTCAGACCAAGTCTACTGCTGGAAAACTGGGATTTGAGGAAGAGCATGAGGTCAGGTCCCTTAGGGAGAAGCTAGGAGTGGAGGTATGTAAGTAGATGAGGTATCTTAGTGGCATTGTAAATGATTTCTAAAAAACACATGATGTAAAAACTTAGAATTACTTGAAGAGAACATCTCAATTGTTTTCTTAAGGATTTTAATGTGGAATATATGAGGATTTTAGATCATGTATAAACATTGCTATATCAGTTTCAATACAAAGAAGAAATATAACAAATATCAAATAACAAATATCATCTTCCTGAGTTTGTGCTCAAATATAAGGTCTTGAATGTAAGTTATAGTCTGTAAAATTTAGACTGTAAGCTTCATGAAGAAGTAACAAGTACTTCTACTGTTTAGGGACCTTCTGTTAACCCCTATATACCAGATGTCTAGAATGCCTGACAAAGAGTAGGCACTCATTGTTAATTGGCTGAGTCTCATCCAATAAGCAGTCCGGTCTTGCTCAACTGAGATCTAAAGTAGGATCAGAAAGGACCAAACTGTTTCCAAGTAACTTTAATGTATCTCAAAACAAACCTCAAGAATATTTATAGGAGTGCAAACACATTAATTAACAATGTTTGTCATCCAACCAAAAATTACCAAGCATGCATAAAAGCCAGAAAGTGTGACCAATATTGAGAAAAACCAATCAGAAGTGACCAGAAACTGACGTTGCTAGATTGAGCAAACAAGGACAGTATGATAACTGTATAAAGTTATAACTGTATTCCATTGGATCAAAAAGGCAGAGAAGTGATTAACATGTTAATTATAACAATGTGTAATGGAGTTTAAAAAATATTTTATATGTTACATGTTCATATTTTATAAGCCCTCCCATAATATTGTTTCTTCATTCACTATCTTGAGAAGAGAGTGGAGGGCAGTTTGAGAGATTTCCATCTGGCGTTCCTCACAATGATACCTCTTACCCCATTGGCTGAGAACTCAAGGCTTTTCTCTTTTTAATAAAAGCTTTTATTAGCTTTTGTTCTCTTTGTACGTGAGTTTCTTTTGCCTTGTCATCAACTTCACTGGTCTTTTCTTTTGCATACCCTAATAGGTTAAAAAACTGCTCATGCTTTTTAAGACCCCCCCAACACAGCCCCTTGTATCATTTTGGATAGTTTCTATTGCTGTGTCTTCAAGTTAACTAATCTTTTCCTATGCCATGTCTAATTGCCATTAATTCCATCAGTGTATGTTTTCTTTCAAATTGTAGTTTTTAATCTCTAGAAATTTGACTTGGGACTTTCTTTTTATATCTTTCACATCTCTATTTAACATGGTTTACTTTTAACCTATTTGTCACTTAATATTTAAAGTGGTTTTCTAGAAGGTAACATATAGTTAGGCCTTGCTTTTTTATCGAGTTGACAATATGTCTTTTTATTGGGGTGTTTAAATCATTTATGTTTAATGTGAGAATGTAGTTAGGTTGAGATTAAAAATGTACAATTTGCTATTCATCCCATCTATTTTTTTTTTTAATTTATATTTTTGGCTTGTGCTGGGTCTTCGTTGCTGTGCGTGGGCTTCCTCTAGTTGCAGCAAGCGGGGGCTACTCTTTGTTGTGGTGCACGGGCTTCTCATCACGGTGGCCTCTCCTGTTGCAGAGCACAGGCTCCCGGCACACAGGCCTCAGTAGTTGTGCAACGCAGGCTCAGTAGCTGTGGCGCACGGGCTTAGTTGCTCCGCAGCATGTGGGATCTTCCTGGGCCAGGGCTCGAACCCGTGTACCCTGCATTGGCAGGCAGATTCTTAACCACTGTGCTACCAGGGAAGCCCCCATCTATTCTTTGCTCCCCTTTTCCTACCATGTTTTGGAGTAACTGAGTATGTCTTATGATTATTTATCTTCTTTGTTGGCTTATTTTATTTACTTATTTATTTATTTATTTATCTATTTATTTATTTATTTATTTATGGCTGCACCATGCGCGGCTTGTGGGATCTTAGTTCCCTGACCAGAGATTGAACCCTGGGCCCCCAGCAGTGGAAGCACGGAGTCTAACTGCTAGACCACCAGGGAATTCCCCATAATTTTGTTATTTAAGTGGTTCCTTTAGTTTACAGCATGTATCATTAACTTGTCAGTATAAGTATTATTATATATACCTCTTCGTGTATAGTGACAGAATCTTATAATAGTATACTTCCATTTTCTGTAGCCAGATTAGCTTCATTGAAGAGACTGTCTTCTGGATGCTCCTGGGATATGTATTTAGGGGATGGGTAAGCTGGTTTTACATGATAAATCTACATTAGCATTCCTAATTCCATATACTTTTGGATACTTTACAGAATATGGAACAAGGAATTTCTGGCATTTAAACTTTAATGTAGTTCACCTTCGAGTCAAGTTTCAGTCAACCAACCAAGCAAACTGTTAGAGCCATTCTCACTGAGCTCACACATAAAAGCCAGAATCAATTCATAGTAAGCCCATATTAAATTTGCTTGATCCAAAATCATATTCCTTCCACCATGACCCCACAAATGTTTCCCAGATTTCTACTGAACACATTAAGCAACATTTTTAAAAGATAAATACTTCATGACTACATTGGGTTTATCCAAAGAATGCAAAGTCGGTTAAAAGTTGTCTAATTTTATAAACAATGTAATTCACCACTGTATTAGACTGCTCTTGCTGCCATAACAAAATACCAGCGTAGGTGGCTTAAACAACAGAAATTAATTTTCTCATAGTTCCAGAGGCTAGAAGTCCAAGATCTAGGTTCCAGCAGATATAGTTTCTGGTGAGACACTGCTTTCTGGTTTCTCTTCTTATAAATAAGGACACTAAACTTCCTGGAGCCCCACATTTACAACCTCATTTAACCTTAATTACTTACCTTAGGAGCCCCATCTCTGATTAGAGCCACACTGGGTCTTAGGGCTTCAATATGTGAATCTGAGGAGACACAAACATTCAGTCCATAGTATTCCTCCACTGGCCCTGTCCCCTCCATTTCATGTCCCTCTTGTATGCAAAATACATACATTCCATCCCAACAGCCCCAAAAGTCTTAACTCATTCCAACGTTAACTCTAAAATCTATATCCAGGCCTTCTCTGGTGGCGCAGTGGTCGAAATCCGCCTGCCAGTGCAGGGGACATGGGTTCGATCCCTGGGACGGGCAGATCCCACATGCCGTGGAGCAACTAAGCCCATCAGCGCAACTACTGAAGCCGTGCGCCTAGAGCCCATGCTCTGCAACAAGAGAAACCACAGCAATGAGAAACCCACGCACTGCAACAAAGAGTAGCCCCCACTCGCCGCAACTAGAGAAAGCCCACACAGCAACGAAAACCCAATGCAGCCAAAATAAAATAAAATACAATGTTAAAAAAAAAAAAAAAGTCTATATCCGAAGTCTCATCTAAGTCAGATATGTGTAAGACTTGAGGTACAATTCACCCTGAGGCAAAACTCCTCTCCAGCTTTGGACCCCTGAAAACAGGTAAGTTATGTGCTTCCAAAATACAATGGTGGGACAGAGGTGGGATAGATATTCCCATTCTAAGAGAGATAAATCGTAAGGAAAAAAGGGGTGACATGTCCCACGCAAATCCAAAACCTAGAGAAAAAAATTCCATTAGATCTTAAGGCTTCAGACTAAAGTCTTTTGTTCAATGCTCTACCCTCCAAGCATTTTAGGTCACTGTTGTAGGTGGGAATCATAACACTCGCTACAATGAGGAAATAAAACCAAGTAACTTTACTTTTCCATTCTGCACACCAGTAGTGAGACAGGCTGGAATCTGGGACACTTTGCTGCAGTGCTTGCACCTGGACAAAAGTCTCCTCCAGCAACAGAATACAATGAAGCTACAATAGAAGGGACTAAAAATAACTGCTGTGCATGCACAGTTGGGGCCAATTATGAACAAGATACAAGACCAAAACCCAACTGCCACTTCTGAGGTACTGAGAGCAAAAGCCAGGGTCCTGTGCTTAATCCCTGCACACAGTCCTACAGGGGATGGGCAGACTACCTAAACCACCCTCCTGCCCCACCCCTAGACCTGCGCCCTACCCTCACCCCATTTAAGGGACCAACTCCCCACCCCCCTACCCCCAGCAAGAAAGGGAACCTGTTACTTGTTTTCTCTCCCTCCTGCTGCAGCACCAGTCACAATAAAGCCTTGCCTGAGTTTCTTATCTGGCCTGTTACCAATTTCTATTGATTAAAGAGTCCAAGAACCCTAGTCTGTAACAGTACAATGTACAGCTCCACGAAAAAAAAGTGTTATTTTTGTCTGCTTTTATACCTTTCATATTTCCAGCACCCAGACCTCTGTTTGCCACACAGTACGCATTTTATAAACATCTGCTGGGTCAATAAATGAATGATTAATCTCTTTACTTCGAAGGTTCTCTGAGCCAGGTTGTACAATTATAGGGAGTGGGGTTTAATCAGTTGGGCTGCAATACTTAACAGAATCACTTCCCTTTGTCAGAGCTTTTTTTAAAAAAAATTAATTTATTTAATTTTATTTTTGGCTGCATTGGATCTTCGTTGCTGCGCGCAGGTTTTTTCTAATTGCGGCGGGGCGGGGGGGATACTATTCGTTGCGGTGCGGGGGCTTCTCTTGCTGCAAATCACGGGCTCTAGGTGCCCAGGCTCCAGTAGTTGTGCCACACGGGCTCAGCAGTTGTGGCTGCCGGGCGCAGACTCAGTAGTTGTGGCACACTGGCTTAGCTGCCCTGCGGCATGTGGGTTCTTCCTGGACCAGGGCTCGAACCGGTGTCCCCTGCATTGGCAGGTGGATTCTTAACCACTGCGCCACCAGGGAAGTCCCTTTCGTCCCTTTCTCAGAGCTTTTGCTTTAAGGACAGACTCTCTTTTTATTTATTTATTTTGCGTTACGCGGGCCTCTCACTGTTGTGACCTCTCCCGCTATGGAGCACAGGCTCCGGATGCGCAGGCTCAGTGGCCATGGCTCACGGGCCCAGCCGCTCCGCGGCATATGGGATCCTCCCGGACCGGGGCACGAACCCGTGTCCCCTGCATTGGCAGGCGGACTCTCAACCACTGCGCCACCAGGGAAGCCCCCAGAGCTTTTGCTTTAAAGTATTTCCCATCTTTGTGGAAGCCCGGCTCTTCCCACCGTGGTTGGGGGAACCACGCTTCTTCACAGCCTCAGCCCCTTTTGCCAGCCCCTGATGGACAATGTTCCCCATTTCCCTCCACACCAGTCAGAACAAGAGCTGTATAATCCTGCGTTTTGCCCACTCTCAGACCAATGCCCTCCTCAGCGGTTCTCTAAACCCTACAATGGCCTTAAATGCAGCTTCCTCCAACACCCCCTCCAGCCAGCATTCCACTAGCCGGTTCTCCTTCAATTGTTGCTAGGCTTGGCTTGGGTCCCTCCCCCCGCCCCTAAATTTCTTTGAGATGGTTGCGCTTGTTAGCTTCTCTTTATCCTTTAAATCAAAGTGCCTTCATGTCCGCGACCATCTCTGCGCTCCCTGCAGAGATCCGGGCAGGCTTGACTTTCTGAGAAGCTAAGCTTTTGTGCAGCGCCCCTGGCGAATGCTGCAAAGTCGGGGCCCAACGGATCAAGTGACCTGGAAAGGGGGTGAAATAGGTCGTTTTCAACTGCTTCTCACCGTTTTTGACCTTCCCGCGGAATGCAGGAAAAGGAAGACCTCCCCCGTCGCTCGGCAGTACGTGGGAAAATGGCGGCTCCCGGTAAAGACCCTATAAACCGGCGCGGAAATATTGCGTCATAGAAGGACGAGGAGGAGCCAGATTCCGGGGGTCTCTGGAACTGCGGTTTTTGGACCTCGTCGGCCACCATCCTTTCAGCTTCTGAGGGTCGTGTCCGCCGCGTGGGTTGGTCGCCGGGCTGCAGACATTGAGGCAAAGTGTTTAGAACAGCGGTATCGTGATTTGCCTCTAACGGTGAAGACGGAGCTCATCCATCAGGTCAGTGTCCGGTTCTGGGCGTGTCTCGGGGCCAGGGAGAGCGCGTTGGGGTGTTTTGCTGTTTTTGTTCCAAACCACGTAGAGGTCGGTGTTGGGGGGAAGCGAGTGATGATCCTCGCTGGGGTGTTGTGTGTTAGCGGATCAGTCGGGGAATCCGTGTTGAGAGTTCCCCATGGAAAGGGAGGTCACGGGGTTCCGTGTTGGTACGAGAACTTAGGAGGTTTTTTGGAGAGTAGCGTTTGGGGTGACTGAGGTTGGGGGGATTGGGAGTCGTATCCGCGTTGGGGACAGCGTTTGGGGAGCTTATCGCATATTTAATTTAGAAATGGGGTTTCTGGTCTTCTTGCGTCCATGTTTACTGTATATTCCTATTGAAAATAGGTTTTCAGGTTCATCCCGACCCAAGTAATGACATTCTCATCCTCCTAAATACGCCTCCAGAAAACAACTCTTGTTTAAATTTAGTATATCTCATTTTTGGCGTTGGGATCAGGTGTGTAGGTATTGGTATAATTTTATATATTTTTATCTAACTTCCTGTCATAACCATTTCCATATTACAAACTCTTTGGAAGTTTTCTTCTTTCTTTTCTTTTGAAAAAATTGTTCCAGGGCTTCCCTGGTGGCGCAGTGGTTTGAGAGTCCGCCTGCCGATGCAGGGAACACGGGTTCGTGCCCCGGTCCGGGAGGATCCCACGTGCCGCAGAGCGGCTGGGCCCGTGAGCCATGGCCGCTAAGCCTGCACGTCTGGAGCTTGTGCTCCGCAACGGGAGAGGCCACAACAGTGAGAGGCCCACGTACCGCAAAAACAAAAACAAAAACTGTTCCAGTTATGTTCCATCACGTGGGTGTTTTGATTGAGGTAGAACTGATGTAGATCTAGGTACTACACTTTCAGGAACACGTGATGGATTTCCTCTAACTCAAGTTTTTTTGTTTTTTCTTTGACCAGCTGTGATTTTTTTTGTATGTGTCTTGGACATGTTTTATTATGTTTATTTGTAAGTAGTTTACACTTTTGTTGTAACTGTAAATGGTGTCATTTTTTCCCCATATGACTCCGCTCCCTCTTTTTTGTTTCTTTTATGTAATGCACAAGAGCAAAAATTAAAAAGATATGCTGATTTTGTCACCTCATTCCACTCATGTTATTACTGATAGCTTCAAATTGATTACTTCATCTTTTCTAGTTGAGCATTTTTGTCATCTGCAAATAATGTTGGCCAGGTAGCAAGTGATGGGACTGGAGTAAGAAGAACCTGCTTCTGCCTCTGACCTGGGTAGGTTAATCACTGAGTTAAGCTTCATCAGTTGTGAAGAAAGCTGTCATGGTTCCCACTTCATAGCTGTTAGAAAGATTAAATGAGCAAAAGTTCTTTAAGTACAAAGTGTAGTGCCTGGCGCATGGTATAGTCTGGATAAATGGTACCTGCACTTTATCAAGTTATTATTCTTTCTCCAAGCCTTCCCCACCCCCAGCTTTATTGAGATGTAATTGACATAAAACATTCTATAAGTTCAAAGGTGTACAACGTGTTGATTTGATACACTTATATATTGCAAAACAAACCACCATAAGTTAGCTAACATCTGCATTATGTCACATAATTAGCATTTCTTTTTTGTGGTGAGAACATTAAAGATCTACTTTTTTTTAAAACAACTTTCAAGTATATAATACAGTATTATTAACTGTAATCACTATGCTATATATTAGATTCTCCTCAAAGGCTTTTTAATTTTATTTTCATTCATAATTTCTTTCTCTTTAAAATTTCCTTTGATTTATGTTGCTAGATTTCCCAATATCTTATATTCCTAGAAGAAACCATACTTGTTCATAATGATTTGTTTTTTTAACATGGGGCTGGATTCTATTTGTTAATATTTTATTTAATATTTTTGCATCTAGAAATAAAAAGATGTTTTGGATTTGCTTCAAAAATAATGTGTGTGGGGGGAAATAATAATCCAGTGGTGGTAGGGAAGTGAGTGGTGGTGTATATAAAAAGAATTAGATTTGAGTTGATAATTATTGAAGTCACATGATGGATGTGTGGAGTTTGATTATACTGTTCTTTGTTGGGTTTTTTTTTTATACATGACGTTTAATTATACTGTTCCATCTTTTGCTTGAAATTTTAAAAAAATTTTGTGAAAATTTATAGGTGAAACTGATCTGTACTTTCCTTTAAAAGTTTTTTTCAAGTATAACAATAAAAAGTATAATAAAAATTAATTATTAATTAATTAAAATTAATTGATATATTAATTAATTTAAATTTATAATTAATTATAAAAATTAATTTAAAATTAAAGAATAGAATATTACAGCACCTTAGAAGCCCCCACTTCATCCTTATCTCCTCCCTCCTCTCCAGAGGCAATTATTATCCTAAAAACATCATATTAAATATGCCTGATTGTTAACTTTATATGAGTAGAATCATACAGTACATGTTCTTTTGTGTCTGGCTTCCTTTGTTCAGTATTTTGTTGTGAAATTCATCTAAGTTATTGCATATAGCAGTAGATTGTTTCTTTCTATTGCTGTATAGTATTCCATTCTATGACTATACCCCAGTTTATTTATCCATTCTGCTATTCATAGACATTTGGCTTGTTACTGGCTCGTGGCTATTATGAATAACGCTTATGTGAACATTTTTGTACATGTATTTTGGTGCTGCTGGATATATACTTAGTAGAATTCCTGAAGTATAAAGTATGCTAGATACAAGGAAAAATGACAAATGCTCAGTCGTAACAGGTACATGTTAATATACCTGTCTCAGTAACAGAGACCAAGGAGACAAAAATCCAGAAGGCTATAGATTAATGGGCCAGCAAACTTTTTCTGTAAGGGGGTAGATAGTCAATATTTTAAGCTCTACAAGCCCAGTGATCTCTGTCTGTACCTATGCAACTCCGCCACCGTAACATGAAAGGAGCTTTTGAGAATACATTAAAAAAATGGGTGTGCCTGTGTTCTAAGAAAACATTATTTACAAAAACAGGTCACCAGCCCACCAGTGCTGACCCCTAAAAGATTAGAATAACATGATTAAAAAACTGACCAATATAAAACTCTCCAACAATTTTTCTTAAACGCACATAGAAAATTTCTAAAAAGTTACTGTATGGTGGGCCATAAAGCAAGTCTAAACAAATTTCAAAGGATTGAAATCATACAGAATATTTTCTTTAACTGCAGTGGAATTAAGCTCTAAAGCAATACCAAAACAACACCTAGAATTTCCCCATTTGTTTGGCAAGTATGCCATAACCCATCTAAATCATCCATGAATCAAAAATAATTACAGTGGAAATGTCTGAATTGCATTTTTAAAATTGAGATATAGTTGAGTGAATTGCATTTTATCCTACATGTCAGTTCTTGTTGAGTTCAACTAAAGGAGTCAGTGGAGGGAATTTATAGCCTCAAATACATATGTTAGAAAAGAAGGAAGGATGAAAATCAATGAATAAACATCTATCTCTACAGGTCTCTTTCTTCTAATCTATCAATTAGTATTTTGAAATGCCTGCTTCATACAATTAGTTGAGAAACTTTTCATCGTTTTCTGTGATGTGTGAGAGTTTACATAATATTGGCATCATCTGTACTGTACGGATTAGGTAGAACTCATAAAGCCCTAATGACTTTTTTCTTCTTTTTTTCATGGAAACTCACAGTAGAGAGAATAGTATAATATGTACCCATCACTCGGCTTCAGCGTGGCCAATCATGCTCATCTGTGCCGCCACCACTTCTGTTTTTCCTTTGGAGCGTTTCATAGCATGTCCAAGGTTTCGTGTCCTTAAACTTGTAAATCGTCCAGTATGCATATCTAACTTGTAAGGTCATTTAAAAAATTTATAACCAGAAGGTTGTTTTCAAATGTATCAAAGTTAATAACAATTCTTTTATTTCATCCAATATCCAGTCCATATTCAGTGTTTTTATGATCATCTCAAAGTTGTCATTTAACATTGGATTGTTTGCATCATGATCCAAGTAATGTACGTGCGTTACATTTGCTTCTTATATCTCTTAGGTCCCTTTATTTTAAACTTACTTTATTGAAGTATAGTTGATTTACAAAGTTGTGTTAATTTCTGCTGTCTAGCAAAGTGATTCAGTTATATGTATATATATTCTTTTTTTTTTTTTTTTTTTTTTTATTTTTTTTTTTTTTTTTTTTTGGACAATTTTTTTTTTTTTTTTTTAAATATATTTATTTATTTATGGCTGTGTTGGGTCTTCGTTTCTGTGCGAGGGCTTTCTCTAGTTGTGGCAAGTGGGGGCCACTCTTCATCGCAGTGCGCGGGCCTCTCACTGTCGCGGCCTCTCTTGCTGCGGAGCACAGGCTCCAGACGCGCAGGCTCAGTCGTTATGGCTCACGGGCCCAGTTGCTCTGCGGCATGTGGGATCCTCCCAGACCAGGGCTCGAACCCGTGTCCCCTGCATTGGCAGGCAGATTCTCAACCACTGCGCCACCAGGGAAGCCCTATATATTCTTTTTCATGTTCCTTTCCATTATGTTTTATTACAGGATATTGAATACAGTTCCCTGTGCTATACAGTAGGAGTTTGTTGTTTATCCATTAGATCCCTTTTATTCTATAACAGTCCCTCTTCCATTTTTTATTTTGTCCTCATGTCTCAATATGTTGTGCTAAGAAGCATACAGCATCATTAATGAAGGATTCTTGCCTAAAAAGTTAAATATAGAAATAATCAAACCTCTAATTTAACTACCCAGTTTATAGGAAAAACTGAGAGTGAGGTGGTGAGGAACTGGGGAGGTGAGGAAAGATAAGGAAGCAATCAGCCAAATCCAGAAGGTAGTATATCCTATGGGACAAATGACTTGTTCCCTTCTGCCTTCCCTCCGTTCCTTCCAAAGCATATATAGTTATTGATTTATAATGACTTGGCAACATCTTTACTTTTATTTCAAGTGGGGATGTTTTTAATTTAAATTTTTAAAATTTAAATTTTTAATTTTAATTTAAAATATTTTGTGCTCATTGAAAAAGATGTAAAATTCACATCCTAATCTATTGAGCCAACCATAATAATTTTTTATATAATTTTAAAATTTTTATTTATTTATTTTTGACTGCGTTGGGTCTTTGTTGCTGCGCGCGGGCTTTCTCTAGTTGCAGCGAACGGGAGCTACTCTTCATTGCGGTGCGCAGGCTTCTCGTTTGATGGCTTCTCTTGTTGTGGAACATGGGCTCTAGGCTTGTGGGCTTCAGAAGTTGTGGCGCACGGGCTCAGTAGTCGTAGCATGCGGGCTCTAGAGCACAGGCTCAGTAGTTGTGGCACACGGGCTTAGTTGCTCCGTGGCATGTGGAATCTTCCCGGACCAGGGATAAAACCCGTGTCCCCTGCATTGTCAGGTGGATTCTTAACCACTGAGCCACCAGGGCAGCCCCTACCATAATAATTTTAACATTGTTATATTTCCTTTTGTGAAATACAGAATCATATGATACATAATGGGTAGAACGTGCTTTGTTCACTGAGCTGTATATTATGGACATTTTTAATTTCAGGAAGTATGTTAAAATTTTAAATTATTACAGTTTTCCATTAGATGGATTGTGACTATTCATTCAATTAATCGTCTCTCAATGGACCTTACATATGTTTTGTGAACCTTACATATATGTTTGCTCACTTTGCCACTGTTTTCTTTGCATAAATTCCCCAAAACAGAATGTTGGATCAGAAGCGATTTTATTTTGAAAATGTTCAGTACATAATGTGAGAATATCCCCCAGTAATATTCTATCATATAATACTTACAGTATTTATCTAAAGGAGTGTTATCATTTTTCATATCATTTTCATGTCAGTTTCAAGCACTAACTAAACTCTTATTTTTTATTACTGTCCATTTCAATTACTTGGGTTTTCTGGGTCTATAGTAATATTGTGCAGAAGGTTATTTAACTCTTTTTTTCTACTATTAACAATTGCTATTTGATTCTTTTTTCTAATTGCATTTGGAAGCATGGTCGGACCAGTGATGAATGAAAACAGTGATTCTTGCACCCCCTCTGAGGAATGCTTACAAAGTGTCACTGGCTCTCAGTTGGGCATATAAAGTGTTTAATGTTCGCTTTGTTTTTGTTTTGCTTTAAATCTTTTTCCTTTTTTCTTCTTTAAGTTTGGAAAGAAATAACGCGTTACGTGTACAATTTAAATGTCAACTACAGGTCCCAACTCCATTCCTTCCTCTTCCTCCCTAGATGTAACCACTAACTTGGAATTTTACATTATGATTATTTTTGGACTTTTAAGTGTGTGTGTGTGTGTGTGTATCTACAAACAATATATAATATTTTTGTGTGTTTTACAAGTTTACATAAGTTATGTTATATTTTATATATCCTTTTACCAGAGATTTTGTTCATTATTGTTTTTTTTATCAGTGAGTCGGTTTTTTTTTTTTTTTTCACAGCGTTACTGACACCAAATGTGCATGACTTTTCCCCCACACCGGCCAGTTCTCCAACTCCCTGGATGTCCTACTGGGTGTCCTACAGTTCACCTCAGTTCTGGCACTACCAGGATTCAGCAGAGACCTCCTCCGCCACAGGTTAAGGGCTCAGTCCCACACGACCGCCTCCACTTCAGATGTCAGTTGCAAGTCCCAGGGTGCCACCAGTAATTCTGGCCAGCTGGCTATAAGTTGGAGGTTTCCATGCCTCCCGCTCCAGTTCAGTAATTTACCAGAACAGCTCACAGAACTCAGGAAGACGCTTTACTATTACCAGTTTATTATAAAGGATACAGAAGAACAGCCAGATGAAGAGGTACACAGGGCAAGGTCCAGATGAGTCCTGATCACAGGAGCTTCTGGCTCTATGGACTTGGGTTGACCACCCTCCAGGCACCTCAGAATGTTCAGCAACTCAGAAGCTCTCTAAACCCTGTGGTTTAAGAATTTTAATGGAGGTTCCATTACATAGGCATGCTTGATTAAATCATTGGCCATTGATGGTTAGGCTCGATCTCCAGTCCCTCTCCCTTCCCCAGAGGGCCAGTGGTGGGGCTCAATGTTTCAATCCTTTAATCATGCCTTGGTCGTTCTGGGCGCCAGCCACTATAATCTCATTAGCATACAAAAGATACTCTTGTCACTGCAGAGATTCCAAGGATTTTAGGAGCTGTGTGCCAGGAACCCAGGACAAAGGCTGGCTATCTATTTCCCATTGTACCGCAGCGAGTCTAAGGAAAGTAGCCACTCCATTCCAAGCCTATTATGGGTTTGTAGCAAAAGCAGTACCAAATTTAATGAACTGTTTTTTCAGTACCATTTAGACTTTTTCCCCCTAACGTATTATTTATTGGCTACTCTTGGCTGCCAACCTGACATCCCTGCCCCCTTTGTTAAGAAAATGCCTATTTTATTTCAGTAACCATCCACCTGGGAACTTGACCTTAACCTCAGTTTGGTAGGAAATGCAGATTAGTCTTACCAATGGGGGTAGTTCCATTGCTATTCTCAGTTTCACTGATGTGTTCCAGGCATGAGCATTTGGTGCAGCTCTGATCTGCTGGGCGTGAAGGAAAGTCAGGCAAGGAGCTTCTGGGAATCGTTGGATCCTTCATCCTCCCACAGTAGAGATCTCAGTTCCAACCCATTCCAGCCTAACCACCTCTTCCTACCTCTCTCCTGTCCATAAGGAATTCTGCACTTGAGATGTGTACCATCTCTTTTTGGGCTGCACTGCAGGGACGCTAGACTGAAGGGCTGGGGCTGGGACAGAGTGGTCTCAGGATTGGAGATGGGGGTGGTGTGCATGTTCACCAGTATGTTTACCAGTAATTGGTCAGAGAATGGGCAGGGACGAGCTCTCTGGATGTGGAGGATTCAGGAGAGCTCAAGAGAGTCTTTAAGAATAATTTGCTGCCTCATGGGATGGAAGCAAAATTCAAGTTGACCTTATGGTGTTCGTGTCCTCAGAGTGTGAGTTTCTTTTGTTTTCTTTCTTTCTTTCTTTTTTTTTTTCCTGCATATGGGACTTAGTTCCCCAACCAGGGATTGAACCGGAGGCACGGATGGGGCTTCCTTTGCATTCCTTGTGTGGAGGGAGCTGTCTGGATGTGCACAGGGAATATGACAAGTGCTGATTCCAAAGGCCCTGTTTTTGCAACTGTGACTGTATGACCCCCTCACAGTATGATACACCAGGGAAGTTTAGTTGTTAAAGTACCTGAGAAAGAGAACAAGTTTGTATTGTGAGGCTGTTGGAGGAGGGAAGTGTCATAATGGAGAGGCGCAGATATGAATGCAGATTCCCACATTGCTCCTGAGGAAGGGTGTTAACTTGGGCAACACGCTTCACCTGACCAAGCTTCAACTTACTGGTGTTTAAAATTGGAGATGATAATGAAGACCTTACAGAACAGTGTTGAGGATTACAGAAGATACGGCTTGTGATCTGTTAAGTACCTTGATCTTTAAACTGGGATAATTGCCTCAGTACAGTAAACAGAAAATTTAGATGTATGTGGGCTCAGGTGGTTTTAAGTCAGTTTCCAGAGCCACCTTTTTTAAAAAAATTTTTTTTGAAGTATAGTTGATTTACAATATTGTGTTAATTTCGACTGTACGGCAAAGTGATCCAGCCATACATATATATACATTCCGGTTTTTTGGTATTCTTTTCCAGTATGGTTTATCGTAGGATATTGAATATAGTTCCCTGTGCTATACAGTAGGACCTTGTTGTTTATAGAGTCACCATTTTTGTACTTTATCTTTTCTGAAATGGATCTATGTGACAAGACCATGAGCTGGTTTTTGTTTCCCATCTCCTCTTACACATTCACTCTCTTCCAACTTTACGAAAATAAAAGGCATCCCTCTCGCCCATTCCATATCTTCCTGTGAGCCACAGCCCCATGATGTAAAAGCTTTCAGAGGGTTAAAGAGACATGAAATATTGGGGCCCCTTCTCTTAGTGTGAGTCCACATAGCAAGGGAGAGAGAGCTGTGGTCCCAGGCTCAATCATTGAATTTGCTCTTGAATTCACAGGTTCTAGTAATAGAAGAAGAAGAAGGAACATTTCAGTAATAGAAGAAGAAGGTTCCAGGCTTGGGAGATCATCATTTCTGGCAGCAGCCTGACCTGAGATCTCTGACCACAACTTCCAGGCAGGCCCACAGAGACAGAAGACAGAACACCAGAACACACCCTAGAGTTACATGCCTTTTTTTTTTTTTTTTTTTTGGCCGAGCCGCTCGGCTTGTGGGATCTTAGTTCCCCGACAAAGGATTGAACTCACACCCTCGGCAGTGAAAGCACAAGAGTCCTAACCACTGGACTGCCAGGGAATTCCCGACACGCCCTTTCTTAAGAACTGGAGAAGATGATCAAGGTCCAGGTGAGGTTTGTTTTATTGATTTTATCCTTTGTTTCCCGGTGGACTTGTGGATGCTTCTAAAAAAGTTTGGTAAAATTAGAACAGTATATGTTGATAAAAATCAGGATCTGTTGGAAAATAAATTTAGCCTGTAATCTTAAAATCAAGGCAAGTTCAGAAGCAAGATATGAGGGCTCTAGGGTTCGTACAAAGTTCTTAATGTTGGAGCATAGGTAGGTGACTGTGTAAGACCCTCGGGTTGCCTTAGTTTTGAACTTGAGTCTACTTTTCTTGGCAGCCATTATAACAGGAAAAATGTGAAACGTTACATGATTTGCATTGTCTGTGAGGAGAAGGCACACCAGTTCTTTAGGGGAAGTACACATTTCACCACTCTTCAATCTTTTTTTTTTTTTAATAAATTTATTTATTTATTTATTTTTGGCTGCATTGGGTCTTGGTTGCTACGCACAGGCTTTCTCTAGTTGCAGCGAGCGGTGTCTACTCTTCATTGTGGTGCATGGGCTTCTCATTGTGGTGACTTCTCTTGTTGCAGAGCACGGGCTCTAGGTGTGTGGGTTCCAGTAGTTGTGGCATGTGGGCTCAGTAGTTGTGGCTCACGTGCTATAGAGCGCAGGCTCAGTAGTTGTGATGCACAGGCTTGTTTGCTCCATGGCATGTGGGGTCTTCCCGGACCAGGAATCAAACCTGTGTCCCCTGCATTGGCAGATGGGTTCTTAACCACCGCACCACCAGCGAAGTCTGCTCTTCAATCTTAAGAAATTTCTTTTGCTAGCTCTTCAGAGACGTTTTGTGATAGACAGAATTCTCATTATCAGTTTTGTAATAAAGGCCTAAGATGTTTCCTCTGGCTTTTTCTTAATCGTGTTCCTCGGACTAGGCATGCCAGAGCAGAATTGAATTGGACAAAATTCTTCTAAAGCAATGTGCCTTGACAATAGAGCCTTCTAATAGTCTGACTTTACCCAGGAATAAAGCCTGGATTATCCAATAGAATTAATGGGCTGCTTGACCTTTGAGTTGTCCTCCATGAAGAAGAATTCTCTCAACCAGATTTTTGTTATTGATTTGGCAGGAGACAGCTGACAGTTCCATTCTTCGCGAGCAACTTGGTGTAACAGATATTGACGAAAATTCTCCCTTTATTTCTTCTTAACCCTAGGTTCAAAAAATGAAGTCAGAGTCAATTATTCTTGGTTTGGTCTTTGTATTTTAATTATT
Source organism: Neophocaena asiaeorientalis asiaeorientalis (assembly GCF_003031525.2). Classification (NCBI taxonomy): domain Eukaryota; kingdom Metazoa; phylum Chordata; class Mammalia; order Artiodactyla; family Phocoenidae; genus Neophocaena; species Neophocaena asiaeorientalis. The sequence continues at coordinate 853,470 of NW_020175468.1, forward strand.
CAAATGATACATGGCTACATTTGCATGCAAGAGATTCAAGCACATAGAGGTATCTGCACCAAAATAGAATATCCCGTTTTCCCTTTTCTTGCCAAACTCCCAACCCAAAGTTTAACAAATATTAATAGTTTGGGTCTCCCACCAGTGTCTTTCTATAATTGATGTGTGGTAAAATATATCTACATTTACTTTAATAGAATAAGAAGAAGGAACATTTCAGTAATAGAAGAAAAAGGTTCCAGGCTTGGGAGATCATCATTTCCGGCAGCAGCCTGAAATGTGTCCTTATACATATATAGCTGAATATATTATTAAGATTTTTCACATGTCTGGGATCATACTGTATATACTATTTGGGGACTTGATTTTTTTCATTGAAGGTCATTGGTACCAGTATATTTAAAACTACCTCATTGAGGACTTACCTGGTGGCACAGTGGTTAAGAATCCACCTGCCAGTGCAGGGGAGACGGGTTCGATCCCTGGTCCAGGAAGATCCCACATGCTGCAGAGCAGCTAAGCCCGTGTGCCACAACTACTGAGCCCACGTGCTACAACTACTGAAGCCTGCACACCTACAGCCACAACAAGAGAAGCAACTGCAATGTGAAGCACGTGCACCACAACGAAGAGTAGCCCCCACTCACCACAACTAGAGAAAGCCCGCGCGCAGCAACGAAGGCACAAGCCAAAAATTGAATAAATAAATCTAAAAATGAAAAATAAGTCTACCTCATTGATTTTAATGTTTGCATAGTATTTCATAGCATGGAGGTATAGCGTACGCTGTCTGCCTCTGATGGATATCTAAATTATTGATAGGTTTTTCATACTTATAAACAAAGACATTCTTACTGCACAGTGTTTTTTATTTCTATGAAAATATTATTTTAGTACTTTTTTAGGCTGGAAAGGACTAATTTGTAGAATTCCATGGGGCAGTGGTTTGAATGTTTGTGTTCCCCCCAAAATCATATGTTGAAATCTTAAACACCCAAAGATGATGGTATTAGGAGGTGGCACCTTTGAGAGGTGTGTAGGTTATGAGGGTGAGGCCTTCACGAATGGGATTAGTGTCCTTATAAGAGAGAATGCACAGAGATCCCTCGCCCTTCCATGTGAGAACACAGTGAGAAGGTGCCCACTACAAACCAGGAAGCAGGCCCTCACCAGAATGCAGCCATGCATTCACCTTGATCTAGAACTTCCCAGCCTCCATAACTGTGAGAAATATATATTTTAAAATATTTATTTATTATTTATTTGGCTGAGCTGGGTCTTAGTTGCGGCATGTGGGATCCTCGTTGCCACGTGCAGGATCTTCAGTGAGGCCTGCGGGAGCTGTCGTTGGGGCATGCGAGATCTTTAGGTGTGGCATGCGGGCTCTTAGTTGAGGCATGCAGTATCTAGTTCCCTGACCATGAATCAAACCCAGGCCCCCTGCATTGGGAATGTGGAGTCTTAACCACTGGACTACCAGGGAAGTCCCAATAGTTTTGTTTTTATAAGCTACCCAGCCTGTGGTATTTTGTTATAGCAACCCAGGCGGACTAAGACACATGGTCTATGGTATGTGACATAGTCACATTCACAGTGCACATAATTTATCATGGGAAAGATGAGCAGAACGTGCTCCTGTCCCTATTCTCCATATCATATTATTCCACCTCGGATTGCACTGGAATTTGTTATTGCAGGCATCTTTGTCATTTGAGGACGTGGCTGTACGTTTCACCTGGGAAGAGTGGCAGTTACTGGACCCATCTCAGAAGGACCTGTACAGAAATGTCATGTTGGAGAACTACTGCAACCTAGTGTCAGTAGGTAAGGGCAGTGTATGGTCAGGCCGCCCAAGGTGGCTGTTCTCTTGCTCTCTGTCCATCCCCTGCTTGACAAGTGCCTGCTTCTCCTGAACTCACGTGACTGACCTTCATGCATCCTTGCTCCAGGCCCCAGCTACTGATCTCTCTAGCTTTAGATCAGAACATCTCTACTCTGATAGGCTATCATAGGGGTGGTGAGGAATCTGCCCTTCTGCTGGTTTCCCTGGTAACCAATGAGCCAACCTGACGTCAGTTTCCCCTATAACTGGTAACACACCCCCAGCGAAGACTGCCGCCACGTCCTGCCCGCCATCTACCGCACACGGTGGGGTGTCACTCCAGGACCTTGCTTCAGACACATAAGCTCCCCCATCCATGAAACCATTGATGTCTCTGTCGCTGACTCCAGGCTCTTTCTTCAGTTTTGAAGCTGGATAAGTACGGTCTTGTAGGCCTGCAGGGTGCAGCCCAACAGGCAGCATCATAGCTGCCTTTTCTTTCTCATTTAGTGAAATCTGTAGGGTTCCTGGAATATTTCATGGTTTGGACTAAAGCATCATATGTTCTAGAGTGTATTCTTTCCCTTTCCGAGTTAAAGGTTTTTACTTTACCAAAGTATGAAGGGTGCGGTCCTTGAAATAGAACTGTCTCCAGTTTTCGTAGTTTCCCCAGGCTCAAATGCTCGGTGCCAAGCGTTCCGTGATTTCCTCTTTACAGGATATCAGACTCCCAAACCAGATTCACTCTTCCAGTTGGAACAAGGAGAGCCCCCATGGAGGGTAGAGGGAGCAGGCCAGAGTCAAACCTGTCCAGGTGAGTGAGTGGCAACCAAGATGGGGAGAAACGACATGGAAATTCCAGTTGGTCAGTGAAGGGTCGATACTTCTGAAATGCTGTCTAGAGAACTTTCCTTACACCAGTTGTGGCCCATAAGCCTAACACCTTTCTGCATGTTCTTTTTTTATTTGGCCATGCTGTGCAGCATGTGGGATCTTAGTTCCCCTCCCAGCGTTCTAGCCCGTGCCCCCTGCAGTGGAAGCTTGGAGTCTCAACCACTGGAACGCCAGGGAAGTCCTGCATGTTCTTTGTCAGGGCTGTTCTTCTTTGCCTGCCACTAAAGGATGATGTCTTCTTTTTTTTCAGCTTTCTGGATCTGACTGCAGTTTGTCTCATCCTGGACCCTGAGGTCTTAACCTGGTTCCATTCCTCCCAGCATGCCCCCTCGTGCCGTCTCCTTTTCTTTGTCTGCAGGGGCCTCACTTCCTGTTCTTCACCTTACCTGCTATGAGATACATCTCACTACCTGTTCACATTGCTTTGCACTTAGCGCTGCTCCCTACCTCTGCAATATCCCCATCCCTTTTGAAAGGGCTGATTAATATCATTCCGTGACAATCCACCTCAGCTTCATTCATCTGAAAACCACACACCCCTCGTATCCCAGGGCACCTCTGTCTACTAATTCACCCTCTGCTTCCCAAGCTTTCAGATTCTGTTTTTTTTCGTTTTTTTTCATCTTCTGTTAAAAGTTGAATTCATTCTTAAGGCCTAAGATTTCTGTTCTCTGCTGGAGAGTCCCACATTGACTCCTGCTAATATATGACCTGCGCTCTAATCATCTGTGCGTTGCCAGGCACCAGGGCCTCTGCCCTATGATGTACTACTTCCTGTATGTGAAACCAGAACCCTCCTTCCTGCCAGATAATGTCTTCACCATCAGAGTGTGTATTCGTATATACGGAAGATTTAACCTCTCTGCACTCTTAACAGGTATTCCCACCTCTCTTTCTATAGTCTGATCTGCCCTCTCATTCTATATTTTGCCTTCACCCAAGATATCCGTCCTGTGAAATCCTTTTTCCTTCACCTTCAGGAATGAGATCACTTTTCCTCCTGGCGAATCCTTTTCCTCCATGTGCATTTTATTTAGGTTCTCCCTGCTCTACACCCTGGTGCCCGGTCACCTTTGAGTTACCCTGAGTCTTTCCTATTTACTCTGCTCTATATTTCTGAAGGTCTCTGCTGTTCCTATTGAATTTTGTTTTCAAAATGCATTTTGGAAATTCCACCCTCTCAGGTCCCCTGATGGCCATGATGATATAGACTTGCTTTGTTCCAATTCCTACATATATAGGTTGATTTCAGTTTTTCTTTTAGTTCCCTTTGAGGTTCTGGTTGTATTCCTCTGTGGATAGGGGGCATGAAAGCAGTGGGACTTGATGAGAAAACATGAAGAGTGAGAGTTGGTTGAGAAAACAAGAGGTCCACATTTATTTTTTGAAGTTGAGAAGATAAGAACCCAGCCAAATAAAAAGAAAAGCATTGGGCTGTGGTAGAAACAGGGTCAGAAGATGTCCTGGAAACAAGTGACAAAATTACTCCAAAGAGGAGGAAGTGATCTATTTTACCGAATGCCACAGATTATGTCAAATAACCCGAAGACTGGCATCTACGCATTTGATTATATTGCATTTTTACATCCGGATGCCGCCTTCTTTCACTCTGAGTTCTCTTTTTCTGTCTGTGAAATTCAAGTGCACACTCAAAACTCCCTCTTTCCTGACTTCCCATCTGTTTTCATATCTATACCGCACTAACTCAGTCCTGAGCGTATATTTTATTGTATTGTTTTACTGTTGGTATGAGGCTTTTTCCATATAGAGGAAAGGGTCTGTATCTTATTCTTCCTTACTTAGCGTAACCACAGAATAATTCACTGACAGTATCACTTGCATCCATTTATCACATCTTTCATGAAAGCAGGTTTGGTGGTCCCCCACCCTGCCCCTGGGTGCATGGCTTGCCGGATCTTAGGTACCCAACCAAGGGTTGAACCCGCACCCTGGGCAGTGAAAGCGTGGAGTCCTAACCACTGGACCACCAGGGAATCCCCAAAACAGTTTTGGTTTGGTTGCATTTTGGTTTTAATTTTGCTTTTCATCAGGGATGTGTGTGAACTATGTGGGAGCCTTTTCCAAATACAGGCTCTGTCTCTTGAGGTTCGGCTTCTGGTTTGCTAGGTGTGGGGAGTGACCAGAGCCTATGAGGTATTTGAAAGGCTTGCCAGGCAATTCTGCTTTGATCCCTGTCATTGAAGAACCACAACTCTAATGTGCTCTGAGGGAGATGCAGATGAAATAAAAGACAAGTGTAAAAATCTGTTGGAAAGGGTTGATGTAGGTGCATAAAATTCTAAAATTTTTAGCATTTTATTATGAGGTATACACAAGGATTGATTTACAAAATCAGAGAAAACTGAGCTTTGATAAAGTGTTGCTGAGAGGATAACGTGTGCTTCTTTTTGAAAGCATAATAAAATAATTTCTGCAAGAAAGAGAGCTGGGTTTTAAGTAAAAATGTTGACAGAAGGCCTTGTGGGTCAGTAATAATGTAAAAAGAAGACTTTGGAGATGGAAATGAGGAAAGCAGTGTGGGAGATTCTTAATAGATTGGCCTATAGGAGACTGTCTGCAAAGAAATGGCTGATTACTCTGGGTTTTATGTTAATAATTGGCTTAGAAAGTGTGATTTTGGTTTTGTCTTGTCTTTTTTGGCTAGTTCTAGAGAGTCTTTCTTGATAGCTAGGTGGTAAAATTGTAACAATGGGAAAATATAGCTTGGAGTTCTAGGATGAGTGGAAGGTAAGGACAATGAGTATTTTCTTCATCCTGGATGGGAATGATTCTTCAGAATCTCTTCATTGGCGGGTGACAGAGATGATGTAGGAACAGAGATCAAGGAAGAATCTGGCATTAGTGGAAAGTAGAAAATTTGGAGATGAGTATATTAAACATATTATAATGGCAAATATAGGATATGATGGTCTATACCTGTGCTGTCCAGTGTGTTGGGCACTGGCCACATGTGGGCTACTTAAATTTAACATTTAATTAAATTTAATTAACATTCAGTAAAATTACAAATTTATTTCTGTAGTCAACTCTAGCCACATTCAAGTGCTCAACAGCCATACATGGCTAGTGGCTACCATATTGGAAACCACAGATATAGAATATTTCCATCACTGCAGAAATTTTTATGGGGCAGCTCTATATACAGTTACATTATGATTGAAGAAGGTGGTATTTCCACCAGTCAGTACATGGGATGTGGGTAGATGGCCCAAGGACTTATTTTTAAATTTCAGATGGTTATATGTGTGTCTGGATATATTAGATCATGTGAGGTTGTATCATACCTAATAGAAAATTGGAGTATTATCTACAATATTACTATTAAATAAGTGATTGATGTCTTAGAAAAGTTTCATTTTGGTGTGCAGTCAGAATGAGAGGGGAACGATTTAGTAACAAGGCGATTATTGAATATTTTACCTCAGTACTCTTGGATCGCACTCTGTAGATCCTGATTCTGATTCTGATTTTCCAGTTGTAACCCTTTGTTACTAAAACCCATGTTGCTTATTTGATCAGCATAGATACGGTTTGATGTCTCTGGATGGACTTTTCATGTTCTCTGTGTATTCCTCTCCCCAAACTCTAAAACTAGGAATGCCCTTGTCCTGGGCCCTCCCCTTTCTCTACTCATTCTTCTTAAATTATCTCATTTAGTTTCATGCAGTCCAGATATTTAAATAATATTTGTATACTCATGACTTAAAATTCTTATCTTAAGTCTAAAACTTTCTCCACACTCATAGATCCAGCCACGTACATCAAATTTTCTCTTGAGTGTGTATTAGTCATCTCAAACCTGATGTGTACCTCAAAATGGAGCACTTGATATCCCACAGATGCCAAACCTATGTCTTTATTCTTCCTCGTCTTATTAAATGGCACCAGCTCCTAAACAGATGCTTCAGCCGCATCTTGAGGCCCTGTCCTTGATTCTTCCCTTTTCTACCTCCAGAGTTCATTGTGATGGTGAGTCTTAGCTTTCCTTCCTCTATACTTATCTTTTCTTCTTCCATCATGCATAATTTGTTTTTGTACATTTTTTCATCTCCTTGGTAGTCATCCATGCTGAGGCTACTGTTATCTCTTGCTGGAACTCTACCATAGCCTCCTGTGTGTTTTCTCAACAATTTTATTTCTCCAATTCATTCTTCCTATGAGTCATGTGACCTTTTGGAAATATCAATTCAAAACCTGTTGTACTTCTGTCAAAAATTTTTTGGTTGCTTCCTGCTATTTTTCTTAGCATAAAATCCAATTTTTTAACAGTTTACAAGATCTATACACTCTCAATTCTACAGACCTTTCCAAACTTATCTATTTCTACTTCCCTCAAGCTCAGGATAGTCCAAGTATGCCAGCCTCCCTTATGTTTCTCTATCATGCCTAAGGTGTTTTTGCCTTTGAGTTTTTGCATTGCCTGTTTCCTCTTGGAATAGTCTTCATGTAGTTATTTGCATAACATTGCTCATTCTAGTCCTGTGATGTCAGCTTAACTTTTTTTTCTCTCGAGGATGACTACTTTGTCTAAGATTGGCCTTCCACTACTCTATCACCTCCTTCATACCATTTTTCATGTTCTATAATTTTCTTACTACTTTGATTACCTCTTGATTCTTGCTCTCTTTCTCTTTTGTTACTAGAATGACAGCTCCATGGAGACAGAATATATTAGTCAAACTGTAGTAACATACTAATTCTAATATTCTAATATATTATTCTAATATTCTAGTATATTCCCAAACACCAACCCATTCAGTGTTCGTTGGATGGATGGATCCATCCCTTCCATCTTCTTTTTTTGTATTCCAGTCACAGTGTGGTTCTATTTCTACTTCTGTCCCCATTTTGCGAGGTTCTATTTGGAAAGCAGCCCACACTATATTTATTCATTGTAGACTGCCCAACTTTGTTTCTAAAACAGCTGTTTTTCCTTTTACTGTTTTATAATATTGTCTCTTTTTAAAAAATATTTATTTATGGGCTTCCCTGGTGGTGCAGTGGTTGAGAGTCCACCTGTCGATGCAGGGGACAACAGGAGGGCTCCTTAGTTGCAGCTCACAAGCTCCTTAGTTGCAGCATGCAATACTGTCATTTTTCACAGAGCATAGGATACATTTCCATAGTGGACATTTCTCTTAGACTGGGATCTTATCAGAGCTAGCCCAAACCATGGCATTTTTGTACCTTTTTTACCCCCTAAAATTATCATGGATGTTTTCATTGTTCTTTTTCCTAGAAGAAATATGGGAGATTCACCCTATGCAATGGCACCCAGAAAACCAAAACGGGATTAAAACTTTGGAAAGATGTCAGCAAAGTTATGCACTTGGAAATAATTTCGATTTATGCAAAAGTCTTGTTCCTTTAACACAAAGATACAATAATTTTGGCCCACATTGTAAAAGTTTGAAATCACCTTTAGGTTTTGTTATTGAGAATAGAAGATATGCAGGAAAGGATTCTGATGAGTTCAGTGGATATGGGAAATCATCTCTCTACCTCCAGCATAATAGAACTCTTACCAGAATTAAATACCATGGCTGTGTGAAACCCAGTAGCACTAAGTCACAGCTCGATGACCATCAAAAAATTTATCCAGGAAAGAAACTACATACATGCAGTGAGTGCGGGAAAGCCTTCTCCAGGAAGGCAGAGCTCATTAGACATCAGAGAACTGAAAGAGGAGAGAAACCCCATGGATGCAATGAATGTGGGAAAAAATTCTTGAGGAAGATTCAGCTCACTGAACATCAGAGAACTCATACAGGAGAGAAACCCCATGAATGTAATGAATGTGGGAAAGCCTTTTCCAGGAAGTCACAGCTCATGGTCCATCAGCGAACTCATACAGGAGAGAAACCCTACGGATGCAGTGAATGTGGAAAAGCCTTCAGCCGGAAGTGCCGGCTCAAGAGACATCAGCGCTCTCATACTGGAGAGAAATTATATGGTTGCAGTGTGTGTGGGAAAGCCTTTTCCCAGAACTCATACGCCATTGCACATCAGAGACTTCACACAGGAGAGAAGCCTTACGAATGCAGGGAATGTGGAAAAACGTTCTTTTTTAAGTCAGACCTTACCAAGCATCAGAGAATTCATACAGGAGAGAAACCATATGAATGCAGTGATTGTGGAAAAGCCTTCAGAAGCAAGTCAGAGCTCATTCAGCACCACCGGACTCACACCGGAGAGAGACCATATGCCTGCAGTGAATGTGGCAAAGCCTTTGCCCACATGTCAGTCCTCACCAAACATAAGAAAACTCATACAAGAGAGAAAGCTGTGGATTCCCCAAAGCTGGAGAAATCTTCCTCAGTGAGTCATAGCTCTTTATTCATGAGTGAACTCATACAGGAGCAAAACCCTATGAACGCAGTGCCTGTGGAAATGTCTTTTATGGGAACCCAGCCCTTATTAAACATCAGTGAGTTCCTAGGGGACAGAAATGTAGTGATTGTGGACCAGCCTTTTCCAAGAAGTCAAGCCTCAGTAGAAAATCGGGAATTTACACAGGGATTAAGCCTTGCAAATACAGTGAATGCGACAACCTCTTCAGTAATAAGTTATGTCTTATATGTTACAGATACTGTGTAGGAAAAAAAAATCCTCAGATACCTGAGATGGGAAAAAGTCTTGAGCAAGAATCCTCCCCACATTCATTATGTGTCAGAGCTTGCTTAGGACAGAAATGCTGTGGATGGGGTGGTTGTGGAGAACACCTCTGTGAGAAGTTAGGCTTAGTAAATATCAGTGAGATCACATTGGGCAGAAATGCAGCTCCTGTGGGGAAGTCTTTTCCTAGAGGTGATATTGCAGTTGATATCAAAGAATTCCCACAGGACCAAAACCTTAGAGTGTGATGGGTTTTTATGATAAATTGTACCTTATCACTTGTCAGAGGAGCATAGAAAGACAACTCTAGAGGCACTGAAGGTGGAAGACATGTTTAGTAAAATGTGGGAGCACTCATAGAGAAGAAAAATCCCCCAAAGGCAATAAAAAATGGAAATTCTATCACCAAACTAAGTCATGTATCACAGTTTTACCTTGGAAAGTGGGAAAGACTTTTGTAAATAAAGGAAATCTTCTTGGACACCAGGAATTGCATTGTGCAGTGAAAACCTAAGAATATAATGAATGTAGAAGGACAGCTATATTCGTTTCTTATGGCTGCTGTAACCAGTTGTCACAAACTCAGCGTCTCATAACAGCACAATTTATTATCCTGGAGCTCAAGTCCAGAATGCATCTCTGGGCCAAAAGCAAGGTTGTTCACAGGGTTGCATTTCTTCTTGGAGGCTCTAGAGGAGAATCTGTTTCTTTGCTTTTCCAGCTTCTAGAAGCTGCCCAAATTCCATGGCTTGCGGCCCCTTTCCTTCCTCAGAGCCAGCAATGGCTGGTCAACTCTTTCATCCCTCCAACACTCATTCTTCTGTCTCCTCCTTCCACGTTTAAGAATGCTTGTGATTACATTGGGCCCACCCAGATAATCCAGGATAATCTCCTGTCTTAAAGTCAGTTAATTAGCAGCTTTAACTCCATCTACTACCTTGTATCCCCTTTGCCTTATAATATAACATGTTCACAGGTCCTAGACATAAGGATGTAGACATCTTTGGGAGGCCATCATTCTACCTACCAGAGGCCACCCTTGGGCGCCCAGTGATTCGTGTCTATCCTGCATGCAAATGGATTCATCCTATCCCAGCATCTCCAGATGTCTCAGCCCATTACAGGATCAACTCAGAATCCAAAACCTAACCTAAAACTGATCAGCTCAGGAGTGCCAAATTTCATCTTCTAAATCTAGTGTTGATAGGCTCTGGGTACAATCCATTCTGAGGTTTCTCTCTGTGAACCTTTAAAACTCTAGAAACAATTTATATGGTCCTAAAATAACTTAATTCCATCTTCTACCTTAATTCCCCTTTACCATGCAATGTAACATATTTACAGTTTCTAGGAATTAGGACATGAACACCTTTGGGATTTGCCATTATTTTGCCTACCACAAAAACATTAGATTTCAGAGAATTTACACTTTGATAAATTCCTACCTAGCCCTTAAGTAAATTTGGAAAAACATGTTTCCAGAGAAATAATTATCTAAAGTAATTATGATCTAAGTACATTAACATTTTTTCTTTAATCAGAGAATCTTACACTGATTGTTAGATGTGAACACCGTGGAATGCTCTTGAAATGTATAAATCAAATTCTCAGCACTGGAAAAGAACTCTTAAATGTCCTAAAGGAATATGAGATTTATGCTGCTAGAAATACTACCAAACATACGTTTGTATCTATTCTGAAATTGCACAAATTAATATATCCACATATATCATAGTGAACCTAAATCCTGACCAGTATTTTTCACAGCCAACTCCAAAAACACCTTTTTCTTCAACAGTATGATGTATATATCGTCCCACCTTAAATAACAAGAAAAGACAAAATACGTGAATGGACTTCTTCAGATGTTGGATAATAGGGAGCTCAGAACAGCTATCTCTGAGAGAAAGAAAACAAATGAAGTAAGCCTTATGATTGCCCCCCAGGCTACTGCCTGGAGAGAGTTTCCATTCTACAGCATAGGGAGGAGGAGCCCCAAAAGATCTCAGTCTCCTTGAATTGAGACAGAGTTTAGAGTTAGTGGAATTCAGTGTGGCTGAAATCAATCCATGGGGCAGATGACAGGAGAGGAGAGAGCTGTGCCCAGAGAGTGAGAGAGTTCCAGAGTTCTAGCAGTCCTACAAGAGATACTGTGAGAGCTATAATAATTATATATACTAAAGGCACTTGGTAATTATGAATTTAGTCATAGTCTAATGAGTCAAAATCATTTGTTTCAAACTAAATACAATATTCAGTTCATTCTAGTCCTTTTTTTTTTTTTTTTTCGTGGTACGCGGGCCTCTCACTGTTGTGGACCACAGGCTCCGGACGCACAGGCTCAGCAGCTATGGCTCACGGGCCCAGCCACTCCATGGCATGTGGGATCTTCCCAGACTGGGGCACAAGCCCATGTCCCCTGCATTGGCAGGCGGACTCTCAACCACTGCACCATCAGGGAAGCCCTCATTCTAGTCCTTTTTGAGTTCGTTCATAGGCCAGGCTAATTGCCAATAATGAGATTAGAAGCAGGGCTATGGTGAGTATTGTTTTTAGATTATTTGTTTGAGTAGCTCAGGGGAGGGGCAATAGGAGGGCAATTTCTAGGTCAGAATTCTAGAGTTCCTCCACAAGTTTTTAAGTTGTAATAGGCACATATATGTGAAGAAACTCCCTAGGCTGGAGAAAGAACCACTGGAAATGAACAGGCTGAACCATCCTTGGAGCTTGCACAAAGTTGGGAATAATTTGTGTTTCCACCAACTGGAATGGAAACACCTCCTTAACATTTGGAGACTCACAGTGGAACTTCAGAAGAGCATTGTCTCAGTGGGTGGCTCAAATTGGATCTAGAGTAAAGGCTCCTCTGAACTCTTACCAAAGCATAATGCAAACCACTAAAAAAAAAACTGTTTCTAAGTAACTTACTGCTTCCCAGGACAAAGCCCAATAGTATTCAAAAGGAATAGGAAGCAGTCCATCAACCAGTAATGTAAAATTCACAAAGTCTGAAATCTAATTAGAACCTACCCTGGTATGCCAAGAAGCAGGAAAATAGCACCCACAAACCTGAAGGAAAGTTGATAGAAAGAGACCCAGAAAAAAAAAGGAAAAAAATTTAAAGAAAAAAACCAAAAAATTTAAAACCAATAAAAAATGAAAAAATTTAAAAAGAGGAATAAAGTATAAATAAGAAACAAATAAATGAGACCCAGAAATGACACGGGTGATAGAATTAGCAGAAAATGATGTTAAAACAGCTATTATAAATACTACATATGCTCAAGAAGGTTGCATCAAGTGGATTATAGAAATTATAATTCACTGTGGGATTCTGCAGGTCTTTTGGTAGTGAATTCTCTCAGATTTTGTTTATTTTTAAATGTCTTTATTTCACAGTCATTTTTAGATAATATTTTCCCTGGAGATAGAATTCTAAATTGACAATGCTTCTCTATCATTTAAAAAGTGTGAATCTAGTATCTTCTGGCCTCCCAGAATTGTTTCTGGTGAGAAGTCAACCATCATTCATATTACTCTTTCCTTGTATCTAATGTGTCTTTTTTTTCTCTAGCTGTTTTCAAGATTTACTTTTTGTCTTTGGTTTTCAGCAATTTCACTATGATGTGTGTAAATATGCTTTGTCATTAAAAAATAGAAACCAAGTTGTCCTTGTAATGCCTTTAGGAATTGTAGTGTTGATTAGTTTTTCATCACTTTGTTTTAATTTGTCTTCTCTCTTTTTTCTTAATCAGTCTTGCTATAGATGTACCAAATTTAGTAACCTTATATAGCAGTTTAAGTTTTTTTATTCTACTTAAGGTTCAAGTTGGTTTTTTTTCCCCCTCGCCTTGTAAAGTGAGAAGCTTTGCCTACAGCCAGTGGTAGGCTACATTTATGTTACATAAGATCTTACCAGTATAACTGACAAGCACACACAGAATGATGTTTTTAAAGTGGACCATGGTTGTGAGAATTGGTAAAGATCTGTCTTGCCCGCTAATAACCCAATATTGTCAGTATTTCCCTGCCTAGTTCGTGCTTTTTGCATCTTGTTTATGAAATCTTTGCATATCTCATGATAGTCATGTAAGTTTTCCCCTAGAAATTTAAATATTTTACTATTTATATTTAGATCTGTGATCCATTTTGAATTTATTTTTCCCTGTGTGTGAGGCATGGGATGAAAGTTCCTTCTTTTTCTCTCCATATTGTTATCCAGTTGAACTAGTACAGTTTATTGAAAAGACTGTTCTTTATTCCCACTGAATTACGTTGGCATCGTGTCATAAACTAGATGGTAGTGTATACTGAATCTTTTTCCAGGATCTTTGTATTTTGTTCCATTGTTGTATTTACTATCCTTGTACTAATAATACAACACTGTCTAATTACAGTAGGTTTTTACTGAAATAAGTCCCTGAAATCTGGTAGGGTTATGCCCTCCAGTTTTTTTCTTCTTCAAGGTTGCCCTGGCTATTCAAGTCTTTTGTACATCCATTTAAATTTTAGAACTCACCTCCAGTATTTCTCACCCTCTCTTTCATATACTTTATCTCTTTGCATTCTTTATTCGAGTATACTAATTCTTCAGCCGTATCTATATGGCTATTAGTTTGTCGATTGGTCTCTAATTTTAGTTACCGTATCCAGTTGATTCTTGTTATTCACTGTGCTTACATTCTATAAAATCACTGTGAACACTGAATTAGCAAATATTGAACATTGCTCCTAGGGGGATTATGGACTAGGTTTCTGCAAGCCGCTGGTTACAACATTTGTGTCAGTCAATCAATGGATAACCTCGTTTTATGTGTGTTTCTGCTTAAAGACACCTTATTTAATATGTATCATTCATTTCTTAACATTAAACTCACTATAACTCTTGCCTGAACAAAGCTTATCTAACACATATATTTGCTCAAAAAGGTACATCACTGCCTTCTTGCACTTAAAAACACTAGACAGTACTTGAGCACTGTGCTTGGGGGCCATTTTAAACAACAAAATTACCAAAAAAAAAGTTTAAAAATGTGAAAAACGTGACACTAAGTAGACAACGAAAAGGACATTTGTTTACAATAGCAGAGCTGAAATAAGGCAGAACATCATTTTGTTCAGGGCAACTCAAATTATTCATTGCTCAAACTATTCTATGCATGTCTGCAAATGTTCATGAAAGTGCCGTGATTATTGATTTTGAGTCAGAAAGAAATTTTAGCAGGTAGGTGAATTCACAATAAATCCACGAATAATGAGGATCAACTATTTTATTTTTAAATTTTTCTGCTGGTTTATATATATCTAAATGGTCATTTTAATAATATCTTATTCCTTCCCCATATTTTAGATATCTTATTTCTCAATCTATTAAAGCTTTATATTAAACATTCATGGGCTTCCCTGGCGGCGCAGTGGTTGAGAGTCTGCCTGCTGATGCAGGGGACACGGGTTTGTGCCCCAGTCTGGGAGGATCCCACGTACCGCGGAACGGCTGGACCCGTGAGCCATGGCCGCTGAGCCTGCGCGTCCGGAGCCTGTGCTCCGCAGCAGGAGAGGCCACAACAGTGAGAGGCCCGTGTACCGCTAAATAAATAAATAAATATTCATAATATTCTGAGCTGATAATTCCTGCATGTGTAGTCATTTCATATCTGATTCTATTGTTCTATCTGTTGAAAAGTGTTCAGGATTAAAGCTCCTTGAGGACAGATTTTTGCTGTGTTTATATGAGCACTTAGTTCTTCTCCACCTTTTAAATATATGTTAAAAATATTTTACAGAGATTACTGTTTTAGGGATATTTTACCTGCAGGATATAGTGAATATGCCTTTCAAAAACTTCTGATTTACTGGATTAGTTGAAAATTAAGTGTTCAATTGCAAGATAGATAAAATGGCATTTTACTTCTTTCCATAATGACTGGTGAGAACTATGACACAGAGATATAGCCTTTGTAACTTACGGTGAAAACAGCCAGAACGTATACCTGTAGGTCCTTTTCTCATCAGCAATTGTCACCACACATTGGAAGAAGAATGTGTAATAACTACAGGAATTAGTATCATTTGAGTATATTTCTGTGGACTTTACCTGGGAGGAGTGATAGCCACTAGGTTCTGCTCAGAAGAACCTGTACCAGGATGTGTTGTTGGAGAATTCTAGTAACCTGTGACACTAGTTAAAGATGATTGCCCTATCATTTGGAGCACACAGCCAATAATAGCCCTTCCTTTTTCAGTTGCCCTAGCTTTCAAAGCGCCTCAAGATACTGAATTTGAGTTTGTAGACAATAGATTCTCAGACACTCTTCTGTTCCCAGGTGGAAATTAACGTGCTTTCACCTTCATTAGATTTTTAATATGCCAAGGTCAAAGTGTGTCCATTCCTGAAACATTCTGTACTCTTCCTAGACGTCCCCCACGAAGTCCAATTGTAAGTGTCCAAGTCTTTGTCGCTGCCCATGAACAAGCTATCAGGCTACCAAAGCAGATATAATCCTTAATTTCAAACCTGGAAAAGAGCCATGGAGAGTAGAAGATGAAATGCAGTGTCAGTACTTTTCAAGTGAGTGAGCAACTGAGAAGCAGCAAGATGGGAGACCTTGAAAGTAAAGTACTTAGCCATGAAGTGTTGACCCTTCCATATGTGTTTAACAAGGCTAAAACTCCGAAGGTCATTACAAATACCTAAATCATTGGCAAGGCTCTCTTGTTTGCTGTTTCAAGGGAGATGTGCCTCTTTTTCTCTCTTTTGGTTTGTTTCAGTGTTCAGTAGAACATTATTTTCTTTGCAGCATCCAGACTTCCTCCTTTTCTTCTGCTTCCTCTTTGGCAATGTCAGTTCCTGTTTTCTCCACATCTCTTGTTTTCACTTCTTTTACCTGGTCAAATGTAACAATTCTTCCAGTTAATACAGCAACACCTTTTATCCTGGGGTAAGGAGATTTGGTCCACTGTGCAGGTGGCTTTCTGTGGGCCATGTGAGAATGTATCAGAGCAAGCTAGAAGGTGGGACTGTTGACCACAGTGGTGGTCTCTAAGTATGATATTGAATCTTTGGGAAGGTTCATTGGCTATTGCTTTCAGAATTAATTAGAGAAGAAAGAATCAATAGGATAGGATAACTACACTTGAGGTGAGAAGCTGAGGGTCCTTTATTTTAACCTGCTTCCCCCAGATATTTTTTCAAGACTTTAGTTGGCATCTTTCCTTAGTAGTCATTGGTTGTGTCTGATGGATGGACTTTCTCCATGCTCTGGGCATCTTCTAAAGTCTTCAGAGTTGGAAAGCATAAAGCCTCATCTTTGTCTATTTCTATTGTTTGTTAGCAGTGTAATTTCATTAAATTTCATGGCCTTTACAATACTATTTATATGCTGATGACCCCCAAATTTCTGTCTACAGGCCAAACCTTCCCTTATCCTCATATAGTCACCTGGATACTTCCTTTCTGCACTTGGAGACCTAATATCTATCTCAAATTCATGTCATTTTTCGTTCCTCTTTTCACTCACACCACAAATTTAATCCATTACCAAGTCTGATCTTCCTGTCCCCTTATTATATCCTGAGGGCCTCCACTCTTTCCTGTAACTATTGTTTTCACTCAAGCCTCAATATCCAGTATTTTTTGCCAAAATTTTTATAGTTTGCTTGAAGATACTCTCACTTCTTTAATCTTATTTCTCTCTATTCTCCACGTAATAACCAGATGATTTTTTAAATTTTACTATTTTTATTTATTTATAAATAGTAAGTAAGGAAAGTCAGTGTTTCGGGCTACTCTCCCCCAAAGGTCATGAACATAAACTTCAGAAACATCTGGATTTTTAAAGACATAAGGTTTTGACAGTTACTTGGAAAGAAAAAAAGGGGTATGAGAAGATAAACCATCATACAGAAAGAACAGTCTTCAAGTGGAAGCGTAGAGAGAAAGATCTAACGTATAATCTTAAAAAAATGCTACATGACATAGCAGATCATTACCAATTTTCACAACCACAGTCCACAAACCTAAAAAAGTATTTATGTCACAAGATTAAAAACCTTGTGATACAGATACGTGAAGGATGACTTTTTTTTTTTTTTTTTTTTTTTTTTTTTAGCGGTACACAGGCCTCTCACTGTTGTGGCCTCTCCCGTTAAGGAGCACAGGCTCCGGACGCGCAGGCTCAGCGGCCATGGCTCACGGGCCCAGCCGTTCCGCGGCATGTGGGATCTTCCCGGACCGGAGCACGAACCCATGTCCCCTGCATCAGCAGGTGGACTCTCAACCACTGCGCCACCATGGAAGCCCAAGGATGACATTTTTTTTAAAAGGTGAATTTTAATTTTATTTATTTATTTATTTATTTATTTATTTTGGCTGCATTTCTTCTTTGTTGCTGTGCACGGGCTTTCTCTAGTTACGGTGAGTGAAGCCTATGGGCTTCTCATTGTGGTGGCTTCTTTTGTTGTGGAGCACGGGCTCTAGGTGTGCAGGCTTCAGTAGTTGTGGCTCACAGGCTTAGTTGCTCACCACATGTGAGATCTTCCTGGATCAGGGATCGAACCCGTGTCCCCTGCATTGGCAGGTAGATTCTTAACCACTGCACCACCAAGGAAGTCCAGGATGACATTTTTAAAGTGAAAACTAGTACATCTGTCTCCTACTATTACCTTGAATGGCATCCTGTTACTATTAGTATAATATCCAAATTCCTTCCAGGGTCCTCCTATACGTGAGCATTTCCTGACTACTGACTATATTTTTGTTTACTTCTTTGTATAAAAATATTTGAAGTATAACATAGTTAATTTTTACAATCAGCACACTGTATAATGAGCATTTAGATCAAGAATACCAGAGTACTGTTCCAGATGCCATTGTGTGAATATAAAATAATTTATTCATTCTGCATTCAGGCCTTTATGAGTAATCCTCCTATATAGTTTTATGTAAATGTCTTCCTTTATTTTTTTTTGAAAATATTTATTTCTAAATGGTTTAGACTTAATGTGAAATCCCAAGATTATACACAAATTTTATGCACATTGTTTTTGCAGATATCCTTAAGTGGTAATTTAACCACATTTGATTTATCATAGTCTATCTATCTGTCATTAGACACACACACACACACACACAGAGGTACATATTGTTTTCCTGAACTCTTTACCCCTAAATACCTAAGTGTGTATTTCCTAGAAACAAGGTCATTTTAAAAACATAAACAATACAGTTATCAAAATCAGAATATTAATATTGTTACAGAACTATTATCCAATCTACAGAGTTTATTCAGATTCTACTGATTGTCTCACTAATATTTTTTATAGTAAATGATAAAAAAAAACCTTCTTTTGCTGTCTTGCTCATTCTTCCGTGGGTACTCTGGCTTTAATCTAGACGTCAGAGCTTGCTAATTATGACTCAACTTCTTTAGGCAATAAACTATATGGATGCAACAAAAGTGCAGTGAATACTTGTAAACCACTCATGACCATGCCTTGGAGAACTCATGCAGGAAAGAAACCCCATGAATGCTGTGATTGTAAGAGAGCCTTTCCCAGTAAGTTAAAGCTAATCACTCATCAGGAAACTCACACAGGAGAGAAAACATATGGATGCAATCAACGTCAGAAAGTCTTCATTACAAAGTCAGCACTAATCTATCATCAGAAAACCCGTCACAGAGAAGGGACATCCTATGGATGCAACAAATGTGGGAAAGCTTTTCCTTGGAGGTCAAAACTCATTTTACATCAGAGGACTCATTCAGGAGAGAGACCTTTCAGATGCAGAGTATGTGATAAAGCCTTCATGGTTAGGACACATCTCACTGTACATCAGAGAACTCACACAGGAGAGAAAACATATGAATGCTCAGATTGTGAGAAAGCCTTCTCAAAAAAGGCTCAGCTCCTGATTCATCAGCGAATTCACACAGGAGAGAGACCATATGGATGCAGTGAATGTCCACAAGCCTTCATCCAGAAGTCAGATCTCAGTAATCATAAGAAAACTCATCATGCAGTAGGGAAATCCCATGAATGCAGTGAATGTGGGAAGGTTTTGTCCTCTAAGTCAACTCTCATTATACATCGGAGAAGCCATACAGGTGAGAAACCCTTCAAATGCAGTGCATGTGATAAAGCCTTCACATCAAAGGCACATCTCATTGTACATGAGAGAATTCATACAGGAGAGAGACCGTATGAATGCTTAAATTGTGAGAAAGCCTTCTCCGCTAAGGCACATCTCATGATTCATCAGCGAATTCACACAGGAGAGAGGCCTTATGGATGTAATGAATGTCAACAAGCTTTCATCCGGAAGTCAGGTCTCACTAACCATCTACAAAATTGTCATTCTGGGGTAAAGTCATACGGATGCAGTGAATGTGGGAAGGTTCTGTCCTGTAAGTCAACTCTCATTATACATCAGAGAACCCATACAGGTGAGAAACCGTTCAAATGTAGTGTATGTGACAAAGCTTTCGCAGCTAAATCCTATCTTACTGTACATCAGAGAATTCATACAGGAGAGAGACCATATGAATGCTGCAATTGTAAGAAAGCGTTTGCTACTTTGTCAACTCTCATTGGTCACCGGAGAACTCACACAGGAGAGAGACCCTATAGGTGCAATGAATGTCAGAAAGCCTTCTTTCGGAAATCAGCCCTCGCTAATCATCAGCAAACTCAGCATAGAGGAAAATCCTCTCTGCAATGACTGGGAATGTGAGAAATCTCTTTTGATTAATCTTATCTACTCGGAGAACTCATACAAAATAGAAATGCCTATGAACGCTCTGATTATATAGACCCTTTTGGAACTCCTGTAGGAAAGAAACCTTATATATGGAATGAAAGTTGTACACCTTCCACCTGAAGACATCTCCTCATTATACCATAGGGAATCTCACCAAAAAAGAAACATTATAAAGGCAGCAATTGTCAAAAGACTTTATTTGAAAGTCACAGCCTATGCATTTAGGAGGTAAAAACCTATGGATGCAGGGAAAGTGGGAAATTATTCTTTTTCAAGTCATATTTGTTAGACATTATGGTATTCATTCAGGAGAGGGACCCTACAGTTGCAGTGAATGCAGCCAAGATAAGAAAAATTACATCTCATTGTACATAAAAATAGAAATTTCAGGAACGTTGTGATAATGACAGTATTCCCTAGAAACTCAAAACTCTTTGAACATCTTGTACAGGAGAGAGATCCTGTAGGTGCAGTGAATGTGGTAGTGTTAATGCATATCTTCCGATAATGCATGTCTTCCTTACATCAACAAACCCAGATAGGAGGAAAGCCTTGTTAATGTAGTACATCCTTCACATAGATGTCAAAGCTCGCTAATCATCCACAGATTCATATAAGAGATAAATCTTTTTGAAACAAGGAATGTGGAAAGCTTTTGAAAGTGACATATTAAACACCAGTTACTTAATTCAGGAGAGAGTCCAGTGGATATAGTTAAAGTCTGCCTTTGGCCACAAAAGGGTACGAATTTCAGTGATTGTCAAAATGCTTTATTTACAATTCAGAGCTCCTTAATTGCCCACTAACTCATATAGCAGAAAGACTCCATTCTCAGGGGGATAATTTCTAGATTCAATGAAGTTATAAAATCCTTAAGGAGGGCTTCTCTGGTGGCACAGTGGTTGAGAATCTGCCTGCCGATGCAGGGGACACAGGTTCGAGCCCTGGTCTGGGAAGATCCTACATACCACGGAGCAACTAAGCCCGTGCGCCACAACTACTGAGCCTGCGCGTCTGGAGCCTGTGCTCCGCAACAAGAGAGGCCGCGATAGTGAGAGGCCCGCGCACTGAGATGAAGAGGGGCCCCCACTTGCCACAAGTAGAGAAAGTCCTCGCACAGAAACGAAGACCCAACACAGCAAAAATAAATTAATAAACTCCTACCCCCACCATCTAAAAAAAAAAAAATTAAAAAAAAAATCCTTAAGGAATGATATTTCTATTCTACTCCAGTAAACTTCTACTTCAGTAAACTCATACATTATAGAAAAACTGTGATTATAGTCACTAAAAATGCTTCCTATGGAGGACTGGCTATCATTAAGCACCATGAGCTCTTGAAAACAGAAACAATTTGCTCCACACAGAGACTTTATGAATGTGGCAAAAGCATCAGTGATAAATTATATTTTATTTTTGCATTTCATGGTTTTATTTCTTCACATCTGACTGTATCTTAAACTGTGATGCATGTTACAGTTGATGGAATGTCATCATTTCATTGTTAGGGCTTTTCCACATTTGGTGGCATTCTAGATTTGAGTAATTAAGTAAAATCTGGAAACTATAGAATGAAATAATTTTCTAAGGGTTTAATATAATTGTTTTAGAAAGGATTCCAGAGAATATTCTACTACAAATATTAGGTATTTTCACTGCAAATACAATGCTGTTTGAATATAGAAAAAAAACAGAACATAAGGATCAGTTGGATTTCGAACAAGGTTTGTAAGAGTTATGTTGTAGACTATATACTACATAAAATGGACTTTATGTATTTAATTTTATTTTTATTTTTGGAATTACATGAAGAATGTAATTTTTAGAGTTTAATAAATTTCCAGCATAGGCATAGAATGTTGAGTAATATAATCTAATATAAATAGAAATGTTCTATTTCCTTATAAATCAAAATTTAATATGTAATTTGACTCATTAATAAGTCTAAAGAATTACACCACATAAGTTTGTTGCCCTTATTTTTACTGTCTTTTTTAGTATTTCTGCCAACTGTGATGATACATCACTTCTTGAAGCCTACATTTTTCTAGAGCCTTATTTTTGAAATATCCAAAGATGATAAAAGATGTATATAAAATACTAAAAAACAAGCAGCACATGAGACTGAAGGAGGGAAGAAGACAGGGTTATGTGTGGTGAGTTCAAGTGCATTGTATTTCCACTGCTGTGTCAAACAGGAACTTTGGAATCATTATTATAACATGTCCTTGGGCACTACAAACATTTCCTTTCCTCTTAGCATTTCCTAAAATGCCTGGTATTTTTCTAATATTAAGAATAATTGCAGAAATTGGAACTCTTGCACATTGCTGGCATATAAAATGGTTCCGTTGCTATGGAAAAAAAAGTTGGTGGTCCCTCTAAAAAGTTAAATATAGAATTACTATATGACCCAGGAATTCCACTCTTGGGTATATACCCAATGAAATTGAAAACAGGTACTTAAATACTTGCATAACGTTATTCATAGCAGCACTATTCACAATAGCCAGAAGGTGGAAACAACTCAGATGCCCAGCAGTGGGTTATTGGAAAAACAAAATGTGGTATGTGTATATACATGTACCTATACATACACATATATGTGTAATGGAATATTAATCACCTTTACAAGTGAAGTACCGATATACATTATAACATGAATAAGCCTCAAAAACAGTACACTGAGTAAAAGAAGCCAGACACAAGAGATCACATATTGTATTTCTATTTATATGAAATGTGCAGAATAGGTAAATCTATAGAGACATAAAGCAAATTGGTGGTTACCAGGACCTGGGGGGAAGGAGAAATTGAGACTGAATGATTAATGGATATGTAGTTTTCTTTTAGAATAATGAAAATGTTTTGGAACTAGATAGAGGTGGTGGTTGCATAACATTGTCAATAGAGTAAGTGGTCACAGAATTGTATACTTTGAAATGGTTAGTTTTATATTTTGTGAATTTTTACATCAATAAAATATATTTGAAAAGAATAACATTGCAAGAAACTTTGCACTCAAAATGCAGATAAAAATCAAGTTGCTTACAAAAAAAAAAACCTGCTCAGCAAAACCGGTGTAAATATATATATTTTTTTTTTTTTTTTTTGCGGTACGCGGGCCTCTCACTGCTGTGGCCTCTCCCGTTGCGGAGCACAGGCTCCAGACGCGCAGGCTCAGCGGCCATGGCTCAAGGGTCCAGCCGCTCCGCAGCATGTGGGATCTTCCCGGACCAGGGCACGAACCCGTGTCCCCTGCATTGGCAGGCAGACTCTCAACCACTGCGCCACCAGGGAAGCCCAAATATGTCTTCTTTAACTTAACAGATATTAGCTACCAGAACTTTATAGCTAACATCATATTTAATGATGAAAGTTTGAAGACGTTCCCTAGTTGTTCACCATTGAGGTACAAGTCTGCTGCCTCTATTCCTGCTTAACACTCTGCTGGAGGTCTTAACCAGCACAGCATGACAGTAATAACAACTAAAGTGTTTAAAATTGGAAACAAACTTGTCATTATTTGCAGATGATGTGATTGCCTATGTGGAAAGAGGAGAACCCACAGACAACCATGTAAAATAATGAGAGTCCACCGTATAGCACAGGGAACTATATTCAATATCCTGTCATAAACCATAATGGAAAAGAACATAAAAAAAGAATGTGTATATATATGTATGTATGTATATATATATATGTATATATAACTGAATCAATTTGCTATACAGCAGAAATTAACTCAACATTGTAAATCAACTATACTTCAAGAAAAAAAAATAAAAGGAATCTAGTAGAATTCTCTAGATGCTTGCTTGCAACTTCAGTGGAGTGCTAGGCACTAGCGATAATCAGAACACTTTTGAAAAGTTCTCTATTCACAATAAAAATTATGAGAGAATTTGAAAGATTTATATCACTTTATTGAAAGACCTTTAAGATGACCAAAATAAAGGAAGTAGATTGTCTATTAAATGAGAAGGCTCAGTATAACAAAGATAATGGTTCGCCTCCAATAAATAAAGTCTTTTAAGTACCAAGATGCAAATAAACATTGTTGAACATCCAAGAACACGCATGAACTTCTCTTTTTTTTTTTTTTTTTTGCGGTACGCGGGCCTCTCACTGTTGTGGCCTCCCCTGTTGCGGAGCACAGGCTCCGGACGCGCAGGCCCAGCGGCCATGGCTCGGGCCCGGCCACTCCGCGGCATGTTGGATCTTCCCGGACCGGGGCACGAACCCGTCTCCCCTGCATCAGCAGGCGGACTCTCAACCACTGTGCCACCAGGGAAGCCCTCTTTTTTTTTTTTTTAACAAAAGGTTCAGAGCCAGCATGACTAAGCACAGGCAACAGAGCACAAAAGTTAAAGTAAAAAACAGATGTAATATGGAGTCAGAGTTATTCTTCCCTATTATAACACTGAAGCTCAGAGTCCAGTATGAACATGACAGATCTCATCCCCATGACCCTGGGGGTGGGTTTGGGGCAGGAATCGGAGATGAGGATCCACTTTGCTGTCTCAGCACAGCGCTGAGTGCCCTGTCTATCCCACGCTCCCTCACGCACACACAGTTCACAGCAGTGGACTCAGGAAAGTTTCCCCCTCAGCTGCACCTGCTCTTAATTAATTCTGTCTCAATCCCCGGGACCTGCAGATGCTGGCTTGGGACTAACGTTTACCGCTTCTTTGCAGATACACCACAATCCCTTTGCAGATAGTGTCGGTGCCTCACAGGTGACAGGGTAACTGCAGAGATTTGGGGGGAGATGGACTCGGGATCTCAAGACACATGACCGCCTTGGCTTACATGGCACGTATTTACTGACGGCCACAGTCCTGCTGTCCGTTTCCAAAGCAGAGATAAACCCTGGTGAGTGTTTGCTTATGGCTCGGACTTGAACAAGGTTTGGGAGACAGTGCCTAAGAGGAGAGAGCAGCTGAGGAACTGGACAGGACAGAGGTTTCCCCTTGGGTCTCAGGACAGTTTTGTCTCAGCTGGACTCTTTCCTGGACTGAGAGAGGGATGGGGAAGGTGTAACACCGGAGACCACACAGCAGCAGTAGATGGTCGTGGGTACTCGGCTGGAAGGGGAATGGACACTGCCGAGGCTGAGTCCAGCCTGAGGGTAAGGGTTGCTTTTCTTCCTCCTGCTCTTTCCCTTTAAGATTGGAGACTAGGTTTTCCATCAACTCAAACCACTGAGAACTAGACTCAGAGTTGAGAAATTTTGATGTCTAGAGTTCAGGGTTAATGTTCAGACTGTTCAGCTGTGGTCTCTGTTCTCTGCACACACATTTGCACTCAGACTCACACTGCTCCACTATTGTCCTCGTAGACAGATTCCAGAATCTGGATGGACCTGGACAAACGCATGGGCATGGGACCTAGAGGGGTTACAATATTGTATGCTTTTCTTTGCCACTGAAAGGCACAGTTTAAAAGCAATCCTGCGTAAGAGTCCAGCCTCTGGAGGCCAGAGCGGCTTATCTTCAATTCCTGGCTCTGCCTCCTACAGTCTGGGGGATTGGGAGCCCCTGAGTGAGTCTCAGCTTCCCAACCTGTGAGCCAGGAATAGGAACAGTGTCACTCTGAATACTGACTAGAGTGAATGAACATTAAAGAGGGTGATATGCCGGCCCACAGCAAGTCTCTAGCAAATGGTAGTCATGACGGTCTCCCGCATGATTCTAGAGCCAGTATTTTGCAGCCAGACACACAGCTGGCCACACTGTCATCAAACTTCACCCTATCTCTCTGTAATTCTATATTGATTTCCCAATTCCATCTTGTGTTGTTTTGGACGTTTTGTGGGATGAATCTGAATGACTCTTCTCTCTGTGTGTTTGTGTGAGAGAGAGACAGACAGAGAGACTGTATCTAGACCACACCCACATTTACCAGTATACCAGTGAATTAATCCCAAGAAAACTTATGAATAATGGGACATTACATCCAAACATTATCTCTTATTCAGCAAAGAAGGCTATCGAAGATGTACTTAGGAATTTCTTCTCAGCAAAGATTTCCATAGCAGAGGATAACCCCTTTAAACAGATCCGTGTTTTTCTTTTTTTGCTTTGGCTTTGTGATGCAGTGCCCCTTAGACCTTAAAAGGGGGGAAAAAATCTGCTTTCTCTCTTTTTTAAATTTTATTCAACATAGTTTTGGAAGTTTTAGCCACAGCAATCAGAGAAGAAAAAGAAATAAAAGGAATCCAAATCGGAAAAGAAGAAGTAAAGCTGTCACTGCTTGCAAATGACATGATACTATACATAGAGAATCCTAAAGATGCTACTAGAAAACTACCAGCGCTAATCAATGGATTTGGTAAAGTAGCAGGATACAAAATTAATGCACAGAAATCTCTTGCATTCCTATTTATTGTAGTTGATTTACAATGTTGTGTTAATTTCTGCTGTACAGCAAAGTTATTCAGTTATACATATACATATATATACACATATATGTGTGTGTATATATACATATATGTATACATTCTTTTTCATATTCTTTTCCATTATGGTTTATCACAGGATATTGAACATAGTTCCCTGTGCTATACAGTAGGATTTTGTTGTTTATCAAAAATCTGCTTTCTTAAAATTGGCTAGTAGGATTTGAATTATCCACTGACTGACTTTGAATTAGAAACTTCCATACTGAGTCACCTTTAATCTAGTAACAAAAGAGAAACCAGTCTGATTTAAATTTATTTTAAAACTAATACTCAGACAGTATTTACATACCTTGGGTCAGATCAGACCTAGCCTGCCATTTACTGGAATTTAGTGACCTTGAGAAAGTTAAAAAAAATCTCTCTGCCTCATTTTCCATCCATGTAAAATATAACAAGAATATCCTTTTACACTGAGCATTCAGTATTAACTTATATGAAGGGCCTATTCGTAGCCCTACATGCGAAAGCTCATCAATAAATTGTATCTCCTGGTATTTTGTCTGAACGGACTGTGAGCCACTTACTGGAAAATGGATTAGAAATACAGAAATTGGTAGCTCTGTTCTAATTTCACCCCTTCATATCTGTGTTTCTATCTTCCTAATCACTTTCACTTGTCATATCTCTCTTTATACTTCCCCCTTATGTGAATAAGTCTCTTCCAAATCCATCCTGCCTTTTCTTTTATTGTCTTCAAGTCAGTCTCCTTGAAGATACAGGGTTTGTTTCCAGCACTCTGGCAGCCGGGAACTCTCTCAAACATCACTGCCCCCAGCTCCAAGTAGCAAGTCTGACTGCCTGACTCACCAGTTCTTGATCTGTTCTTTACAATTCCATTTTCATTTTCATATTTATTTCTGCCTCATGTTTGCCTCTATGGCACTTGCAGTACTCAAGGTTTTCCCACTTGTCCCTGCTGTCAATTTCTTTTTTTTTTTTTTTCCATAAAGAGAAACCCATGAAGCACCAAGCACCAGGTGGAAAAAGCAAACTCAGCAGACATCTTGAGTCCTATTGCAGAAACTTTTCATCTATAGCAAACTAAGCCCATGCGCCACAACTACTGAGCCTGCACTCTAGAGCCCAGGAGCCACAACTACTGAGCCCGTATGCCTAGAGCAACAAGAGAAGCCACCGCAATGAGAAGCCCGCCCACCACAATGAAGAGTAGCTCCCGCCAGCCGCAACTAAAGAAAGCCTGTGCACAGCAACGAAGACCCAATGCAGCCTAAATAAATAAAATTTTAAAAACTGTGAGAGCAGTGCCTGGCGCAGGGTCAATACTCAGTACATTGTCACTCTTTGTATGCTTATTTTTCTGGTCTCACAAAGCATGGATTGCAGTGCACATTTCATCGTGAGCCTAGAGCAGGGCTGGGATATGGTAGGACATGAGGTATCGGGCCCACGTGTCATTCTAAGAGCTAACTTGGAAGGAAACACTAATTCACCCAGGGCTGATTTGATCCATAACCAGGCTGTCATTCTCTATCATGTTTTAGAGCCTTTGACCCTGGCAGGACCCCTCATTACTGGAGTAAACGAGGGTGGTCATGTTGACTAAGGTCAGTGGGGAGGGAATTGTGGAGGAGCTCAGCAGTACTGTCTTTAGGTCTCTTTTGGAGCCAACATTGTTACTTTATATGGAGAAAAGTCTCCTCAGGACAGACATGCAAGTGGGTCCTGTTACAATCTGTGCTGAAGGAGAAACATTAGAAAAAAGACATAAATAGATCACAAAAGGCAGAGATATGGTGGCAATCAAACTGATTTGTAGGTAGATCTAATATAATAGTCCCAGACTCTAACCCAGACCTTCAACCTTTATTCTTCAGGCCCAGCTGCTTCTGGGGACACACTTTCCCCTTAGTATGTGGAGTCCCTCATGATATTCAAACAAAACTATCATTTTTTATTGTTGTAAGAGCTTAGTCTTACATATAACTTTCTTTGTTCCCTGGTATACCGTATTGACATTAAAATGGAAAAAACAGAATCCTGGAGAAATTTGCTGCTTATTAACTATTTTTGAAAACCATTCTTGTTTGTTGGTAAAGATGGTATTAAATTCATCTATTGGGTTATTTTAAATCCTTTGTGTGTGTGTGTGTGTGTGTGTGTGTGTGTATTTTAACTAGGAAAAAAATGTCCAAAAGTCATATACCTTGCCTCCTATGGGGCCCTGAGTAACTGTGATGCCTCCAGAAATGTGATGGACGGCCACATGGGGGAGTGGTGGAGCATGGTTCCGATGAAATTCAATTACTATCGTTTCACAAAAAATTGCTGACCATGTCCTGCGGGCCACATAGTCCGCTGAGTGCTGGCTGGGTAGAGGTACCAGGGAAAACATGCCTCCTGCTGATACTAAATTTAAGCTCAAGGGGTGAAATGCAAATTAAGTACAAAATCTTAGGTAAATAGCAGAAAGAGACCTGGATGAAAGCTAAAGAATTTTTGCTCTAAGAGAAAATAACTGGTGGTACCTAATTTAGAATGAAGGATTAGAGGTGGCCTCTCAGATAGAATGATGTTCGCTGAGACCAAAATAATGACTATGCCGGTATATACAGTAGATTGTGGGAAATGCTGCAGGCAGAAAGAAGAGAATGTCAGATGTCCCTGATGTGGGAATGAGCCTGAAAACTCAAGTCATCAAAAAGACACCTGTGTAACTGAAGTGTCCTGGGTGAGGAGAGGAACAGTGGAAGATAAAGCTGGGACAGGATGAAGGATTTTGTCTTTTACCCTAAATAGACTGGGAAGTCTGTCAAAGCGTATCGAGGGGAGTGACGTGATACAAACCCGGTTTGAAATGTACCAGTCTGCCTGCTTTGGAGAATGCATGGGAGGGAAGCAAGGGTGCAGTCAGGTTTAAATGGGAGAAAAGATTCAACATCGTCACTATTTGCTGATAACAGCCTTGCCGGACAGTCCAAGAGAATCAATGGAAAGAATATGAATAGCAATGGGATTGTTCGGTTAGAGGGATAAGAGATGATAATCAATAGCTTTCTTGTACACAAGCAAGAAAAATTTGAAAATAAGAAGCAAATCAGGGCTTCCCTGGTGGCGCAGTGGTTGAAAGTCCGCTTGCCGATGCAGGGGGCACGGGTTCGTGCCCCGGTCCAGGAAGATCCCACATGCTGCGGAGAGGATAGGCCCGTGAGCCATGGCCGCTGAGCCTGCGCGTCCGGAGCCTGTACTCCGCAATGGGAGAGGCCACAGCAGTGAGAGGCCCGCATACCGCAAAAAAAAAAGAAGCAAATCAATATGCAGCCTCCCCCCCAAAAAAACAGGTTAAGAAGAAATGTGCAAGCTGAACATAAGTAAAAATCATTGCCTTAAAAGCAGTAAAGAAGGGGAAATAATTAAGAAATATATCTCACAATATTATATGGATGTTAGTTGCTCTGTCTTTATCTGTGAATTTAGAGAAATTTCAACCAAAACTTAAACTGATCCTATAATTCATTTAGAGGAGAAAATCACAAATAATTTGAAAAGAAAACAATACTTAAAAGAGACCTGCCAGGTATGCCTATCGTAGGTCAGTTATGGTAGTAATTAAAAGTGCCATTTTAAGTTCTTTCTGCTTTTTTTTTTTTTTTGAGGGGAATATTTGTTTTACTACATAAATGTTTGGTATTTTCTGTTCAGGTTTGTTTTGTTTTTAATTTTATTTATTTTTGGCTGTGTTGGGTCTTTGTTGCTGTGCATGGGCTTTCTGTAGTTGCGGCGAGCAGGGGCTACTCTTAGTTGCAGTACGTGGGCTTCTCATTGTGGTGGTTTCTCTTATTGCGGAGCACAGGCTCTAGGAGCATGGGCTTCAGTAGTTGTGGCACGCAGGTTCAGTAGTTGTGGCTCGTGGGCTCTAGAGCACAGGCTCAGCAGTTGTGGCACTCGGGCTTAGTTGCTCCACAGCATGTGGAATCTTTCCGCACAAGGGCTCGAACCCGTGTCTCCTGCATTAGCAGGCGGATTCTTAACTACTGAGCCACCAGAGAAGTCCCCTCTTCAGTTTTAATTTTCTTCTTATATCAACATTTAGGATATAAATTTACCTCTAAGAGTAGCTCTAATAGAAACTCTAAGACTTAGAATATTTTCTGTATCGTTTAACTTTAAGCACTTTTTAAAATCCTTTTTATTTAGAAGTTGCAGAGAAGTTCCCCAGGCCTTCTGGGATCGCCCCCGCCTCTGTGCAGTTTTGGTGTCAGGGGTTTGGGAAGAATTCATATTTAGATTTGAGTGTTTATTCCTTCTTCAATTCTCCCACTTCCAGGATTTCCCCTATAAATTTCCAGCTTTTTAAAAAAATCCCTGGGGGGCTTCCCTGGTGGCACAGTGGTTGAGAGTCTGCCTACCGATGCTGGGGACACGGGTTCGTGCCCCGGTCCGGGAAGATCCCACATGCCGCGGAGCGGCTGCGGCCGTGAGCCATGGCCGCTGAGCCTGCGCGTCCGGAGCCCGTGCTCCGCGATGGGAGAGGCCACAACAGTGAGAGGCCTGCGTACTGCAAAACAAAAAACAAAAAACAAAGAACAAAACAAACAAACAGAAAAAACTACAAGATGGGTATAAAGTTTCCAATGCATAAGAACTGAGGAGCAAAAAAAAAAAAAAAAAAAAAAAAAACCCCGGGGAA